>NC_139047.1:16421656-16779156 GCF_965140915.1 Aythya marila
GAAACAGACAATGACTTGCCAGCATGAAGTCTTAAACTTCTTTTTATATAAGGACAAAGAAATCCTTGATGAAGGGTTGAATTTTAATAGGTTTCAAGTAGTGACTTGAGCGATGAAGGAAAATGTAGGTTCCAAGCCTGTATTCTCTTCTATGAGTACAGATTTGGTAAGAGAAGTCTAATACGAGAGACAACCTATATCTGACAGTTTAACTGCTGGAACGTATTGAATGAGAACTTTGCAACTAGTCTAGCCAGTAGGTAGATAGATATATCCATTGTTCTTCTACATTTTCCCTTTGACATTCTAATGCGTTGCCTGTATTAAAATGTAATTACTGTTCATATATATATTCTGTATTTATCTTCATATGGGTTATTTTCAGGACAATTTCATGTCTCTGTCAACCCTCAAGGATATCTTTTCCTCTGTGACTGTGAGCCATGGAGGTAGAACATCCTTGCAGTGACTGGCCCATTGTACTCAAAAGATATCAGACTGTTGCACCATAAACTGCCTGGGCCAGATGGGGATTTGGAAACTGGCATGGAAGAAGTGTCTTCCAGTGACTTGTATTGGACAGGCAAGCTCCTTGGCCTTCTGCATGGTAATCAGGAAAGTACCTGACACCTGAGAATACCGAAGGCATTTGTTATAGGAAATGTCTCATAAACAGATCTCAGAACTTTGCTGATGTGTGTGAGTGTATAAATCCTTCTGGATTTACATGTAAATAAATATATGCTGAATGCATTATGTTTTATTTTAGGTAGATATGGTGCAAATCAAATTATAATGACAGAGATGAGGGAAGATTGAGATCAAATCTCATTAGCATAGGGCTGAAGGTGTATACATAAATCATCCAATATTATTTAAGAGACACTGGAAGACACTGGAATGTCTTGTCAAGACATTTTCACAAGACACCAGAATGTTCTCTCTGATCTTCTTTAGTTAGTCCATGCAGCTTTGAAAGTATGGCAAATTGAGAGGACAAATAGTGAAACCAGACCTGCCAATCTACTTCATTTTAATGCACAAGAGGTACAGCTGATTCATGGGATGTGGTGATACAGGAATGTTAACTGTATTATGAATGTTTCCAGAGGTGTACAGCATTTCCAGTTTGATTTCAGTCTGTATGATGGGTGAAGTAGTGATGCAAAGCCAAGGAGGTTCAGGAGTTAAGCTTTCCTCTGGAACTCTTTGGTTAATACAACCTAACTCGTAGGAACAGCATCAGTTGCAGTGAAGCATGGCAGCCTATGTAAGGCTTCAGGAATTCATGCATGAGACTGCAACTGAAAACAAACTAATTGATGTGAAGTTGGTGTGTCAACACATGTTTATGTGTTGACACCACTGTTTTTGAAGACTGAAGACTGGGAGATGACTTGAATATTATATTGACAACATGGGAAAAATAGATAAAGATTTGGGAGATGAAGAAATACCCAAATTACACAAAAAGTAGGAATATGTTATTGAATCATAGAATGGTTTGTGTTAGAATGAGCCTCTAAAGCTCATTTAGTTCAACCCCCTGTCATGGGCAGGGTCATCTTTCACTAGACCGGGTTGCCAAAAAACCATCCAACCTTTCCTTGAATGCTTCCAGAGATGGGGCATCTACAGCTTCTGTTGAACAGCCTGGTCCAGTGCCTCACCACTCTCATTAAAAAAAGAAATAAAATTCTTCCTTATATACAATCTAAATTTACCTTCTTTCAGTTTTAAACTGTTGCCCCTTGTCCTGTCACTACAGACGTTGGTAGAAATTATTTCTTCATCTTTCTTATAAGCACCCTTTATATATTACAAAGCTGCAATAATGTCTCACCAAAGCCTTCTCTTCTCCAGGTTAAACAGTCTCAACTCTCTCAGCCTTTCTTCACAGGAGATATCACAGAAGAGAGATCAGTACTAGAAGCACCTCTTACTATTCTCCATCTATGTACAATAAAAAAACAAAACAAAACAAAACAAAATACTTCTCATTCCACTTGGAATTAATTCTTTTACATTATTATTCTTCTCAAAACTTGTGTGTGTGATGTCTACAAAAACTTCTTAGCAACATCGCCTAGCATGCTGACAAATTTAGCCTCATTGCTTACTTGCATTTCCCTGTTGGTCTGTCAATGTCAATCATCTTGTTTTGGAAACTGAACTCTTAAAGACCGCCATCTTTTACAGCACTTATCACAGTCAGTCCAAGTTCATGGTCAAGTTAATGCAAAACATAATAGATAAAAATTTGTATCAGTTAATAGACAATATTCAAACACATACTCAAAACTGGGATGGCAGATTCAGAGGCTTTCAGTCAGCTGTGGTGCTGGGAACTAACAACAAAAGATTAAAGGCTGAATTCTACTGATGTCAAGTAGAAACTTTTATTTCACTGATCATACAATTGGAATGAACAGGCAAAGTAAATCAGGATAAAGAATGGCAGAAGATGACCATCAGTGACAATGCAAAATTTATTTTTTATTTTTTTATGGTAGATGGTGTTTACCTAACAGTGACTAGGTAATGGATTTATGGGGGGGGGCGGGGAGGAGGAGGAAGTCTAAGCAACTGAAAACTGGAACTATACCACTTAAAATGGCATAGACCTCTTTATCTAATACATTTCATACAGAGCCACTGACTTTTGATAACTAAATCTGAAGTCAAATTTGCCTAAAATTATCTGGAGATGGAATATGGCTTATTTCTGTTATTTAGAGCTGATCATCCTAATCATCAAATCATCATGGGGGTTTTGCAAAACTGTGTTGTGAAACTCAATTTTGACTAGAAGCAATGCCACTTCATGTAGCTGCTCTCCAATAGTTTGGAAGAATTCATGTTACTGTACTTTCATAAAATTCTTTCTCCAAGCAGATTTTCTGCTCTTCTGCTCTTCCTCTCCCTTTTCTTCCTGGCATACAATGTTTTTCTTCTCCCTTTGCTGATGTGAAGTTTTGAGTAGAAGTTAGCATTAGCAAAAATTTAGAGATAGAGGACTGAAATCTCTCATAGGCAAAATAGTTTATATGAAAGTCTGTTTGAAGCTTTCTTTCTGGCTGTTCACTGCTATGATTAGTCAAACATGATATTCAAGTTTCTATAAATGAGGAAGCCTGGATTTGGCCTGGGTATTAACTATGTGACTTGAAATGATCCTTGTGCCATTGTACTCCCTAACATCTGTTGTATTTCAGTTGACTGGTAGATAAAATGATGTGTACCCAGATGTAGCAAGATACATCTGTGAGCTAGCAGGAATAAATTGGACAAAAGCTACTGGTTATTTTGGGGCAAATGGAACATACTAATTCCCCTCTTCTGTGGCCCAGAGATGATCCCTTTCCAGCTACTTTGAAGATGAATTTTTTGGCATTTCCAAGACCGGAGTCAGTGATGATGATCCTCTCCCAAAGCTCATGTTAGGCTGATTGTGATTTTGATACAGTTTTTATGTATTTACTTAGTGAATCTATTTTGAGTTAGTTTTAAATGTATCAAAATTTAGTAAAATTGATTTTGATAGTTATTTTTAAATTTATTTTTTTAAAGTCTTGAAAGTTAAATCTGTAAGTAATCTCTTATCACCTAAATATATTGACTGATAGCCATACTCAAAGAACACTGTTTAGTTTTGGATACTGGGGTATTTCAGAAAATGTTTAAGATAATTTTACACTCAATTTTGACTAGTGCTTTAATCCCATTTCATTGTGTTGCTTGACATGTATGCCCCTTTTCTGACTTCATTTGATCTCTAATCATGTCAGGAATGGACAAGACAAGTAAGTATATTCAGACTTCTGTCACCTTATTTCATAGGCTTTGAACAGTGTGTTTGATTGCTTTATTGAATCTCTGGGGAGACACATGTGATTTGCAGAAAATCTTGGTAACTTTGAGTTATCCCTTGTGTCCTGAGGGAGAAAGGAAAAGGTTTTGGATTTAGCTGAAATTCTTGTAAGGAAATACTTCCAATGCTTTCAGTTAAGACATGGTTTAAAAATGTTTAAATGGATGACTTCATGCTTCATTTTATGGCATTCCTGGAATCCTGTTACAAATACAATAAATGTTCATTTAATCACGACTACTATGCTAGCTGTCATTCGTGAGACAGTGCAATAAAGTCCTCACAAGTTCTAAATGGGCTATTTTATATAGAATACGATATCCTTAAGCTATAGCAATGATGTTCATGTTAAACTCAAGGATTTAAGTTTTAAATTGAAGGGTCTTTCTCTTATTTTGCCATACACATGACTTCCCGTAGTAGTTAATCACTAAATGCACTGAGACCTCCCATTTCATAACGTATTTTTATGGGAAGGGGAAGATAATTGCTCTTGTAGTGCTCTTTGGTCTGATTCTGTTATATTTACCCTAGAAATCTGTCATCTATAAAAACTAAAAAGAGTATTCACATCTAAACAGTTTTCCTGTGGTAGTACTGCCTAAACATAACAAGTGAAGCTGATATGATGTGTAGTTTATGCATACACTTTGTACAGTTGTGAGTGACATTTACCATTTGACATAAGATGCTTACACCCGTTCATCAAATTCTGACTCATTGCAGTCTTCTAAAACTAACCAGTAATATGCATGATTATGGTAATTTGAAAATGAAACATAGTGTAGGAAAAGAACATGATAAATGCATATCATCTTACTCTTTATGGCCTGGTAAATTCTATACCGTAGGCTAGACTGAATATGTTTTGAGTTTCCCATGCAAAAATCATTTTCAAAATGAGTCAGTCAACAGGCTTTTTCTTTCTCATTACCATTTAGCCTAAAGATCTTTGGAATCTGTTTTTGTTTCATTATCAATTTATTTCTGAAAAATATCATTGTTTTTACCCAGTACAAAAATTATCATTTCCCTTCAGTTTGTAACTGGGACAAAAGTAAATTATCTACCAATTCTGAGAAACTACTTCTATGCCTGGATCTTTCTTTCTCTGTGTGATTCTTTAATCTATAAATTAATATAACAGATACCCTCAAAGAGTTTCAGAAAGAAGGAAAAAAAAGTGTTTTATATTGGAATCAAGCAATCAGCTAGATACTTTAGTTCTCTTTATTTGCAGAGCTGTAAATCCTTTTAGCAAGTGGAATAAACCAGTGAGAATAACTCAGAAGACGTTTAGTGAATTACACAAAGGGTGTGTGGTTTAGACCTTTTCTGGAACGCAGACTGCAGTTTAGCTGTCGAGGCACTATCATTCTCCTCAAAGGTGAAATGATTTAGAGGCCTAGAGAAACTTAATTTTTCTTGATCACCATGTGCAACCTGGAATTTTAATGGCAGGCATAATTAATTCTTCTGATGTTAATCATCAGGGCTGGGCTCCACAATTATCAGCCTAGTGCAGCTGGGGCATGGTGCAGACATGAAAAATTAGGAAAATGAATCAGTAATAGGGTGGCAGATTTAATCTGCATCATGAAAACAAAGTTAAAAAGAGGGAGATCGAGAGAATTTCAGCTGAAGCTTTTGTGCCAATGAGCACTGACAGAACTGAAAAATGTTGCCGATGTCCAAAGTGATTGGTAATTACCAAGCCATTGAATTTTTTATTGTCAATTTATCATTGCGCCAGAGGTTAAATTTAACATCTTCTTCTAAAGCCATCACTCTAGGAGGAAGGCAAGCTTTGCATCACGTGGCCCAGGAGTCAGTGAAAGGTTAATCAGGTATTCCTTTAGTTTGTGTGTGCTTCCAAATCAGTCTTTCTTTTTGTGTCCTTTATGCTGCATACATACCGTGGGGTATTTTCTAATTTATATTACCTGTACATTTCAGAAAAATATTAGATTGCATTCCTCAGCACTGCATCATCTGCCGTGCTCTGTATTTATACTGCTGTATTTTCATACCTCGCTGGGCATATTTTACACACATTTCAATATATATATGTGTATGGAAATTGTATATATACAAAATACTGTATGATATAAGGCAGGCATTTCCCAAGTAAGGAAAAAATAATATTAGCTTCTAAAAGCACTGCAGGAATTAGAAAAAAAAAATCTGATATAATTTCTTTCTTTTTATTTCTAAACTGTGTTATTTGGTTTGCACTTGATTTTTGATTTGTTCTGATGTCATGCTGTTTGTGAATGGTACAGTTTAAGATCAGGGTAATATCTGAAATGCTATAAACTGGTTTTGGGCTGAAGGACTGTGAGAGAGTGGTTGTGTGCATTTTGCATCTTGTACAATGCTGAGTACAGTTTTAGCAGTTAGCAAACAAGCAATATTCACAATTCATAAAGGAAGCACAAATTCTTCTTTTGAATCTCCCCCCCTCAAGAACAGTTAGTAAATGGTAGCGCCTTTTTTAATGCAAAAGCCTGAAATAAAAGGCGGAGTAAAAGACTGAATAAAGCACCAAAACATCCTTGTGATATAAATGTGTGACATAAATATATTCATATGTTAGGGACCAAATTGAACCCTGAAGTGGAAATCTGTTCACTGAGATAGTAGGATTTGTACTTCTCTAATTATAGGGGCTGGATCTGCCCTGAATCCCAAATGCTTATTATTATTGTTGCTATTTACATGTCTTTTGACATAATGTTAAATGTCTTCTGTCTACCTTAATTCTCACCTTATTTCTGCTCAGTAATCTCACTTACATTTAGTATTTTTTATGCATGAATGTTATATTTATTTTAGATTCCAGACTATTCTCTGATTAAAGGAATTGTATGCATTTTCTATAAATTAAAAATGGAAATGGCCTTTAGGGGAGAGTCAGTGGAGGAATCAATGCATGCATTAATTACTGCAATTCATTACCCAAATAAACACAAGACTCAGCCTTTTGCGGGATACAAATTTAGGGACATACGATGTTTACAAGAGACAAAGGCTTGTGATCCTGCTCATGTTAATCTGCAGATCAAAGTATGTAAGCCCATTCCTAGTGGAGGCTCCTTTGGGGATACCATAGCTGGGATCAATCCCCACATGCAGGCAGTGAATTATTGCTGCTGAATACAAAAGCTGCTCACGTGACATCAGTGTCCCCTAACAACAGGGACACTTGCTCCAGATAATGCTTTAGAAGAGCTTGTTTTCTTGATACCCCACTTTTCTATAATTAAACTCAAATTGTAAAGCAATACCTTCCTGTATGGTGACCTCTGTTTCCCTTCATTAAAAAATATATGTTTCAGTTCGTAGCAACTACTGAGTTGTTTGGGGGAAAAACACAGAAATGTAATCTTTTGCTTCCCAGAGGCTTTCTAGAATATAAACAGAAGGCTAGAAAATATATAGCAAAAAAATATATATATATATAGAGAAAAGATTCAATGATTTATTGAAAAGATTTCATAGTCTTCTGAATTAGTATCCTTTCTTTTCCTTAAGAAGAGGCTAGAAGAGCATTGGAGGAATGCAATTTTTCTAACAGCATTGTGATGTCTTTCTTCATCATATTTTATAGATGGGGGATAAATTACCATATGAAGGTTTGTGTTCAAACCAGGAGCACAGAGCATGATTTGAATCTCACTGCATTGTGCATAGCTGCCATTGCGGGTGCGAGCTCAACCCAACTCTCAGCAGCTCACAGCACAACACTTGCCAGTTCCTTCTTTCCTGCTGGAGCACTCAGCTATTTTAATGGGATTCCATCCAAAACTGCAACTAATTAAGAATCAATTCAGGACCATTAGTAAGTGGGACTAAGCTAGCCAGTGTTGCATATTTCAAAAGAGTTTGCTTTAATGAGAGTTCTTGGACAGGGGAAAAAAAAACACACAAACAGATTAAAGATAGTGTAGGGACCTTCTCCAGTTAAACTAAACAACTAATGCTACACAGAAAGATGCTGAACTTGTAGTCCTCTCTAATTGATCTACTTACTGGTCTTAAGGAAATTAAAGAAAAAAAAAAAAGAAAAAAAAAAAAAAGAAAAGCAGGTATTAACTGTGTGTTAGTCATTAATAGCTATTTATAAACATAATCAATTGTTGCATTTCAGAGTCTCTCTCTTCATCAGAGAAACATATGTTATTTCTTTTCAGATGTATTAACCTTAGAACTGTCAAACCATTTTCTCTTCTTTGGGCTTTGTACTTCTGCAACATCTGTTTATCTGCACTGTATTGCCTGCAGATGGTATCTTTAAAATTTGTTAGGGGTTTAGGATGCCATATTTTTGACAGCTGTAGTTTTTTTTCACCACAGAACTTAGCCAAAAATGAAGTGCTTTGAGGGAATTATTTTCTTTTCATTATTTCATTAGTTATCAATTTCTCTTTTGTCTTTTGCTATTATGAGTTCTCTAAATGAACTCATAGCATGTACATGTAATTGTTTTAGGAGAAATGGAAGAAGCAACACATGGCTGATTGATTTGGATTATTACTGGGGGAATGCATACAACTATATTGAGGTTGAATATAATATTTAAGTAATAAAATCTCTATACAGTAAATTGAATGTACAAGCCTGAGCATATTATATAGCACATTCTAAGCTTTACAATCATCTCAGCTCAAGAGAAACTGCTTGGACAATGTTTCTTGGTTTGAGATAAAGTAAACAGTGTCAAATCTACCGTGAGTGTGCTTAAAAAAAGAATGCCTTTATACTTGATAAATATTTTAGATATTTTGTAGAAAAAAATGAAGAATTTAAACATATGTTACCATTAATATTTCTTATTTCCAAAACAATAATTTGTTTGACTGAAGAGGAAGGAAAGTGCTAGAATGTCTTTCTAGTATGTCTGTTTGAAAGATGAACATCTTGGCTATTTAATTATATTTTTCTGTTTTACAAAGGAGCTGTATGGCTAAACAAGTGGTGTGTGCTCAGTACAACGTTCTGTTGCAACAATAGCTATCAGAGCAATCATAAAGGGACAACTGAATTTTGGAGTATTTACCTTTGTAGAGAAAGTAGACCTTAGCCAAGAGCAGCAGGGTTTCCCTGTCACTGTCATTTACATTAGTCCTTGCTTTGGATACATGGCCTCTCAATACAGAGACTGAGTGCATCTTGCAAATGCTGTTCTAAGCTTTTTTAGCTTCAGTGAAAAAGGAAACAGAGTTTGTGTTTTTTAATGACAGTTGATAGTGAGAACAACAAAAGGGGAAAAGAAGCTAGAGGGAAAGGAAAAAGGCTGCTTTAGTGAGGCTGGAAATAAATCAGGACTGTCTGGTAAACATGCATTTTTTTAAAATCTTAGTTAGATATTGCATTTTTAGTACCACCAGACATATGTTGACAGGGCAAATGGCTGACAGAGATCAACAACTCTAAAGTGTTTTTTTTTTTTTTTTTTTTTTTTTTTTTCTTTCTTTTAATAAAGTAAATAAGTAATTTTGGCTCCTTCCTTCCTTCGGGTTGTGTGCTTAGATCTGAGAAGGACAGAGAACACAGACACATCCTCCCACATCCTGGTCACAGCTTTTGGCTTTTACAAAATAACAAGGAATGGAGCTAAGTGTCACCTGAGGGACACTTGAGAAGGCTGTTTGGAATGAGGACAGGACAGGAGAGTGATGACCAGAATTACATATCAGCGGTGATCCGCAGACAAAGCACCAAACTGCAGGTGAGTATATCTCACACCTGTAGTGCTAGGTGCTATAAGAGCTATTGTGGATTGGTTGTGCAGCCATTCTACATCTCATGGGAAAATAATTCTGCTGATCTGACCCATGTCAGTGGTCAAAAGCAATATTCTTTTATTTCTTGTATAATGACTTAGAGATGATCCAAATATTTTTACATTTCTATTCTGCCATCAGTTAGAAAAGTAAAGCTTCTTTGCTTGATCTAAATGCTCTCTCATCACTTCAGTCTTCTGGGGCATATTTATATCATTGAGTTAAAATGCCTATTTTTTTATTCAACTTCAGTTTCTGACATCTTTTGGCTATTCACTTGCTTCTAGGAGTCCACTGAAGCTCAGGCATTTTTTTTTTTTTTCTTTGCCTTTTTTTTTTTTTTTTTTCCCCTCAAACATACGAATTCTGGTAATTTCTTCATGGTGATATCTGACAAGGGCTTGGTAAAAAGGCTGATACTGGAGGTCTTAGATAAAGCATGATGTTTTATCATCTAAAATTTCTGATTCTGTGGAAACTGCAGAAGTCTGAATCACCATTATTTTTACTTCTTGGCACATATTTACCACTTACTTTCCCATGCAGTTTGCCAGCAACTTTTTCTTATAACTGTCAGCAACATGGAGATTGCAAGAGCCTACAGTTGCCTTTGCCTTCCTTTCAGAAATCCATGAAATACATTTCACATTCTTGAAAGGAAAATCTTTCTAAACAGAGATTGAAGGAGGTGAAAGAGTGGGAAGTGCAGCTTTTTCCTGTTCTCTGCTTGGACATATAGCCCTGCTTTATTGGTTCTCCTCCAGGACATGTTCCCTGAGGAGACCTCCCCTCCTCTGTTGAAGTGAGAGCCATCTCCTCCGTTCAGGAGGAGGAAGCCAAGGGTGGTCACAACACAGGCTGGGCAATAACTTCACTTACAGTGAAATGGCACAGAGCACCTGGGCTAGGAACGCAGAGCAGGGTGGTGACAAGGATGGGTCCTGTTGATAGCCCAGTGATGACCAGGCAAAGCAAGGTGACAGCCGAGTGGAAAGGCAATCTGGGAAGGTCAAGCAACAGTTTAGGAGCAGGCTTGGCAAAAAACTACACCTATGTTGTATCTCAGGCAAGGAGTGGGTGCCCAGGCCTGAGCTTATTAAGCTCCGGAGCCCCTGGGCAGGGCTGTGTGGAGGACCCTGGTGGAGCAGTTAAGGTCTGTTAGTGTACTTAATGCCCAGACAGAACTTCATAGCTTACAATTCAGTATGTGTTTCTCCTGCTTTGTCCAGCCTTTCCATTCTTTTTTTTCTCTGCCACCAAAAATGAACTTGTACAGTGTCTCTGCACTTCTTGTCCTCTGCTCTTCAGCTCTGCCTTTCTTCACTGGTCTAAGACTTTTAATACAAAGTGACAGCATGAACAGTAAAACCTTGTTATAACGTCACTTGAGGTTTGGATAGAAAACAACATTTATTTTAACAAATCCATGACCTCGCAGCAATTTCGCTGTTGGCGCTGTGCTGCATACCGTGGCTACTTGGAACTTCACAACCCCAGCAGACGCCTCTACTTCCCAGCTATGGCTGCTTCCTCAAGGAAGACTAGAATCTTATTTGCTAAGGGAATGAGGTTTATGATCACAGCTGAACCCATCTGATACTCTCCAATAGAAGGCAGGAGTGCACATGCACTCAATCAAAATCATTTTAATAATCATAGCCAAAGGGAGGGGGGGAAGAGGGCTGGACAGACAGGAAATAGGTATGTTAACATTCATTTGAAATGAATGTTGCTGATAAAGGCATCCTGCTGGCTCTCCCACTTTGCTGGATAGTAAAACAAGGTCACAGAGCATTAGGAAAAATGGAAAAGCAGTGATATGATAATCATTGACTTTATAGGCAAAGAACAATATTATTGCGAATTGAACTGAACAATGGCAAGGGCTGCATATTAGCCTATGCTTTGTTAGTGCTGATATTGGGTGTTCAAAGCAAGGCTTTAGTTTTTGATGAAGTAAACACCTATAATAAAGTGATTAATATATAATTTAACATTAGTTACATATATAAAGTTTGACTTTAAAATACTTTTGTATATGCTGTATGGTAAAGAAAAATCACAAAATATCCCTAGTTGGAAGGGACCTACAAGGATCATTGAGTCCAAATCTTTGAACTGAAACAAACAAAAGATGAATGGAATTAAAATTGTGTTGCCTCCCTCCCACTCCCCTGAACTCAGCAGTAGTTTCCTGAGGAAATTCACTCAAGGACAGCCCAACTTAATTCTCCTATGACTTCTGTTGCAGTGGCACTGTAAATCCAACATTTAAATGAAATTCTTTTTTCATATATTGGCTTTTACAATTTATCATCTTCTTATAAAATAAAACTGCATCTTTCATTTTTTTTAATGCATGGTAAATACTATTGCAAATACTATTGCTACAGCATCTGAACAACTGTTGTTGTTTTGTTTGTTTGTTTTGTTTGTTTTATATCAGTTAGGGAAAGTTTGCCTGATTTACATCTATTAAGCCAGTTAGCTCCCACCAATACCAAATAATAAACAAAAAGTACATGTATGCTTATGAGACACAGTGGGCTAGGAGGCATAACACTATACATCCTCATTACAAGTTTCTATAAATATTCCTTGGAAAAGAAAAAAAAAAAAACAAACCAAAACAAATAACAACAAAAAAACCTTCAAGGTACTTGAATAATAAAGTTTAGTGTTGAGAAGAACTTGCGTTACCATAAAACCTGTGCAGTCTGCACTTATTTGAGGATTTTGGAAGCGTGGTCAATATGTATTATACCAAACTAATATGTTATCCATTTGCAATCATTTGTCCGCTATCCTTGCATGCTATTAAATTAAGGTAGAATGGAACAGGACATATATAAGGGTAAGTTATTAATGGTAGGAGCATTCCTGGTGTTCAGGAGAAACCTCCTCTTGTTGGTGCCCATTCAGTACCTCAGCCTGTACCCTCGCCTATCTGACTGGAGAGACAAAGGGATGTGGTTCACCTCAAGACAAACCATGACATATGATGGCATGTCGAGTTAATCACTATTAGTAGAAAGAGTCCATGGGATAAACTGGCACCTGATTTGCCCCAAGGCATTATAAATAATCACTCATTCTGACCTTAGAAATTGTGAATATCTGTTCATCTTTTATATTTTGTTTTCAGAATGTGTTCTGGCACCAAAACATACAGACATAACTCATTGACCCCAGGAGCTTTTGCCAAACTAATTTGCTAGATTGGAATATGGCAAGCATAAAATCTTTAAATAGCAGTTTTTATCCCAACATAAAAAAACCTGTGCAGCAAGGTCCTTATCTTTTATTTTGATCAAACTATGTGGCTGCTGTACCTGTTAAGAGGAAATGGAGGTCTATGGGATGTGTGCAGCAATCTACTTATGCAGATCAGAATGAACAGCTAGGAGCTAAAGAACTGAATGCAATGGTCATATAAACTACATATGCCTTTTAGTAAGAATCAGGTCTGTTGTATGATTGATGACTTATGTTCATTATTCTCATTCAGGTAAAACATTTTCTGCTGGCAGGATTTTTGAAAAAAATGCTTAGGACTTCTTTCTTTTTCTCTTTCTTTCTCTGGGGAACAAAGAAAGGTCCACAGTGGTTTTTAAAGACAAAGCCAGACTGAGTATTATATCTTACCAGTGATGCACAAGTGTTAGTCAAATGGAGAGATGACAGTGGAATAAGGAAACAATTAAACTTCAATAAAAGAAAATAAGGAATAACATTCCAGTCAGATCTAATCACATTATGTACAGCATAACTTTCAAATTGGAAGTCCTTAAAAACCAACCACACCTCAGCCAGTTTGTCTGGCATCCGTCCTGTATAATAAGCCAGAGGTTCTTTGTGGCACAACTCCAAGGCAGTTTGAAACCATGTCTGCAGTGGGGATGGCACCGAGCCACATTTCCAAAGAAGCAGAATCATTTTTCTGGTGGGAAAGGTCAGGCAGTACAGAGCCATGAGGGATTAGATTCCTTTTTTCGGCTTTTCCTCCATTCTTATTCCTTCAAATTTATTACTTTAAATAGTAAAATTAATTCACAAGCAGAAAATTTGTCATTATAGCAATGTTAAAGAGCCATTTAAACTGACAATCAGAAGGAAATCCAGAACCCAGGCAACCTGGCTTGTATTGTTATAAAATTTAGCAACGAATTTGATAGGTTGCTGGTTACCTTTCCCTTGTCCTGTAAGTCTCTTCCCCCAAAAAAATGTTTAAACTTTTACCTAATACAGATTAAAGAAAAAAAGAGACTGTAATGGATGATCTCATTCCTATCTTTTGTATTTGATATGTTCAAGGCATGCATTAATATAGTAGTTAATTTACATTTATCTTTCATTTTAAATAATAATCATATTCATAATGCATAAATGGACTCCATATGCCACCAGACAAATCATTCCTAATTTTCATTGTGGGAGTACATATGTGAGCTGTGCTCACCCAGGATAGAATCCTGGCTCTATTGAAATCAATGGCAAAATTCCCACTAATTTTGCAAGGGCCAAGATTTCACCCTTGATGTTCAGCCACCCTAATAATACAAAGAGCCAGTGTTGAGAAATATCATCCTCTCCTCTTCTTCTCTCTTCCCTTACTTCACATAAGTTTGAGCAACAACTGGGTTATTGCTGAATTAATGTAATCCACTTGTCTGACTTTTCTAGCTTGCATTAAGTTCCTTGCTTGGTTTGAGAGGGATACTGATTTACAGTCGTCGTATCCACAGTTGTCTGTAAATGTTAGTAGTGCCAATTATTTCAAAGAAGAGGAGGAGATGACTAAGAAATAACATAAGAACTGGTGTATGCTGAAAAGGAAGGGCAGTATAGAACATGTCTTAGAGAAAGCAGGTCCATGACATCTTTTGCCACAGTCTGTGGGTCATGACTGGATCTGGCCCAAAAGAAAAAAATTATCTGACCCATTGCTTGTTCTATATGCCCCTTCTTGGAACCCTTCAGGTGTGACTCTTCAGATGTGTAGTGAGTTGATTACAAGCATATGAATTAGTTTGGTAATCAGATTTCCCAAGGGCCCTAACACACTTAATGTGTTTCCTCCTGTAATGCAGGAGCAAATGCCTTCCTCATGTGACCAAAACGCTGTCCACTATGGGATGCATCCAGTCATTTGTCGTGAGTGCAGATGCATGGGTCATATGATAGGCATTGCAAAAGCAGTCCATATTATTTGAAAAAAAGGTATCTCTGGGTCATCAGACAGGTACATTCTTAGTCATATCATGGAGCAAAGATTGACATGTGAGAGCCAGAACTCTGCATGTCCTTCCCCCACTGAAAAGCTTGGTACATCTGACATAACAGCTTCTCAATCTCAGTGGCAGGCAATGGTGTGGACTCAGATTACACACCCTCTCCACAATCTGTAGAGTTCCTTCCCCAAAGGGCATTTAGGCAGCAAAGAAAGAAAGAAGGGAAATAAATAAGGGACAGAGAAGGGAAAAGATACAGTCTTAGACACACTTCACAGAATCACAGAATCACAGAATTTCTAGGTTGGAAGAGACCTCAAGATCATTGAGTCCACTTGTCAAAGTTTAAGAGAAAACTCTGGAAGCATGAATTTGGAGCAAATCACTGTGTGGCCCATGTGGAACAGAGATAAAATGGTTGTACTTTGGTTGCACTCAGCAAGAACCAGGAAAAAGCTCAAATTCCTATTGATTTCTGTGTTGCAGTCACAGTATTCCAGCATTGCTTCTTGCATACAGCCAAGGGAAGTACATTGAGAGGGACTTAAGTGAAACCGGCTGGGTCACTATATTTTCTCTTGAGTTAGATGGAGCTTAATTTCAGCCATTCCAGAAGTGGGTGGCTGATTTTCAAGACCGACCCTGATTCAAATTCAAGCATCCTGAAAATTCACATAAGTTTAGCCTCTGGAAACCTTTCAGATATAGAGTGTTTTAAACATAAAAGCTACATTTTCTTTCCAGAGCTAATAAACAACTGACATTCTGGTTCACAGAACAAATGAAAATATTTTATTTAATGTGTACACACTTTAAAAGTTTTCACAAATTAAAAATAAACATCAGCTTGAAATCAAAAGTCAACTTTTTCCAGTTAGAAACTGTAAAGATGTTTTGATTTTTTTGTTCTTTTTGTTCTCTGTTTTTGATCATAAATATCAGTCTCGTTCCACTAAAACTCTTGAGTCATTCTCATCAAAATGTAATTTAGACAAATCAATTTATGATTTGAATTTATGAAAACATGTCACACAGCCTAATTACTTAAGATCTGTCATTTTGGAGTCCTTTTACTAGAAAAAAAACCTCGTTAAGCTAGTCAGCCAAATTCTTGGCTGGTGCAAATCTGAGCATCTCTGCTAGTGTTCCTGGCAAGATCTCTGAAGTCAGCACCATCACATCACTGTCAAGCAGATCAAGCAGATATTTTCCATGTGTAAGGATACAAGATCAAGCCTCATTTAATATGTGGGAAGCTGGTTATTAAAAAGTTGGAACAATAAATTATATTAGTAACTTTATTATTATTATTATTATTATTATTATTATTATTATTATTATTATTATTATAGATAATTTGTCTCTGCAAGGTATTATTCCTTTTTTTTTTTTTTTTCTGCATTTTTATTTTTCAGCACTAGGACATGACAGGCTGTGAATTATGATCTATTCATTCATGCCCAGTTTCAACACAACTGGGTGTGAATTAATACTTCATAATTCATACAGTGGAGTGTCTTATTACAATTATAAAATTTTATTAGAAAATGTTTTTTAATATTTATATTGTTAATTAAATGATGATGAGTCTCATAAATTCTTAGCAGTGAATTATGTTGTATTAGGCACAATTCAGATTTCATCTGTTAGCCAATCAAGGTACACAGAACTCTATTATTTAGTACACTATTTAATAATGTTGGGCTATGAGATTTCTCTTTAGCATGTGGAATTTCTTACACAGTTGGACTTTATCAGAACATTTTCATTATCAGTTTATTAACATAAGAGTCAATATGGAAATAGTATTTCCTTTTACAGTTATAAAATCATAGAATGTAGGAAAGAGTATTTAACTCTTCATTTAAAAAGTAGGAACAACCCAGGTCACCTAAACCTTGGGCAATTGAGCAGTGTTTTTGAAGGCAATGTCTCTCCTAAATGTTTGCCTACTAACTTTCTTAAAGCACTTTAACCTTCAATATTTTGTATCTAGCTCTGTATTTCATCTCCCGTGTAAATGCTGTGAAAACCTCATTCCATGTCTGTTTGTGAAAGCACTTCAACATGTGCTTAAAGTCAAACATATGCTTCAGTGTGTCCTAAATTAGAGTGAGATCTGCAGTAATCTCATGCATATAGAAAGAAATTGAAGATCATATGCATACTGGGAATTGTAATTCAAGATAGATGTGGATTACGTGACATAACTAGGGTAAAGATATCCCAATTCTGATTGTTGCTTATGAAATCAAAACCATACCATCTACATAAGTGATATGGAAAGATGCACCAGCCAGAGTGCATTAGATAAAAAGGTGACTTGTTCAGTGAAAATGTGTCTTTTTATAGTATAAAAAATATAAAATTATACCCATTCAGTATCTATGTACACATAATTGGTTTCTACAAAAAATTCAGTTTAAATTTAATTGTACAAGCTTGTGGATGAACTTAATGCCCATGTGAGTGAAATTACTGTGTGCCAGATGAAGTGAAGACCTGCAGACACTTACCAATAACTTGCCCACTCCCCAGCCTTTGACACTCTTGATTACAGGTGGCCTAAGGGCCCAGTCCCTGGCAGAATCACAGCACAACCAATGTGGGGCTGAGTCTGTTAAAGCAGTGGGTTTTGTGTGGTAGCATCCTTCCTGACAGGTGCTGCTGTTGCAAGAGTCGAGCCAGGGTTGCCTACTGCTGCTTTATTAATAATGGAGCACTCACATAAATTCCGTGCAAAATTGATTTTTGAACAGTGTATAAGGATCCAATATGAAGTCTTAAAATGTCGGTGAGAAATCTGTTAGTAATTTACTTTGCCTATAAGAACCTACTGCTCCACTATAAACAATTTTACAACATTTCTCCCAATTAAACAACTGTTTTTTGAATATCTGTCCAGCCTTCTTGCTGTGACATGCCACTGTGAGTTGATAGATATTTAAAGCAATATGTAGACTCCCTTTCTTTTGTTTCTTTATTCAGATGGCAATATCATTTTAATCACAGTGCAGGTGAGCAGTGTTAATAGCTCATTATCTAATGCAGAATGTTAACTGATAAATTGCAAATGTACTGTTTGGAGAAGAGTTAGCATTCTTCTGGAGCAGCAGAAGTTGTTCGTGTTTTTTTTAAGCTTTGGGAAAAAAAAAAAAAAAAAAAAAAAAAAGACTGTCAAAAACACAGTAAAGATTCCTGGGGTTGAGGCCCAGGACAAGGAAATGGAAGAGCTTCATTTACATTGTTCTGAGTCCAAAGCTTATTCTGTGACTTGAATTATTTACTGAGTGCTTGATTTAACCTCCCATTTGTTGTCCCAAAGCTTTATCAAAATAATTGCAAGTGCAATTTTACATTCAACCCTTAATGATGCCTCTGATTAATAATATGCATGTATAAACAAGCTCTAGGAGTTTTTTGCAGTTTTTAAAAGCTGAATATTTTCTTTCTTATTTTCTTATTTCAGACCTGAAAATAGTGTTGGGAAAATAAAGATATGTTCACTGATGTTTGCACAGATTTCACAAGTGTTCTGCAAATGCATATAATTTTATTTTCTGTGTTGGAGAGTGAAGCATTTTAGTTGACAGCAATCTGAGTGTATGACCTCCTTGCTTAATATAATGCTTCTAGTACTAATGGACTGAGAAATAGCATTGCTTGAGCTTGTTTGTATATAGCTGTTCACTCCCCAGCAGCTGGACTGTGGCTTTTGACTTTGTTGCATCTGACAAACCTGTCAGGATTATAAAATTCCAGAACCACTCCACATGAAAACATCAAAGACATAGCTCTGCCAATTAAACCTAGGGGTTTTATAGGAGCACGAAAGAAATTTTAGCAGCCCTGTCCAACATTTGCTACTACTTGTATGACTTGGGAGATGGAGATTCCAAGCTAACAGTTATTTCTTATTTTCTAAAGTGTTGCCAACAGAAGGGTTGAAATTTAATAACTTGGAAAAATATGGGACTTGCAGAAAAAGCTAGCTGGCTTTATATGTTACTTAACTATAGGTTCTTTATCAACTGAAGAAAGGTGGTTTTGTTTGTTTGTTTGTTTGTTTTTTACTTCTGGATTAATAGCAAAATGGGAACTTTGCATAGATTTCCAATGAATCTTCAGCAAGGGGAGACTTTTAACACTTGACCTGAAAAGAGTAGCTCAGGGTTACCTTGTTCTGAAAGTCCACTTCAAAGTCCTCTTATTCTAGGTATAAACACAAAACCCACCAACCCTAATCCCCAAAATAATCTGAAACAATCAAAATATACCTCTAAAACCAATGACTACTAACGAGAAGAGCAACACTTATCTTCCAGAAAATATTTACTACAGCAGACTTTTCCTAGTAGGTTTTGGAAATTTTATTACAATAATTTTGCTACTTGCAAATAAACTCTTGGTTAATGGCTGAGCAATCACCCAAGCGCTTTGATTGCTCCCACAGCTGACCAGACTTTCCCAGAAGTGCATTTGCACTTTGCTAAAAGCAGTGAGGAGAAGCCCGTGCCACTGGGCTTGCTGCTGAGGCAGACAGCTGGTGCCGAGGGGTGGCAGTTGCTTTTAAACCGGAGGTTGGATCATTAGGTACCAACCAGTTGGTAATGGGTTTAGGAAAGTTATGAGAGGAAACATATCTAGTAGAATAGATTATCCGTGTATTAAACATGCTTCAGTATGCAGAAAATTGCTTGGAAATGAAGGCTTACAGAAATCTATGGAGATTCCTGTGAGTCTGGTCAAAGACCATTTTCTAGGCTCTGCAAATGCCCAGGAATACAGAATTTCAGTGGCAAACCAAGCCCCCAGCTCTAGTCACTGCTTTAGAAGATGGGGAAAAATAAGACATACTACTCAACTATATGCTAGGTCAACAGACTTTGGCAGACTGGAAAGATGAATCTTGTCTTCTTTTTTTTTTTTTCTTTTCTTTTCTTTTCTTTTTTTTTTTTTTTACTGAATAATAACATTATAAAAGAATTCAATATTTCTGTCCAATGTGTCTAAAACTTTTGAGTATATAATCAACTGTAACATAGTGTTTTTATCTTTGTGTTATCTTAGTGTTTTTATCATACTGTTTTCTATTTTTCAATATGTGTTCACATTCCATATTTTTCATGTGGTGTTGACAGCTTATGATGTTTGATGCTTTTCTGAAATTCTTAGATCTTCTAGATTCTGTGACTGCTTCCATATTTACTAAATACCTTTAGACCTTGCTTGCTATAGTGCAAGTACTAAAACATAGATGCTGAAAAAAAATAAATCAGTAAATTTACAGCAATATTTTATGATTTCTTGGGGCTTTCCTGACTGAGAATTTTTGATTCCTTGGATTTAGAAAACTAACTTTTAGTATGAATGTTGAGTTCAGATACATTTGATTACTACACTTAATCCAAATTTCATGTTTATAAAATCTAATGCCAATAAAATAACTTTTTTTTTTTTTTTTTTTTCTTTCCCTCAACATACTGAAATTGTAATGTAGTTCCAACAGGGCCAAAAATCAAATACAAGGCTAAAAAAACAAACAAACAAACTCTACTAAGTTACAGCAATTCCATTTACAATACTTGGAAAATTTATGTAAAAACTCATATCATATGGCACTTTTGTGAGTTTATAATCTAATTTTAACACAGTTACAATCCACTTTTTGACCGTGATGTGTGACAGTCATAAAGGTAAGAGGTCTGATCTTTTAGAACATTTTTACTGATTATATCCCTGTGTATCGGAAAAAGCTCTTAACATTTCACACTTCTCCCCATTCCTTTGCTTTTTTCCTTTCTGAAAAAAAGTAAGCTGCATTGGGCTGGAGCCCAGGAGATGTATGCTCCATTTGAATGTCTCCCACAGCCTTTTTCGACCTGTGCAAGTCACCCTCCTATGCCCATTTTTACCTGTCAATAGGTGATGGCAATCATTGCTTCAATTGCCTAAGTAGTCTCTGAACTTTGGGAATACAAACTGTGTGGAGACAGCAGCCAGTACAATGGTATCCTTATTTAGGTAGATGCCTTTAAAATCTCCTGTACCTAAAATTATATAACAAAAATGCAAAGGTCTTGTAAAAACAATGTGTCCTTTTCTGTCTGTTGTGAGTAGTTTCACAAGAACTGTGTGGAAAAATAGAAGGGGAAAAGAAGGTGATACAGTGGAGTTCCACTGTGAAAGCCTGAAAAAACATTTTGGAGTAGAGACCTACTTTTGATTACTTTTTTCCCTGCCCATGAAAGCAGTAGCTGTTTTTGAGGAATAGCAGCAAAAAATGCCATGAAGTGCTTAAAAGGGGCCACTATATGAATCTACTCTGCTGTGTGGATACTGTTTATTTCTAGAATAGGAACAAGAATCTGAAGCTTGGCAGGAATAGTATAGGCTATGACTAGTTTCATGCATGTCTTGGCTTCCTGCTCTAAAAGAAATCATTTGGTAAAACTGAGCAGATCTGTTTTGCTTCCTACAATGTCTGATGATCAAGAAAATCTCTAATGTTTGGCTAATCTTTCAAAAACTTTATTGTGCTTTCACTGTTTAGGGAAATTTTTAAGTTAGCATTAGCATGAAAAACTACAGATGTTAGCTTTTTATCCTTTGTCTAAGATCAGATTTATCTAGCTAACCAACAATAAAAATGTGAAAATTTGTGGCAAACACAATGAATCTTGAATATATTAAAGAAACAAACAGATGAACCATCTGGAAACAAGACATAGATCTGAAATAACTATGCCGGTGGCACAATCCAAGCATAATCCCTGGCATAATTTACACAGAGCAACACTATCAAGAGCCAGAAACTATTCTTCTAGAAGGCTGAGTTTAATAATGACTTCACATTATCATTCCACTTGCTGGGTAAATATTGACAAAGGAGTGGCACATGCTGTAGAAATGTATCTACATCCTGCATTCCCTCTAGGGAAATTGAATTTTGAGTTTTCCCTACCATTTTTTTTTCCTTTTGTCTTTCCCACTCCTTTCTCATCTAAAATGATTTTAGTAGGTTTAGCTCTGCAACTACAAGAATCACTTTGAAATTATTGTTGATAACTGATACATACACATTATAATGCATAACTGATTATGCACACAAATGCTTAACATTATGTAAAATGTGACAATTTGATAAGTGGAGAAAATTTGCACATCTCCATTAAGTAGACCTTAATTTTGCCATACACCATTAAAGATTCACACATAATTCATCAGCTTTTCTCCTGCTTCTGTCACCTGAAGAGGTTTCAGGTCAAATAAGACAGTCATGTAATCCCAGTGCAAACTGTGCTAGGTTCTACTGTCACGTGACTAAGTAATGTGTTTCAGCTGGGTGCATTTTCCCATGGCACTGGGCTGTTTTGGCAACTCTCACTTTTGTAGGTAGTAATCATGGAACATGAATTAGCTCTTGTATTTACATCTTTACATTGCTGGCAAAGGTGAGACACCTCAACAAACAATGCATCTTGAAGAGTATTTGTAAGGTATTTAGAATGGTGAATATATTGCAAACCTGGAAAGGAGCTTGGTTGCACTATATCTTAAAAAGTGACTGATTTAAACCCATACCTAATGTATTTTGTAGGTTAACATTAATTTGGCCTGCTGAGTGGGTGGAATTTATGGGTGTAGTGCATTGCACTAGGCAAATAAAAACATCTTCATTCAGTAATAAAGGTGAAGGCAGGCTCCATACTAGCAAGCCAAGCACTGTCTTCAAAGCTTTAGCTCAAGCTATATCCATTTTACTCCTGTGACATGGTGATGCAACACACTGCAAGTGACCACCATCAATAAATACTGTTCTGGCTTTTGACTTAAGACTTAGTTTTGTTGGTTTTATTTTTTAATCTCCTTTCAGTGTTTGTCATGTCCACTTCAACATCCAATTTTTCCATCTTTTTCTCCTTGCTTCACACTTTTCTATTGCTCTTATCATCTGAGTTTTCTTTTTCCTCAGGTATTTCAAATTACCTTATTTCAGAAGCTTTTACTGCCTTCTGTCTTTTGTTCTTGTCTGATTTGCTTCTACAACACATACCAACGAGCAACGTTAAAATGCTTGTGCTAGTACTTACCGGTATGTCATGTAAGCATAATCACAGCAAGTATAGGCTTTGCTCTGGAAAGCTTACAACTTTAATTAGGTTTGTAACTTTAATTAGATTTCCAGAACAAACCTTGGAAATGGACCTGGAGAAAGGGAAGAGATTTTCCACATGGGTAGCAAGTTTAGAAAAACAACCTATCTGTGTCTTTTGACTAATTACTGGACTTGGTTGTTCTACTGCTACTCTTTCCATAAGGAAATTGGCCTCATTTTGCCTTTCAGGAAAAGATTACATGTTTATTGTGAAAACTCTTCTACAAAAACAAGGGCCTGACTTACTGAAATGAAGCTCCATTACACTCAGACCTGAGCTTATACTAAAGACCTAGTTAGGACTGTGCTTAAATTATGAAGTGTTTGTCTGACATGTAACCTATCTGGTAGCTTGATCCTTCCTCTTCAATACGAGTTTGAGAACACAGTCAAATAATCAGAATAAAATAAAGTTGTTTCAGTCTGTGCAAATGGGTTGGATAATGATTTAAACAGGTAGATGAGATTTCCCTTCATTTTTCTGAAAGCTGTATATGTAGATCGAAAGATAGAAGATGTGTTGAGTATTCTCCACACCCTTCCCCCCTCCCCCCCTTTTTTTTCACTTTCAGAAATACTTTTTGGAGGCTGGCAAGTGTCTACTCTTTCCAAAATCTATGGAAATTATGATCTGTGTGTGCGCGCCTTTGCCTGTGAGGTCAGCCAAAGGATTTTTGCCATTGCTGGGATAGATATTTTTAAGCTCTAAATATTCCAGATCCTATCAAATTCAAGAGAACTTATATTTTGCAGGAATAGCCTGGAGCTCTGTGAATCAAAACAATGCATTCCCTCACTAATAATGGAAAACTTCAGGGGTTTTGGCAGCTGAGTTTTGTTTGCTTGGAGTTTTGACCCTGAACACTCTAAGCCTAAGCAATTACATCTATTCAAGTGAGCTAAACAAACGTACTGAGGCAAATGAAGTTCCTCAAGTGCTTAAGACCTTGCTGGCTAACTTTTTGAAAGATATGCTTTAGTTCAGCCACAAATTACTTGGCTAGACACTGGAATTGCTGGGTGAAATTCTACGGTCTGTTTTTTGCAGCACTTCAGACTAGATGACCGCAATGGTCCCTTCTGACCTTGAAATATGTGGGCTGGGTGTTAACATAAGTTAGCAAAGCTGGAGTGAGAGATATAGGAATATGGATTTCTAGCATATTAAAGATTGCTCAGTTTTTAATTTTAATTTTAACAAATACCTCAATCAAAATAAACAAGTTGTCTGGAAGACCCAAAAAACTACTTGACAGTACTTAACCAATAGCCCAATTCAGTGTTAAGGAAAAAACAAAACAAAACAAAACAAAACTACCACATGGGGAGATTTTTCTGACTTTCTTTCTGGTATTTTCTCAAAGTCTTCACATTGCCAGTCCTTTAGGGGCTCCTCTTGTTATGGAACCTGCAAGGTCTTGAATGTAGCACTTACTTCTGTGGGGCTTGTAACAAACACAATATGTTTGAAATCAAACACATGGAATATCCCTATAATTTTTCATCTTTAAGTTATTACTGTTTCTAGTTGTAGATAGAGAGACAGCTTTCTTGTCCATTAAGGAAATTCTGTAATGGTGTTATTCTAAATGAGAAGTTTTATACCACTTTTGTCATGAGAAGGCTTATCCTGTACTTGTAACTGGGCAGGTTTCATCATGATTCTTCCCTTTTCCTGAGGTGCAATGGCAAAATGTGCATTTTTAATTTATATTTTTTGATACACAAACATTTTAAAGCACAATATTTAAATGTCTGGTACAAAAGTTTCTATACTTATACTGTGATGAATATTTAATTGCAGGTGTGCTAGCATCTTTTGAGCTTTCAGTAGAAAGTCAACATACAATTATACAATAAGTCTGTTATTGACAAGTAAGCATCTAAGATCCCATTTCATATTTCTTTCCAGTTGGGTATGGGTATGTAAGCTCCCTTTTACACTGCTTATTCACTTTTTGTAAGCTGAAGTTTAGGAATATATTTCAAAGATAACTTCTGATTTTGTTGGTGAGGGAAGACTGGTTTTGAGGATGTTTCCTTTCTGATACCTGCAGCAAAGATATAAAAGCCATTTACATCCTTGTTTCCTTCTTAGGCTTTAACTTCTCTTTCTCTAAGCTGCAGGTCAGAGGTGAGAAGAATAGAACTGGTGTTAGGCTGGAAGGGTAAAAATCCACCCCTGTAACACTGGTTTGAAATGCAGAGTAAAGAGAGTCTTCTTTCTTATAAAACAGTAGAGTATTGGCTGCTCTTGCCTGGCCATTCAAGTGGAAAGTGTATCCTTCCTTAGCTGTAACTACTATGAGTTGTTATGGTTCCCCTCTTTCTAATGTGAATTCAGAACTGGTTTTCAGTGGATAAACATTTTTTTTCTAGTTGGTAAACAAGGCTGAATGCTGAGAATATTAGACTACTAGCATATGGGCAGTTCAATTCCTGTGGAAGTGCACCAAGAGTAGTTTCTAGTGCTGCTATTGATGGTTATTGTGTTATGTCACTCACGGTGAAATTCAAAAACATTGAAGGGCAGCCTGTATCAAGCACTTCTGACAGCTTGTATCTTCCAGCTGGATGATTGGCTCACTTAAAGGCTGGGCTTGTTGTGATTGTATTTCTGCAATGTTAAAGACTTACTGCTTTTTTACATTTTACAGTATTTGTCAAGTAGGTTTTGGTGAAAAGAAAGGACTGCTGATTTTACAGTGAAATACAGAAAGATAAAAAGTATGAGGTATTATATTTTTACCTCAGACTGTGGTGAAAAATGATAGATATCATAGTCTCCGTGAAATCATGGTCTCCATGTTGGCTCACTGTAGCTCATCCCAATACAGTAATACTATGTCTTAGGCTACAAGAGAGCTCTCTAAATCAAAATACTGTAGTCAGGAACATAAACCATGTACTTATTGATCAGAACCACAGAACTGCTTTACAAGTCTGTCTCTGCATTCACTGATGCGAATGCACTTCTTCATTGTTTCAAGAATCATCTCAAGATGCCAAGAGGACCGTGCCTCCATGGAACAGTAACCTAAAAACAGCCTGGATATGCTGGCATTAACCCTAGAATAGTGTCAGAGTTTGCTTTTTTTCTCTTTATTTTTTTTTTCAGTCTATCCTATTTTCTATTTTAAGTATGGACCCAATGTAATTTCCACCACTTTAACACAGTAGTGAATGGTACAACTTATGCATTTCAAATTTGCAGGAGAAACCAGAGTGAAACCTCACAACAGTCCACAAAAATGATAATGGAAACTTTGCTGGGTCATTGCGTCTGCTTAATTTTCTTTCCACCATATAATGGCCAACATATTTCATCACTGAAGAAGTTTTTAGCTGCTATAGCCCATCATACAAAAAGATGCCAAACTGTAGGAGAGCTACCTTTTTACAAGTCAAACCCTAAAGTTATAATTTATGCTGCTTTTTTAGAAAACAGCAAGGCAGTAATTGCACTATGCTTTTTCTGCACTATAATCAGGAACAAAACATTTCTACATTTTATTAACCACATTTTTTTCTAGAATGTCCTTAGTCACTTTTGTACAAATTATATGACTGTTATTGATCAGACAGGAACCTGAATGACTTCTGCATCTGCTCTGGAAAGTGGAAAGTTCCCATTATCCTACATCAAACCTAGACTTGAAAGCCACTTGTAACTTTTTTATTTTTATTTTTATTTTTATTTTTATTTTTTTCTTCTCTTTGATAGAAAGAGAGGATTCCCTAAAAGCTTTTAGGCTGCTGAAACCAATCTTCAGCTGATAAGATAGTTACATGTGTTTCACCTCCTTTTAGTTTGCTTGTTCTGGTACAGCGTCTGCCTTTCTGCCTTTTCTGGATTGTATATTAGCCAACCAGTTTCATCCAGGCCCCAGTCTTGGCTAGACGTTGAAATAGACAGGAAATAGCACACCCTGAATCTAATAAAAAAAAAAGATGGGGAAGCTGTCGTGAGTATCCTAGTGACATTCTAGCCTGATCTTTTTGACACTTTCTGGGGAGACAATGGCAAAGATGTTCAATGAGAATGGAGACAGAATAGAGACAAACAGAGAATCTTACTACCATCCTAAATGATCTGTTCATTTTTTTCCCTCTTCCCTCCCGCCCCCCCCCCCCCCCTCCCCCCAAGCTTTTTCATTTGGGTCGTACTGAGCTCAGAAGTTTCCCCATCTCTTTTGGAAGAGAGAAAAGGAATTTTCTCAGTTCCCAGTGAATTCGTCTACTTAACATCCCTGATGGTTGAATCCTATTTTCCCACTGATGTACTAGGAGACTAATGTAATTAACTGCATTATCTCTGTGTAGGAGTTATATAAATCTACCTGGGAGAAGAAGACTCAATAAGGGGATAATTTCCTCTTTTGATATGTCTGACTCCTATTGATTAGAATGAAAATGTATGTGCATCTGAGGTACAATTTACATGGAGAAGGGCCTGAACTAAAATCTCTAGTTTGACCTACTAAATTAGATGGAAGATCAGGAGACAAACTTAGCTCCTATTAAAGATCTCATTTTACAAAAAGCTGGAAATACACAATATTTTTCAAAGTGTCTCATGTTAACAGATAGCTCTAATTCTGCAAATAACTGTGAATTGATACACTTAGACAAATCAAATAAAGTGGATTTGTTATTATTTTTTTCTTTCATTTCCCTGTTTTGAGCATAAAGGTAAATCACTGTAGGAGCAAAAGTACTTGAACTTGTACTTAAACTTGCTTTATCTTCTTTCATAAAGGAGAGTAGGGGTGACATGAAAACTCTCCTAGTCATTTTTGAAATGAAAGGGCCCCAGTGCAGGGTTTGTGTGAAGGAGCTTTACAGTGCTTCTTAATGCCATTTCCAGAACATTCCCATTTTCCACAGCCTTTGGTTTTGCTGTGGACAGAACTGGATGAGGAGCCCATCATGCAGCTGCTCCAACCTCTGTGAGCCTTTGTGCTCACCACTAGGAATGACCCCATGCCATTTGCAACTTCTACACTCTCTGCTCTCCTGGAAGAATCACCTTATCTGCTGGACCAATGAGACCATTAATGGGAACTCTCTCGTATGCCATCAGAGCTCCACTTCTTGATCAATAGTTATTTACTTCTGAGAGGTCAGAGCTTGGCTAATATAGCTGAATAATTTTATTGATAGATAACATAACAATGAAAAATAAAGTTTAAAATAGAAGATGAATGAATTCAGCCCTTTCTTCAGGGATGAATATTATTATTTGAAAATTTTAATAGCTGGTGGAATGCTGAAAGGGCAGACAACAAAAGCATTGAATAATTGTCCTAGGACTATAATCAGACTTCCATTATTGACCTCTGCTAATATTCTACTGTAACTGTCTGCTAAATTGGTTCCTTGGGGCTTGAAATATACAGTGATGTTATGAGTTCCAATTGTAAATTGCCACACAGAAAAGTAGCAAGTCTCTGAAATAGCACTGGCCCTGGTCTGATCAATACTCAATTCTAAGCAGTGCAAGAGGCAACTGTTGCCATAGAAACATTGATGTCACCGAGGTTGAACAGTGGCTCTTACAACAAATCATTTCCTTTGAGCAGTTGTAATTGACTATATGTACAGTTTGCTGGCACCTGAGACTATTTACATCAAGCCAGTAAGAGAGCTGCATTAGTTATTCTGGGAGTAAGAGGGTTAGCTCTTCTTTTTGTGACCTTACAAATACCTGGGAGGATGTTGCCAAGGCAACCAGCGAGGTACCGGGATGAGCAGGAAGGCAGCTACATCGTGCAGTGGCATTCTTTTGGAGCATCAGGCATAGTTCTAATAAACTTTATCTAGCCATTGCATAATATAAACATTACATTGAATGTATGTCTGTCAAAACTTTTGGTTTCCAGAAGTGTTACCTTTGGCATGGGTAAAAAGCAGAAATCCTCAAAACTTGCTGCAGAACTCAAGTGCTACCTGTTTTGTACTGAGATGTTATAGAAACACATTTTAGCAAGATCAGAGAGTGATTATAAGATGGAGAGCTGCCTTCTGCTTTCAGATGTAAAATTCATCTGTGAGTAGCACTGGTTTCAGAATTTGTCTGAATTTTTAAGGTTCACATTTCATTTAGCAGAGGATTATTTAAAAGTATTTTTCAAAAATAAAGCCAGACAAGTGGTTAAATACAATATGTCACAATCCTTTACCTGAATGGAAGTTTTAAAGTAGGCATTGCACAAGCTCCTTCAGTGCTTCCCCCATTGCATCTGCCTTTGTTCTGTGAATGATTCTTCAGGGGCCAGTGGACTGTCACCATGCCCTGCAATGCCTGGTAGCTTCACAGAAGGGTGAAAGCGGGTTGTAAAGCACCTGCAGTGTCCAGTGGCACCCCAGAAGTTAAAAGGAAAACCTCAGTAGCACCTAACTTATAAGCTCTCTAAATGCAAATTGCTGACCTTGCCAAGAAAATATATACTCTAGTACTTCTTAAAAGAGCAGTGTCTGATGTGATACCATAGTTACCCAAACCTGCCATATTCTGTAGTGTAAACATAAATATAATGACTTGTCAGTCAGTCACATACACTACCATTCTCTCGTACATTAATAACAAAAGTAGTATGAATGTACTAGCTACTAAATTTCAGGCTTAAACAGCTAGCCTCTACATGCCTATATTTGCATCTGTATACACAGTTTTTCATGTTTTTTACTGAAAAAAAATGTAGAATCAATATAGTTGCTTATTCTAATGGTACAGCACATATATAGGCTTAATAGCATCCTATAACTAGTGAAGAAATGATTGAGATATACTGGTTTTTAAAACACAGTGACAATGAAATCTCACAGCATCTCACAATTATCTCTTCTTTCACAAAAGGCCATGTGCACGTACTTATGGTCCTGTTTATGATAATCCGTGGTTGTCTTGTGGAAATTCATAATCACAAGAGATCAAGGTTTTCAAGACCTCTCTAAAATAACTTAACAGTGCAACAGCCGTTTTCAAAAGTAACATATATAAAAATAGGACATATTAGAAAAAAGGTTGTTTTCATATTCTAGGACATATCTATCTGACAAGAAGGAAGAAACTCCCCTTAGTCTATCCTGGAAGCATTTCAGGGTTTCTTGGATTTCTTTCTGAAATTTCTATTATTGCTTTCTGTTACAGACAAAATCTGGGGGAACTATACCACTGGTAGAGCAATTTGTATACAAGAATGTTTTGGAGAGTTATTAGACCATTGCTTCAGGTGAACAAATTGTGACATTTTTTTTGCTATTTAAAAATACATTTTGTGGGAATATGTTTTTGAAATGCAATATGAAATCACAGCTGTGTAATATACAGTATATAAAATAACTGAAAATAAAGTATGTGCTGACATCTTGATTTAGGTGCAATAAAATTAATTTACAGTGAAGAACTGAGAATGCTACATTCTTTCCTTCCTTCAGTTTCAAACACAGGCTTCCTCCTTCCCCACCCAGCTTTTTTTTTTTTTTTCCAAGGAAGGCCCCATAACTTTACCGGGATAATGAAAACAATCTCTAATGTTATATCATTTTTGTGAGACTGTCACACAGATGACTGAGAAAGAACATAGTCCCGCTGATACATTTAAAAAATCCTCCACCAGAAACCAAATGAAAACATATTTTTTTTGGTGTTCAGAGGCTGTGCAGATGAAGTTTTGGCTCTGACTATTCTCACTTTATTTCTGGGTGGCCATGTCAGCTGTTACTTGGTTCTAGTCTCGTTCACGTTTTAGGCTGAGCAGAGTGTTCTGTCATTCTGCTCTGCTTCTGCTGGATCATTGATGTTAGAGTGCAGGTGACACAGATGACACAATTCTCTCTGAAACACTTGTGACTGGTTTGGAATCGTTTTGAGGAAAACCAGAATAAGAATGTATATTGAGCAAAGTGAGATGACACTTGTATTTGGACATTCTAATACTGTGGAAATATTTGAGTTCTGAAAAACAAAGTTGAATCATGAACTGTAAACACTGTGGCAGTAGCATCAGACATATAGGTGCTCAGAAAACTATTTCTGTGAATTACAGGCATGCTTGAGAATACCACCGTTTTGTTAACTGTAAAATGTTGTCAGTTCTTTGTGTAGTCAGAGCAGCATAGCAGAACAAGGTAGGAATATGGGGTGCTGATAGATAGACAGAGTAGCAGACACAGAGTTGCAGCAGCACCACGAGTGAAAAAATATTGAGGTTCTGTTCTCTGTCATTACAGATGTCCTCGTGTACCCTTCATGATTCACTGGCAAAGAAATGCAGATACAGTACTGGTAGCCTCTCTGCTGAAATACAGGGTTTAGGACAGGAAGAAGTATTTTATACATTAGATGTGCTAATGCAGGCCTGGACTGTGAGCTGTGAGCACAGCATAGCCAAGGGACAGCTCTTGAAGCTTGATGAGCTCTACAAATGTGTGTGTGAAATACTCAGCAGAAAGTTTTAGGTTGCCAGTAGTCCTTGGCGAGCATTGTATATAAACTTTCCATGACCCACAAAGACAGCTACACTGACAGGCGGTATTGAAGAGGTTGAAACTGAGGGTAGGGTTCTCAGGAGATGGAGGCCTAGAGGAAGAGAGCAAAAGTCTCAAAGCTGAATCTTAGGCTCTGTGTAATGACTTCCCATGGCTCAATTAAAATGAACTCAAACCTAAGTTTATTCAGCACAATATTCTCCATTTTGGAGGTTTTGTTCTTTGTCATAAAAAAAATATAGGAAAAAGAGCAAGAGAATGGAAAAAAAAAAAAAAAAGTTGTGAAAAGCCAGCACCTTCTTCCTCTCCTTATTATTGTCCTTCTAGCAGTGGATACACTTCACTGTTTCTTACTGGCTGCTCTGTTGTGTGTGCTTGTAACACACTCAACCAAGTATTTTGTCTTTAAGAAGCTTCTACAATTTAAAGGTCTTATGGAAATAAATGAAATTGTTTCCCAAATGTGAACACAATAGAAAGTCAGTAAGGATTTTTTTATTTTTATTTTATTTTATTTTATTTTATTTTATTTTATTTTATTTTATTTTATTTTATTTTATTTTATTTTATTTTATTTGCTTTTGGTATCTTTTATAGCCTGAAATTTTGAAAGCAGTTGTTCCATCTCCTTCTCCATTCCCTTTTCTCCACTTGTGTAACTTCTCTGAATTCAGCGTCAATTACTCTTGATCGACTTTGCTATTAAGTAGATGCAGAATCAGCTCCATCGTCTTCAGCGGAATTTTCCTGTCCAGTTTTGGCACCTTGTGTTGCTGTTACTTTTTAATTTGGGTCTGCTTGTGAAAAATGCAGCCACTTAGAGCTCTGCTATTATTACATTTATATTCTTTGTTACAACACAAACTACTAAATACTTTGTCAAAGGAGGGAAAAGACGCCAGTTAGAAGAGAGATCAACTCTTTTTAAGGATCTTGTATAAATGCGTGTATCCTGGAGAAAAAAACAGCATTAAATTTCTTTCCTAATGTTGGTCAAAAGTATGTGGATTTTTTAGTTGTCATGATTATTATTTTTTGTATTTATTTTCAGAATTTTTTGCCTTTTCTAGCAAAAACTGGGCCAAAAAAATCTTGGCTTTGAGAAATCTGGAAAAAGTTCTGGAATACACGTTGAATGTCTTGTAAATCTATTTGTTACCCCTTGGAGAGCTAAAGATGACTAGTTACATCCAACCTATAATTAGCTATGCTGCTGTGTTTTATGCAGGAGACTTCTTCTTGAATAGCTTCGGCAGTTTGAATAGGTATGATCTCCAGATCATGGTATTGTGATGGCAGTAAGCCATGTGTCTACAAAGCTATTGACTGACATGTTTTATTTTGTTTATATGTGGTAGGTTTTTTGACCAGTAACAAGTACAGTTTTGCTGGTATAACCTGGGATCACACTTCCAGCACGCATGTTGACATTGTTTCCTGGTAATCCTACTGTGGTCAAACCCTCCTGTGAGAGATTCTTCTACCCTCCCATCTAGGAGGTTTGGGGTAGGGAATTTTTGTGTCATGATTTATCCTGGAATTTAACACTAGTTTCTCTGGGCATCCAGTATCTCTGATGCAAGGAGACACATTTGCTATCTTGCTGGTGATTGCCTGCCATAACAGACTGGGCATGGTACTGCCCAAACTGATGGTAGTTTTGCAGAGATCTGTCCCACCCTTTAACTTCCAGTGTTTCGAATGGATGCTTTCTCTATGCCAGTGACTTTATGTGGCTGAGTTTCCTTTGAATTTCTAGCTTCTTCTTCCTCATTGTAAGTCTCTGGGGCTTGGCTGAGCTGTCTCCTCCATGCTTTGGCAGCTCAGGCTTTTACCTCCTCTCATGGCTCTCTTTAGTCAGGTGTAAGATTGCTAGAGCTTGATGCTGTGGCTGGTTGGCTCACTGGGGTTGGCTGCTGGGTTTTGGCTAGGCATGGGGGCTTCCTGTAAACCTTGAATGAGGGTGGCCTGGCTCCTGCTCTGCAGGGTATTTATGGATACTGCTAAAGACCCAACCTTGCTTAGGTTAGTGTCCTCTCCTTCTCCTTGTCATGTGATAAATTCTTTTTCCTGGGACCCACACTGAACTATAATTGGACTGAAAAAATATGACATTACCCTAAAATAAATAAAAGAAATAAAAAAATAAATAAAAGAAAATAAAGGGATGAGAATGCAAAGTATTTTTTCATGAGGAAAATAGTGCTGCAATTTATAGACAGAGCTGTGTGACTGCTCTTTGTATGGATTACTGGTAGAAATCTCTTGATAAATCAGATAGTTGCTTCTTTGGGACCAGAAAAAATGATTTTTCTATATAATCAGAAAAAAAGAAAATCTTTCTTAAGATTTTTTTTTTTAATTAATAAAAATTTGGGGTTAGCAGATACCATAGATGCACATTGAGAAGGGCAAATCTGCAGTGGTGTGAAAGACTGTCATACACCTTGCTGTCACTGGTAGATAGGAGTTCACAGCCACCACTGGCTTCAGAATGTGTGTGCATGGGAGAAGTGAGGGAATGAGTGCAAGAAAATGGAACGGGTGCTATTCAGTCCGAGAAAGCTCTGTCTCAGCACAACAATCTGTTTTAATATTGTCTCAAGTATTCTTGGTGTGTGCTAAGATGCCTGGAATGCTTTTCCATGAATCTTCCAGTGCTGTAACCCTGATAGTAAAGGCAGCTGCATGTTTTCCCCTGCACCCCTATTTATCATAGCATCTGGTTCAGGGCTAGTCTTCTGGACAAAGTTTGTGTTCATCTGTCCCTGACTAGCCAGTGCACGGTGGAGGAAGAACAAACTTCTGTGGCCTGGATGCTGCTGAGATAAGGTTCTGTCAGGGTTCTTGAGTCTGTGCTATTTGCATGGGCTTTGCCTCTAAAGAATAAAGAAGCCAAATGTGTCCTCCGTGTCTGGATCCTGAGTGCTGACTGCTCTTGGTGGTCTCACAATTTTTTATAAGGGAAGTAGTGAGTATTTCATCTATTCCTGCTATACTGAGACCAGAAAGACAGGCACAAGCAGGGTGGAGGTGATGTCTTGGGCTTTACAACCTCAGTCAAGTATTCTGGCCCACTCTGCTTCCCATTGCTGCCTGCTGGTCATAACTTGGCATCTATGTCCTCCCCTTGGGCAGTATTGTTTCCTGAGCTCTTCTGTCATGCTGCCCCAGAGAATGTGGATGTTCATTCAAGGTCTTTTACAGAAAGAAGTTTTGACAGCTATGATGAACAACTGGAAAGTTGTGAAGAAGCAAAAATCAGGTGGAGAGGTCAGGAGGCAATGACTGTCTTGCAGTTCTGGTGCTACCTAACTGTCTAGGACAATATAAAAGGGATACACATTTTCAGAGCTGGACATTAGTTGTCCATAGCACAACCTATTAGCTATGGAAGGAAACTGGTTGATTGGCAACTAGTTGCATATTGGCTGGCTAATATAGAGGTTGTTTTGGGATCTTTAACGTAAATAAATATACATATATATATATTTAAAAAAAGTAAATCATACCAAACTCAGACAGAAAGCCAGTGGCAAAACAACCAACGTAGCCTATTGTATGTATGAGTTCTTTATCACAGAATTGGCTTTTCATCTTTATCAAGGTGTTACAGGAGTCCTTTTCCCATCCTTGTCAATGCCATTTCTCTTCTGTAGTGCTTTTTACCCAATGGACTTCCTAGCAATTCTAATTTTGGGTAGCCGTCAGTCAGTCTTCCCTGATGATGACAAATATAAATACTTTGATATAAAGCAGTATTAAGAATTTACACTAGCCATTTCATGAATTAACCTTCTTCTCCAACACTCCAGTATTAATTGTTGTTTGGCAATGGATGATAAATTAATCTTCATATTCAAATTATTTATATGCAGTTAATATTATTATTTGTAATGCTTTTTTTGGCCAAGTATGTAAATCTCTGACTATGCTATGGTTTTACCAGAGCTATATAACAACCTCCATGTCTATGCTTAAGTGAACCTTTCCTTTCTCAAAATAGGAAATGCTGACCTCAGAACAGTATGAGTTATGGATTTCTTTTCGTGGCAATACATGATTGACTTTATCCAGGCTATAGGAAGAAAATACAACAGAAACTGTAATGAAAAAAAATGCACTCCATTTGTTCTTCATGCAGCCAAGCATGGCGTTCTCAGAGTATTATATATTGTATTCATGTTGGTATCAGTATAAGATTATTAGTAGATAATAATATTAAAGTTCATCATGATTAATGTAATTAACAAGCATACAGAAAGCAATAAAGATCAGTCTGTATTCCTGGAAATGCTTTTAGATGCTATTATGGTCTCCACCATTGTGTATCTGATATTTAAGACTGCTCTTTCCTTTAGCTGGAAGCTTCCTTCCCTTGCAAAAAGTAGAGGTGGGCTGGACAGTTCATCTGACATAAAGCACCTCTGTGCCGGAATACTTAGGCAGAGGAAGGAACTTGTTCACTTAAGAAAGTGGTGGGACATGCTGCCTCCTTTCCTGGCCAGGCTTATGCTGTTATTAAATAACATAATAATATTAAATTATTAATAGAAAATGATACTTAGCACTTACATATGCAGTTTATTACCAAGAGGTGGAGTTAGGCCTTTTTTATTTGCAAAGTGCAACAGGCCATATTCTCAGCTTTTAAGCTTGATTTTTTATAAGAATGTGTGACCTATTGCTGTAGTTTAAAAATAACCTCCAGAGGCCCAAACCAAAGTGGGTAGAATAGGTTCCATGCTTGTCATTTAGTCTGAGAACATCTAGAGTGACTCCATAGATGTCACACAAAAAAATTGCACAGTGCCACAGTTGCTGTCAAAAAAGAACCTCTGACAGTATACACGTGAAGATCTGTGTTAGAAAGCTGAGTTGGACCTGGTTAACTACAGGTTTCCCTGTCCATGGTTTATTATAGAGATAATTTGAGTTTAAGGGGTTGAAAATGAATCACTTCAAAAGTGTCTGATTCTTGTTAGAACAATAGTGTTTGCTTAGTAGTGGACAAGCGAGCCTGCCTTAAGGACACTAGTGAAGAAGTAGTAGCAAAAGAAATGTTCTAACAAGGTGGAGGAGGAAGCCCTTTGGATGTGTTGAAACAGTTGCTCAGCTAGGCTAAGTTCTCGTTGATCGGTGTCCACAGAGAACAAGTTAGTCTTTTATCTTCAGTACATTAGCTTACCTGAGTAAGTATATTGAGTGCATTTACTCCCATCAATTCAAGATGTAACTCAGAAAAATCTTCTGTTTAATCATCAAGCTCCTCAGAAAATGTGTGGTCTTGGAGGCGAAGAGGAGCTACATTTGAGAAATATGCTGGCTAAAAAGATAAAATATTTCTGACTAAATTGGGCAGCCATGCATTCCCATCATTAAAATATGGTACTGTTGATCTGTTTTGGTGCTATGAACTGCTTTAGAACAACCACAATGCTGGTTAGCTTTTGATGCTTTGAAAAAAATTATGTGTTAGGGAGTATGCTTCGAACTGCATCACGGGCTCAGTAATAAATGATATTCATTAGATGCAGGTATATTTGTACAAAAACAAACCCTCTTCTTTCTGAGACTAGCATGAGATCTGCTTCTTTGCAGTGAAGAGCTTGACTGATGTAGGGAAAAGCTTAACACATATCTAATTACAGAGCAGACTTCTCCTTTCTGAGATTCAGAGGCATTAATTAAAGAAAGAAAATTATTACGACCTGCTCCATTATCTCCAGTCACCTTTATACAGTTGAAGACTAAATTCCCTCACTTTCTAGCAGAGTTATGAACAGAGAACCATAGCACTTCAACAGAGACTTTCAACATTATGTGAGTGAGGATTTATGATAGACAGTCTACTTGGTAGATCTGCTTTTAAAATCATATGTTTATTCTCTATCTATTCTCTGTTTCTGGGAGACTATGAACCCTTGGGTTAACACCTCTTTTGGAAAAAGGTATTGGCTCCTGCTCAAATGTCCTGGCAGAAACATTCAGAGCAGGTGCCATACTTGTGCAACTGGCACTGGTACTAGGCTCGGATCGAATGCTTTCCAGCACATTGTGTGCATGGCACAGGTGTTGGAAGCTGATTGCTTTGAACTCTGTTGTGTCATTCCAATCTACCTTGCATCACTGTAGCCCATTAGAGGTTTTACCTTGTCCTCTAGATGAGAAGGAAGGTGCTGATTTCCTGGTGTGGAGGCTTGTTTCATGGTTTTGTATGATGAATTGACAGTAGCTACAGTGCAGAAAAAAGTGTTATTCTTGGGGGTAACTATCCTGAACAACTCCCAGATGGCAAAACAGCAATTCTGTGTGGGAAAAGAGCACAGGGACACTCTAGAGCTCAGAATCTTACACTGAGAATCTATTCAAGAAGGAAGACACTTGTAACTGATACAACACTTTTTAAAAAGTGTTTTCAAATATATTAACATGTAAAATATCAGAAAATCTTTTGCTGACCTCACAGAAAGAGGCTGTTGGCAAGGGGAATGCCCTGAGAGTTAGCACACAATTTAGACAACACCCAGCAACTGCCTGATGCAATGAGGAAAAAAAAGAGAATTCAGTCAACCTGTTAGGTCGACTTCCACAGAGTACTTCCAAACAAGCTGTTAGTGATTAATCGTAAGTATGAGTCAGAGTTTTTTTACAGAAGGCTAGAAGAGTGGTTTCTTGCTGAGGCCATCTGGAAATCCTTTGAGTCTAGTCAAAACAGCCAAGAAAGACTACCTTACCCTGATAAAGACATGGAGCACAGAGGCCATATTCTAGCTGGGCACTGACAACTAAGTAGGAATTTGACAGTGCTCTTGTAGAACTAGCTATGTCTATAAATATAACTAAAACAAAAATAAAGGAACTGAGACTCTCATGAAGTTCTTGGATACCAACTATATACAACTGTCTGACCATGAACTGCATAAACGGTGTCAAAAACACACTTTATAAAAATATAGATTTTAGGCCTGGCACTGTTCATTATCCTGATGCTTCCAGAATGGAAAATCACTGGTAGCTGCTAATGCAGCAGTCTGCCCCAGTGTCCCATCTCTGGAGAAACTGTGTTCAGTGCTTTCTCCAAGTCCTTCTGAGCCCTTTCCAGGTCGGTCACAAGCTTGCCTGTTGCATCTTCATTCTCCAGTAATTGAATACCATGGAAATTCCAGGTCTGTGGTAATATCAGCCTTTACTTGATTTTCTATTAAGAATATCATGTGAGACTTTCTTTGTTTTCTGAGTTCAGCATGAAAAGGCTTCAGGATCTTCCAGGAGCTGAATGGCTAGCAGATGTCATTTGCCTGTGCTATTTTGTTGCTTGTGTTAGATCAGTGTTGTAGGGCAAACCCGGAAGAGTACTTCATGCCTACTCAGCAAGGATGAGGGCACTTGTATCAAGTTGCCCCAGTAAGAGCAAATGTCAGTTCTTTTCTTTCTTCTCTCTTGGCATATCTGGTGCCCCAAACCTACTTGGCATAGGCTTCTCTAGGGATGAGGCCATCTCCCTTCTCTTCGTGTAAGCAGAGGTGTCCAGAAACACCCTCTCTGTTTCATTACTTGGGGGCAAAGGAAGCCAGCTTCTCTCAGATGGGCTCCATATCAGCGTCCTTTAAGTAATTACTCAAGAGTGTCATGTGCCTTCAGACTTCCCTGCAAAGGCCTGCAGCTATCATCCTCCTACCCTTGGTCTTTGTCTTCACTGTCACAGGCCTCCTCTTACTTTTTGACTCTCATCTGGTGCCAGTGTTCCACCTTTATTGATGCTGGGACATCTGGGTACAGTGGATCTTAGCAATCATGACTGTAGGACAGTTTACTGAAAACATGAGCCCATGTGTTGGTTACTAAATAGAAAGGTCATTGCCTCATCCCTGGCCCAGATGGCAACTCTGAAGATAGACTTTGAGCTGCTGGTACAATACAAACAAGTTACTGTAGCCTCTATCTTAACGTGACTATCTATGTTGTCTGAGATGTAATGCCTCTGAAATGGCAGTGGAGGCTGGAGGTGGTGGTTTGCAGAGCACGAGGACACACTGGAACAATTAGACCACACAGCTTTCTGGGATATGTGCAGGGGTTGAAATCAGAGTCATCCAGACTTCATCATTGGTTGTTCTGCAGTACAGATGCTGACTTTGTGGCCTCTTCACTCAGTCTCCCAATATATCTGCAAAGATGAGCAGTATTTATCTATTGATAAAATGGGATTTCTGGCTGATTCTTTCTGTTTGAACATTTGCTGTGATGAATATCAGATTGATTATAGTAGTATGCAGGTAGAAGAGTGTTTTTTCACCGGCTTGTTAGTGTTACTGGGAACTTGCTTTATTAGCTCTTTCCTAGTTCATCTAATGAATTTTCAGCTTTCAGAGCCCTCTATACATATATTACATGCTGAAGGGCAAGGAGAATAGTTTTTTTAAATTGCAAGAGAAGTAAATAATTCTGAGCAGTGTTGAACCCTGCTGCCTAGCCCTGTGCTTTACAGATAATTGTTCATTGATCTGTCTGGAGGGAAGGAACTTCTGGATCTCTTATATCAACATCCTGTTGATCCTGGGAGTTGGGTCTATTTCCTTGTCTCTCCTCTCTCCCTCACTGTACATTTTTTAGATTTCTGTTTCTGAAAGAATGCCAAATAGCAGGCTAAATAGGTCAAAGACTGTAGGAAAGGAGGAACGTGTATGGAAACTTAAAACAGACAGAGAGCCTAGGGAAAGAGGCTTGAGGAAAAGAAAATGCATTTTACAGTTTCTCTTCAGCTATTGTGTTTAGGATAGGTGACTGATGGCATAATTAATGAATGGTCATGATTATGTGTTTATGTGATGGCATTTTCTGCAAGTGTGCAGTGATGTATTGGAGACGGACTGTGAATTACCTGAAACTGGACAACTGTATTAACCTTAGGCAAGTTTCTTTTACAGTCAGAGCCTTTCTTATGTTCCAAAACACAATGCTGTCTTCTTGCTTTGTGGTCAGTAGGGCAATAATTTTGCCGTTCTTTATAACTGAGAGGATAAGTAGGATACCTAAGAGTTTTGTCTAATCATTTAGCTAATGATCCTGCTCTGTAATATCTGTTCGGGTGTTTAATTCAGTTTAGACTGCTACTGTGATAGTCCTTTCTGGCTGTTGGTTTTGATAGGACTCACTTTATACTCTGCATCCCCTGAAGAAGGAAGGTCATATCTAAATTCTGAATTTCCTGGCAGTTTCTTATTTTAGATTGTGCATCACTGCTGGGCATTCAAACTAACTGTACATCTTTAATTTTTATTAATATATCTTTAATTTTTTCCCAGGGTTCATATACATATTTTGTGTGTGAAAATATTTTTAAAATGTAGTTTATAGCATAACAGGGTATCCAATTATCTTACTTGTGGGGAGGGAGGAAGCACTCATGTTCCATGTAGTAATCACTCTGGGTGTGTATCAGAACTATTCTGCAGACGAAAAGCCCCCAAACCCTCACACCCTGAAGCACTTAAAAATATGGCTCTATAAAACGCTGCAGAGTTTATAGGATAGAATTAGAAGAACAAGAGAAGCCTGTGGGCAGAGGCAGGAATCACAATGCATTGTTATTCCCCTAGACCTGAGAGAGAACCTCATATCTCAGAAGCTAAGATATCTTTTTTATTTGAGTGTGTGGGACCAGACTCTTGGCTAGAAGTTTAAAGTACTTTCTCTGATGTGCAGAACTTCATATGTTTTGATGCTTGATTTTGAAGTATTTAAAAACTCCTCTGCCACATCACCTGCTTTATTTTCCTCCAGTATCTAAGCAAGTTAGTTTCTGGCTAGTTAACTGCCAGTTTTCTACTTCAGAGTAAGATATTCTGAGGAAGGATGTTGTGATATACTCATTTATCATATCTTTGATATTATCTTCTTTGAAACTTTTTAGCAAAAAGTTTTAAGAAAAACAAAACCAAAGTAACTAAACAAGTATGATTGGAAGATTCCCTGGGTCCCCATTTCACCTCTCATTGAAAAGACATTAAAGTTGTGGCTAGTCAGCAAATCCAAAATCTAGCACCTGTTTGCCAGATAAAAAACAGCTGCTCTGTATGTATATTATTTAACCCATCTGCAGTACCTGTTATTTAAGTTGCTTTCCTTAAGGTGTTTTGGGATATTATGTTTTTATCAAAGATGAAAGGTTGATGCAGTAGAACAAAACTTCTAGTATGACTTTGTGGTGTAATTTTCTTGAAATCTGAGATTACACAAGGATTGAATTTTAGATGAGAATTTTTATTTTTTCATTTTTCATTGCAATTATCCAATCTATATTTTTGGTCTTAAAATATATTTCACCTCTTAGCTTATTTATTATTTGTCTTTGATTAGGTCATGGCTTATTGAAATGAAACAAAATCTTCTTATTGTTCTTCCAAAATAATAAAAAAAGGACAAATTCCCTGGGCAGGCCAGTCTTTTAGAATTCCCCTAGTTTAACACATGGGACATTCCTGTGATATGAGTTCATTTTGAAATTGTTTCTTTTCCTTTAAAACAGAACTGCCATGTAAAAACGCCTTTCCTTTTTCTAAAAATTATTGATCTTTGAATGCCTGGAACTCTGGAACTGAAGTCACAGAAAATCTTTCTTGTCTACCGGCATTTTCTGCCATCCTTCATTTTCACATATGTTGGTAAGGGTCCTATACAGTTTTTCAGTCTGTGATGTAAGATCAGATTTCCTACAATGACAGTCTGAAATGGCACAAAATAGTGCCAGACAGTGCTAGAAAACCTATGTTCCAGAAGACAAGAAGGGAGTGGGAACTGATCTGAATTACATGTTGGATAGCACAATACCTGACATTTCTAAATATATCTAACATTGTCTTCTGAATAAGTTTTCATTAAACTGTAAAGAGTACTGATCATAGAATAGGACATTTATTTGTGAGATTTTAGTAGATGGATTCAAGTTTTGGTTCTGTGGGAGATTTACTGTGTGTGCTTGGGCAAGTTGCTTAATCTCTGTGTAGATAATTTTCACACTGCAAAGAAACAGAAGCAGTAATTTGTTTTTTCTTCACTCTTACTTGCCATGATCAAACTAGTGATACTCTGTTGCTTACCCTGCAGGTATAATGCAACCAAAATCTTTAGTCTATAGCTTATTGCTGTACTGTTAAAAACTGCTGAAAAATAGCAGAGATTAATCTTGGAGATTCTGAGTGTTTCCTAACACCTTCATCTCCATATCATTTCTATGGAAATCAAGTGTTATCTCATAAGATGAGGACCTGATTGTTAACATTTTAACATAAATCCAAAGAAGTGACACCACTGGTGCAGTCATTATGATCTGGGTGTTCTTAGAAACTCTGTATTGTGCTGGTTTTTCCTCTTTTCTTTCTGGTGCTCAATTATGATAAACACCCATAAATCCTTCCCTGAAATCTATTTTGCATGTAAGGAATTTGTAAGTGATTATTGCAGAGCTGTTGGTTAAGAAGAGAAGCAGCAAGTGATCTGCATAGTAGTAAGCTGGTTCATATGAAAATCTTGGTATTAAATATGGGCTTGGTGATTCAGCACCATGAAACAAATTCCAGTTACCTATAGGTAATGGACAATTGCTAGAGGTATGTCTTGGTCAGTAATTTTCTATAGTATCATAAACATAGGTAAATTCATCTTTGGTATTGCTCAATTTAGACAAAAATAAACTCAGTTTAAATGTCTTGTTTCCAAAACCTCATCCTCAAAAATGTCTTGTTTCCAAAACCTCATTTACAACAAATCCTTTTAAAAGCTGCATTTCAAGAAGCAGTCACTAGTCAATGCCTATTGTCATTTTATTTTCATGAGAAAATCTCTTAAAGCCTTTTCCTATTTAAAAGCCAGTTTCTACTGCGTACAGTATATTCTTGGTCTCTGTGCAAGCACAGAATAGTAATGTCAGGTATGACATTAGTGATCTCTTAGAAAAGACATCTGAGCTAAACAGAAGGGCAAAGCAAGGTCACTGCATTATGTATCTACAGTGAGCTTTAAGAAATGAGTCAGACTTACAGATGGAATGATAGTTTGCCTTGTCATGAGAACACACATCTTCAAAAGGTTCCTGCTTTGGAAAAATAAAGTAAAAACCATAAGGAACCACTTAAGGAGGCTGCATAAATAATTTGCCATTTGTGAGCAATATATGCAAAACGATAGGACTGCAAGGACTGTATTTGATGGAAAAGCTTCTAACCATTTAAACTGCCATCCTGGTGTTTATTACCTGAATCACCTCCGGGAGTCTGATAAACACCTGTGATCTGCTGGTAATTCAGGAAAGGAAGCAGCACTCTGCATGACCTGCTTTTTTTTTTCTCTCAAGCAGTCATGGTGTAATAAACAATGTACAGTGATTTTGAACACGCAAAGAATATATTTAGATAAGTTAAGGCTACTACTCTTGGTTTAACGCTTAACAAAGCTAACAGCAGAAAGTATGTGGTTTAGCACCTCAGTATGATACACATTGAAACGGAGGACTGAAAGACAATAGGAATCAATGGTACTTGGAAGGCAGTTCAGTCATTTGGATTAAAAATGAGAGTAAATGGTAAATGCCTTGAAGAGAGATGAGGAAAAAGATGGTGTTTCTTTCAACCCATATGTTTTATAAGTTACTACATGACCAGTAAAGTAGTAATTTCCTGAAAAGCAATATTTAAATATATCCATCATCATTTAGATCTTGGACACATACTTAAATATTATTGATTATTTGCAATTGTGTGCATCCATGTGTAAGTATATTAAACAAAAAAGTAATGGTAGCGTGTCAGTGATTGGGATAAAGTGCAAAAATGGAACTAGAGTCTTTAATTACAAGACTTTTTTTTTTTTTTTAATTAAGAAAGCCACAAGCACATTATAGACATCCAGTTTATAGCATTGCAATCTTACAGACTTGCTCTCATGAATATGGTAATTTTTTATTTTATGCCCTCTTGAGATGTCTTGTTAAAAACATTTTATTGGTGATCCTAAAATTCAGTAAATTTGAAGCCCTTGGCACCCTGAAGATAGTTAAAGTTCTTCAAAAAATGTCAGCAATAAATATTTGGCAAATATAAAGAATATGCACATTTTTCCCAAGTGGGTGATATATTTTTTTTTCCTAGTTCTTGTAGTCAAGTGATGACACTGCAGTTCAGAATATAAGTGCATATTGATATTTTCTTCCAGAAACTGCATGTGCTGCTTGGAGAGTGCTTCTCCCACAGAGTTATTTCTGTGCAGACACCTGGAAGTGGTTGCATACTTGCTCCAGCTTGCAGACGAGTTTTGGACAGTCAGGTGTATGTATGAGCAAGTGGTCTTTATTTGGAGCAATTAAAATTCTAACATTTTCCTCTCCTGACATGCAATTACTAGGGCTCTGCTGTTCCTGCTAATTGCTCTTGCTGGGGACATTGGTGAGGAGCCAATGATTTTGATGGGTAGTGGATTATCATTTTTACTCTGCTACCTGAGAAAAAAATCATTTGCAAAATCCCATGTGTAATTAGCAAGACTCATGATTAATTGTCCTGCAAAATTAGCTTCACTGTTGCTTTTATTTTACTGCTTCAAATATTAATTAATGTTAACTCCTTTCCTTCAGTTCCAGCTTTTGAATATTCAGCATGGCTTTGAAAAATTAGTCAGGGCTTCTACTTGCATTAACATGCCGGAGCTTTGATTTCTGAATAAGTATTCTGATTTAAAAGATCACACTTGGGTCATAAATAATTTTTATAGGAGGACAAACAAAGCATCAAAGCATCATGGGAAGGCATTCATGCACTAACTGAAAGTAAATTGTTTCAGTAATGATTCATTCCCCCAGTGCTTTTGGGGAAACATCAGCAAATATGCAAAACACCGCATTCTGTGGGGCAAAACAATTATTTAATGACAGCAATCAATGTATGTATTTTGAAATAAGCAGCATGATGAAAATAATGGTGGACTAATACCCTTTTAGTACCAAATCATCATTTTAACCTTGTGCAGATGCACTATCTACTCCCTGTATTTCAACAATTTGCAGATTCTTATGTTGGACGGTGTAAGGTAAAAAATACTAAATATCTATAATCCAATGCTATCTGTCTTGGTGCTCTCAAAACTCTTCTGTGTTTAGTCTTAACGTTTAGCCATAATGACTGTCACAAGGTCAGAGAGCGCAGAAAGGACCTAGTGAAGGTTGTTTGGTCACTAGGATTCTGATGTATTGACTTCACAGGATAGCTCATTAAAACCAGCACTAAGACCTTCTGAGAACCTGAAAAGCCTTAGCTTCTGTTTTAGCAGAGCTTTCATCATGCTAGGTTAGCTCACACAACACCTCACAACAGCATTCTTTTCCAGGAACTATTGGTTCCTTCCAGTATAGCTGTAGAGCACTGCTGCATGGTTATAGGCATAATTTTGCCCCTGCACCAGTCCTTTCTTTACTTCTTTGTGTTTTCAGCATGCAGCTAGTCATGAGATTCTCCATAATTCATCAGTATAGCCTTTGCCTGCCTAAATATTCTTCTCATTATACAATAAGCTCACTGTTATCTCATCATAAGACCCAAAGTTGAGTATTGGAGACAGTAGTAGGGGTGAAGGTGACATCATGGTATTTTGGGCAAAATACTTGGCTTCATTATCAAATATAATATAAGAATCAAATTTAGGAAATTTTGTTTCACCCACTGTTCTCATTAAACTGTACAGCTCTTTTGGTGGCTTTTGTCAGATCATGGTAAAGCAACAAGACCCAGCAAGCAATAGATATCATGGTTTTAGATACTTCAGACTGGTAACTGGTAACTGGTTTGACCTTCTATGCCTGTAAAATGACATTGCAGCCAGTTTACTTGTCTTCTTTAAAGCAGTTCTGTTTTCCAAATCCTCACATATGATATAACCAAAAATTGCTCTTTCCAAAAATTGCTTGAAAATGAGTGTTTGCCTCAAAATTATGCTGGTTAGTTATATGGTTGGGCATTCTGCTGGTTGCAGAAACCACCTCTAGTTTTGTCATGACACCTATTTCTGATGGCATGACTTGTTCATTTGAAAAGTGTATGTGTTACATAGAGGATTTAATGGAGGCATTCTTCCATTACCACATGGCTGATTTTTCTTGCTTTTTTAATCAAGTAAATGAGTGCTTTTAATGGCTGTTCTAATATTGACCCAGGAGATCAATGACAGAAAAATAGTGTTACCTTTGTAGCAGAAATTAATTAAAAATTAGAGTTGAATCTGGCCTTTGTTTTGATGACACTGTCTATAAATGATGATTCCAGAATTGTTAAAAGCTGATTTAAGAACTTATGTCTTCCTGCATAAAACTGTCTTTTGCTACAACCTTCTCAAATCTCAGCTTTAAAGACTAATTCAATGTACAAGCCTCTTAAGCTTCTTTGTAGGTTCAGATATGTCTTTCTTTTTCCTAAATTTAAAAAGCCATAGTGTAGGCATATTAATTCAGATTTTTTTTAGAGCCTTAAAATGTCTTTAATAAGTAAATATTAAGAAATAAATTCATAAACACCATGAAAAGTTTCATTTTTCAAAGCTTTATACTTGGAACTTTGGAGATATTTGAGTAAATAAAAGGCTCCAGAGTCTACTGCTTTTCATCTCTGAAATTGCTTTGTCAGCATAAGATGCTGCCACAATGTACAATTGATTCCTATGCTTTTCTAATTTCAGCAGAAACAGTCATGTATAGTAGTGGTTGCAGAGAAGGAAGCAGGAACAGTTGCAGATGTGCAGACACAAGATGCTTGCTAGAAAAATTCTTGTTGTATCTCTGTCACGTGCTCTAAGAACCCCTTTGTAGCCTGAAAGGTGCTGCCACCTATTCTCATAAGAGCACATCATGCTTTGTGTGCTGTCATACCTATTTGAACAATTCTTTCCAAAGCAATGAAAGGCTTCTTTGTTCTTAAGTATGCCCTTTCAAAATGTAAGGTATTAACTGTACTAAAGCTCCTCATAAACAGCTGCTGACTCAACCTGAGAATAAGTGAGGGATTTATACCACAAGTTGGGTCTCAGGAAAGGAGAGTCATTTGGGAATTTAAATAAGAAGTATTTCAAATTTGGTCCTTTACAAAAATGAAGGATTTGATCCACTAAACTGATAGAAATTAAAGAAACACAGAAGAGAGGGTGAGATACAAAATTGTTGAAGGTTGAGACCCTCCTATTTTCACAGCTGCCACATTTCACGGTCAAGCTTCCCCATAGGCATTTCTTAGGTGACAATGTTTGGCTGGGCTCCTCTTTCTTTTCCTTATTTAATTTGCCCTCTCTTTCCCCTGGACTTCCTGTTGTAGAAGTGCACATACTCTAAAATTCCCATTTCAAAAGTATTCCTCCTCAGCACTACATGATAATTAAAATAAACTTTGTACAACAGACAATAAGTAAAATTCATTAGAAATCAGAGATTATACCAGTTCAACGTCAGAATTTATCATTATGTGATGCAGGAATTTTTTCATCACTTTTGAATGTTCTCAGGTCTAGGTTAGAGTTCTCTCACATATTCCCCTCAGGATGCAGCTTTCCTCTTCAGTCACAGTATCTACTGCTTGTCCTTCCTTGTGAACTTGTTGATCACTGGTTCGTTTTGATCCGTTGTTTGATGCTCTTCTGATTCCCATCTATGTTCCCTACAAGAATGTTCTGCAATCTGAATCTCCTTTTGTCAGCGTCATCAAATAAAGAAGTCTCTTTTTTGGTGATTTGCTGTTTACTCCATGCTGGAGCACTACCTAGAAAACTGGGTTTTCCTTGAGTAATAGAAATCTCTTTATATAAAGAGATCTAAATGAATCTTTAGATACATTTATATGGATTAGCATCATAGTTCTATGACTCTATTTCCAGCCTGGTAGTAGATGCAAAAAACTATTTTGTCACATCCTGTAGGTCTTGCTGCAAAATTGAAGCAAAAGAAAAAAGATCAGCTAACCTTCAACCTTAAAATGGAGGAGGTAGCACTGTGCTAACATAATCTTCCATATATGAAAGAATTCATAAATCTCACACGTCATGCAATTCTACAGGAGCAAGTGACTTCAAGCTTACAGTCACAGACACTCTGGTCATTATCCAAGTTTCTGTATTAGTAAACAAATGCAGTGAATACACAAGAACCCAAATAACTGATTTTGCAAAGATCTGTGTCGCTACAGCTGCTCAGGGAAATATAATGGTCTGCAGAATCTGTCTTTAAATTAAAAAAATAATAATAAAGTTCAACCTTTCCCATATTCTTTTACTGTATTAATCTTTTTATTTATTTATTTATTTATAATCCATGTTTGCAAAGAACAACCATTTCACAGAGTGAGGATTTCTTTTGAGTTTTGGTTATTATTCTGTTTAAAGGTCAGATTCCATCTTTAGTTACTTTTTATTTTTAATTGTTTTTTCCTTTGCATCACATTGTAGCTGTAATAGCTGTGGATTTAGCTGTGCTATGTGCACCTTTACTTTTGAGATGGGCAAGGCTAAACCTAGGAGGGTGTGGAGAGTTCCAGCAGGTGCAAAGCTGTCTCTGAACAGCCTGCTGCATTACACATGTACTGAGTAGCCTTTGGGAAGACTTGCTTACTCTTTTCCATTTTTCTTCTCTTTCTCTCTCACCTGTACGAAGAAAAATCATGGCCTTGGTTTTTTCTTCTGAGCAAATACCCTGTCTGCTTTTTTTTTTTTTTTTTCTGATTAGCACTCTGTTAGGTACTAGCAAGAAATGCAAGTGTTTTGAAATTTTTAACAAATAATGTAAATGACTGTTTGATGCCTGGGGAAGAGCAGAGGGGAAGAAAAGATTTTCACATTTTTCTTTAGCTCTTATGAATCAAATACAGCTTATTCCTTTGAATTGGCCTCTATCAGCAGGCTAAAATGCCCTGAAGGTTAGCTACAGCTGCTGAGATGGTATTTACTGGATGATGAATATATTAGTTCAAATTTAAATTGATTCTATGGAAGGGTAATGCTGATACCATAGTCACTACTGTGTTTCAGTAGTGTAGGCCAATTTCTTTGTGTGGAGAGAGTGGGAAGAAAGTACTGTAAAGGTGACACTGTCTGAAATGCAGGAAACAGTAGTTTATAAATAATATATTTCTCCTATTATGCTAATTTTTCAAAATAAAATTAGAATTAAGTGTAAAGCTCGATCACTGGGTGCATCTATACTAGAATATTATTAGTCTGTTTAGTCACATCTAGAAATATGTTCTTCATGTTTGTGGTTGCCAAAGTAAATAGAAATCAATGAAAGTAGCAAAAGTGCTGAAGTCATTTCAATAAGTGAAGTGCTCATTAATTTAAATTTCACACTTGACATTGTTATGGACTAATCATAGAGAATAAGACATTAACTTCTAAATATGTTCCAAGACTAGGAGGAATCCTGCAACTTTATTTTCCAAGTGTCATTGACATTAGAAGGAAAGACCTCTGACTACAGCACTTTAGGCAGATGTTAATGATATGATAAACTTTCTCAAAAGCCTAAATTCCATTCATATGGATGACATAAGCTTGTGGAGTTAGCAAGCAAACAATATTGAGACACTGGGACTGAACATGTTCTGAAACATCAAAAAGCTCTGCCTGCCGTTTTCAAACATTTAAAAATATGTGTGAAGCCTGTTCACAATTTAATGGAAGATATACAGAGAGCTGGGGGTGGTTATACAGGAAATTAGAAAAGCCTCATCTCATCATAGTGAAATAAATATGCCATTGTATAAGAAAAGTAATTGGAGGGGTGTGTCAGTTCTGTTGATGTCAAGCAGGTGTCCATAAATTAGAATAAATATCTTAATTGATATTAGTGATAAGAAAGTATTGTAAATTACCTTGAAAGGAGAGACCTAACTTGTTTCTGTCCCTCTTGCAGACTTCTTTTTCCATTTAAAGGAGAGGATTGGAAAATGCCATATCCCTCAGCTATTTTTTCCAGTGTTGACTGATCCAATTGCATGCTTTTCTCTAATAAAACAAATCACATTGCATAATGTAGGATGCAGTGAAGATAACTTAGAAGGAAGACAACACTACAATTGCAAAAATTGTCTAGAATATTCAAAAGAATGTTCACAATTCTTCAACACCCCAGCATAGCTGCTATGGGGGTCTTGACACACAGATCCCCTTCTTGTCACCCCTTCTTAAGAAGTGCAGTCAATTAATGTTCCTCAGAGTTGTTGAGAGTGCAAGCCCTATCTAGTGCTTAGTAGATTGTCAAGAAGGTGCTGCTAAGTTCAGTGAAAATCTTTACAGGATTTGCAGGCTAACTTCAGTGACAATCTAGTACAGGAATCATGACCTGGAGTTTAAATATTAATCTAGTGGTGGGTCTAGGATAACTCTTATGGCACAGGTATTTTTTGCTGTTACGATCTCTTGCATAACACAGGAATAAGTTAGTACACAGGAATAAATTAGTTAAGAACTGCCATGGAATGAGAACATGGTGTGCCTCTGAATATACTGCTAGGTTATCTTAAGCCTAGTATTTACTCAGTTCTTCAATACTAGATACAGGATTTCCTGATCAAGAAGCAGAGAAATATAAAAACTGCATGTAGTGTCTGAATACCTCACCACCCTCACCACATTACAGCTCTACATGGACTTTTTTTTTTTTTTTCCCTAGATTCCAGTATAAATTTGAATAAACCTCAATGCTGTCAATATGAATTGGAGTCAAAATCTAGCTCAAAATTTGGCCATCAGTCTAATTTTATGCATCTGGTTTACATTACTATTGACTCTAGGTTTTATAATTTTGCATTGACCTTTTTATTAATAAAATTTCAGAAACAATTTTGTCTTCACATTTACATGCTTTTCAAACCCAAATTTTTGGATAAAGCTGACATATATTGAGCCAGTGTTTGTTTTTATCTTTGCTTAGTAGAACTTGGAGTTACTACTTAGAAACTCTACATTTTACAAATCTGTCCAATTCTATTCCAATATGAAATATCAGTAAAACGGCTTTCTCTTGGAAGGGTTGTGACAATACTTATAATGTGATTACATTCAGAAAGCAAACTACTACTTTCCAGTAATAAAGAGAGCTCTTCTACTGAATGGAGCAGTAGATTGAGGATTGAATGTAAAATGTTTAAAGGGAAATTTAGGTATCCATTGAATTGTGGAAAATGTACAAAATTCCAAAATCACAAACTTTGAACTCAGATTAAGAATACTGCATTACTTTCCTTACTCCAGTCTCTAGATATTTCCATGAACAAAATGTCATATATATTTGCTAATATCATGCAAAAACTAAACTGATATATTTGTAAGAACTTATGTTGCTGAATTTAGTGGCATACATTGAGAAAGAAAATAGCTGGAGTTAACAACATTGTTTTAGTACTCATATGACTGCATTTCCCTGTACAATTTAGTTAAATTGATTAAGAGAAATACATGTTGATTAGTTCTCAGAAAAAAATACCAACACTTTAATAGAAACTAAAGAAATGAGAATACCGTAACTGAGGAGCTGTATGGAGAAGAGCTGGCTGGTATGTCATATGTATCAGAATTCTATATAACACCACTAGTGCTTTTGATTTTCTGTCATGTTTCTATGAAGTCATGTTTCAATCAAGTCCTCGGCAGATTTTCTTTTATGCTTGATTTAAAGTTTGTTTTGTGTGCCAGGCATTTAGGCCTGCAGTAAGTCATACAGTGTATGGGATGGAGGCCCAAACTGTTAGTGTTCTTCTCACTTAACTTAGCTTCTTCCCTTGCTGATTAGGATTCAGCTGAGTGGTTGAAAGGTTGCTGAACCCCTTGCTGAAGAAGGTAGAAGATGTGTAGTTATCAACTGCTTTACTGGCCAAATGTATACCTGAGATTGTGATTCTGTTTAATATAAAACTTTATGGCAAGCTGTGTTGTGGTGTGTTGTTTTTTTTTTTTTTTTTTTTTTTTTAGTATCTGAAATGAGAATCTGTAAATAAGACCACTTGGAAACTTAACGTAAACTTAGGATTGTAACTTTAAACCTCTTAAAAAGCAGATTCTTAGACCTATTTATTACTGTTTGACTCATCCTCCTATTAGTAGATTTGCAAAGTAATTAATAATGGTTTATAAATTTGTCATTATGACTGTCACTAGTAGTGTGCTATCGTTTGTATTTTTGTAATGGCTTCTTGACTTCCCTTATTTCCATTCTGTACAACTAGGATGGGAAGATATTTTGTTTTCTATTCAGTCACCACTTTAATATCCAAATAACTTTTCTAATTTAACTTGTAAATTATAGATGATTTTTGCATATTTGTTACATGCTACCTATATGATTTCACCATGCAAGTAGTGCCAGAGCCTTCCCTGTGAAGCATGTACATCCAAGGTCTGTGCGGCACTAAGGTTTTAAGGCAGTGAGGCATGGTGAAGTGTATTTCTCTCTAGTGGTTATGGCAGAGGCTGCTATGGATGCTTGCTCTGGAAATAGATGCTTTGGATGCCCATGGAAAGAAAGTGGGGTTCTATAAATTTAAGGTCTATATTTACAATCTTTGCATTTGCTTCCACAGTGTTACAATATTTGTATGTTTAAATTAGTGCACTCTTCATAAATATGGTATTTTATATGGTATATCTAGATCTATCATATGTTTTTTAGTGTTCTATTTAAAATCTAAAGCCATAGTACATAGCAATAAGTTGATGACAGGCTAAGCCTATACTGACAGCTCTTTCTGACCATTCAGTTCAGCCCAGTAATATAGCTTATGCTGACAGCCTCATATGGCTTAGTATCCTGCATAAAAAAAAAAAAAAAAAAAAAAAAGACAAAAAAAAAAAAAAACATAAAAAAACAAAGAACAGAAGTACACTGGTTCACTGGTTTAGTGAAATATTTGGGGTTAACAACTTGCATCCCAATTCTGCAGTACTTGGAGTCAGTGGAAATACTGCCAGAAGGAGGAATGCACAGTCAGGCTTTGTATGAAACAACTAAGAAAATTATAAAATTATTAGGATAATAGATTACTAATAGTATGCTACAGTATAAAAATTTGAGGTAGCTCTTAAAACATAAACCTTTTTATGTGACTCAAGTAATGTCTATCTTGTGCACCTTAAACTGTAGCTGCAATAATGGCTGCACAGGCTTTAATATGCCTTTTATCAGTACTTTGATTTCATGGGCTCTGGTTAGCTGTTTTGTTCAATATGCCCTGTCTTCCAACAGAACAACTGGGAGCATCAAATTGAACTAGCAGGAGCCAGAGTGAAGGCAAACCAAAGGGCAGTGGTGTCCTTTTTGCAATAGATGTCATATCTTTGGAAATTTTTGCCAGAGCATGTAGTAGATACATAGAGTTTACAATGGCTAAAAAAAGAGGGTGGAGTGGTTCATGGGAGAGAGGTGCATTGTTGGCTAGTAAATGCATAAGAATTACCTCTGATTGTCCCCAGGCTGAGAATAGCAGGAAACAGCAGAATATGAGAGGGAAGTATTTTCCCCTCTTCATATTCCACAGGCATCTGCCTTGAAGACAGTGAAATACCAGCTGGACCCACTGAGCTGAAGCAGTATGTCTGTCTTGAAACATACTGGAGCTCTAATAATTAAAACTTTAAATAGCAACATGCTAGTAGTTTTTCTGGTGTACAAACTGAAAATAAAATCTATCTGCCTTATTGTAACATGGATTTGGTATATTTAAGTAATTTTCTCACTGATTTTCACAAGATGATAAACTTTCAGACGTAAATTCTTTTAAGCAATAAATACCATGCATGCTGTCATGCCTAGAAGTACAAATAAAGCCAATGGGATGTTAAAAACAGTTGAAGTGCATTCCTTCTCTACCTGGTTCTCTCAGATGAAACTGTCTGCTATCAGTTTGGGTGTACGGTGTTTGACCCCTGCTTGTACATATAAATGAAATAGAGCTCCTATCACTTAGTCACTATGCACTGGATGACAAATTTGTCTACAGCAGTTGACCTGAAAAGTGGAGGCTTAACCTTACATGGAAGCCTCTGAAGTTCTGTGCGTCTGCTTTATCTCTGTAAACATTCTCCAGTCTTTCCCCATCTTGTTCATTACAGACAAGGCTCCTGGGACTGTATGGTTGCAGACTATTATCTGAATTTTATATTCTGTTACACTTTTCTTAATTTTGTGTTTTCCTGTGATGTGGCTCTGGAGGAAAAGGATGGAGTAACATCCATGTTATGTTGCTTGGGTTTATGCTATTCTTTTACTGAGTCCAACATACATGTTTTGTTGTTGTGGTTGCTGCTGTTTTTTAATTTAATATAATTTAGGATATGCATTCTATGTGTATGATTTTTATCACTATAATATATTTTGTTACTACAGTATTTGCATTGTTACAATTCTTTAAGATTTTTCCATCAGTATGTAATGTAGGTAATAAACTGTACTACCAAGTAATGCCCAGTTTAAATAGAAAGTTGCAAGAATAATACTTAGAAATGATGTGTATACACATTAACTTTTACCGATCCTGAGATCCACACAGAGCTACAAGAAATCACCTCCAGGGTGTGAATACAAAGGCTGAATAGCATTGATGGACATTCTATTACATTTCCTGCATATGGAATTAGCATGTTATCCTTTCTGATTTTGCATTACAGTGAAGAAAAAGTGAAAAGAAATACAACTTATGGAGTCAGTGTCTTAAATCTCTAACCTTAAACATTCACAAAAAGAAATACCATTTCTCCTTGTGCTTTCTAAAACTCCCCATTGCATATAGAAATGCAATTGCAATAGCACATTTTGAGGATACGGAAATTCATGGACAATACGCAGATAATTCTTTTGTAAATTGGGAGCATTTACTGAACACATCCTAACAGAACATTGTTGGTTTACACCTAGAATATTATTTATCCAAATGTTTTCCATTCACTTGGGCCAAGGAGATAGGAGTGTGATGTAATGTTATCCTTTAGTTCTACTGTGTATTTTCAAGTTTAGAAATAAGACACTCCCAATTTCACAGTTAAATACAGAGATTGCATGCTAGTACCTTTCTTGTATTTATTCAAGAGAAAGTATTTTTCCTCTATCTGTTTTCTCGTTGTATGCTTTAGATAGTTCTTAGGCCTTGGGCAACACTTGAAAATACATTCCATGAGCTGAAAGCAAAGGATTCCAAGGTGGACAATTGAAGAAACTTTGCTCATTTTGATCAGGTTCCTGACAAATTTCCAAACTTCCATTGCTCTCTAATATGGGAAAATGTCATCCCTATCTGTTTCTGCAGCTGTGTGTCCAAATTTACAGGGAGAGTAAACAGACTCAAAGTAATGTTCTTCAGGTCAGTTATAGTACATCTTTCCACAAGACCGTGATTCGGAGTTGGACTGGGGACTTGACTGCTAATGTTAGAGTTCCCTTGCTCCTGTATGCTGCACTAAGTAGATCATGAGCAGCTTGGGAAAAACATAGCTGAATTTCTTCTTCAGCTTTTCATTTCCGTGGAAGATGGAAAATATATCCCTTAGAGGGGAGCAGTCCTGTTCTTCCTATGATTATGTGATTATGACTATTTAGCACATTTATTAGTGTGATTTATGTGTGTATAATGTAAGAGGAAAAGCCTATCTGTACTACATTAGATCAAGGGTCTGTTTTGCCCAGTATCTTGTCCATGCCTGAGGAAGACTAGAAGGACAAATCAAGCATGCAGTGATACTTCCCAGAATTTCTTGCAGAATTCCCTGAGCTATAGCTTGACATCTTCCATGAGCATAACATTCTTTCTGAATGCATGCAAACATTCTGCAACCATGATATAATCAGGAACAATTGCATGTAAAATACCAACATATTGGTTTTACTAAGAAACGACTGCAGAAGGTTTGGGCTTTCAAAACAATAATACAGTTCTGAATTATGACCTCATTTAGAAAGCTCTGATGTATCTTCTTGAAGACTGAACTGAAGGTTCAAAGACCCTCTGGAAGTTGGAATTGATCCTGTATCCACAGAGACTCAGGCTTCCTGTTTGCTTTTCAACTTGACAAGTCACTTCAATGACTTTCAGCAAGGTAAAGTAGAAGGAGGATCATTAGAAATCCCCCTCCATCTCTCCCTCCTTGCAGGCACAAACCCTTGCCTGAGAAACAAATTTTCTCAACTTCATCTAGAAAGGATCAAACACCTTCTGCTGTTGTTCCCAGGCATTGTTAATTGTCGTTAATTTCTAACACCTCATTAATTATTTGCTATTAAAGATGTGAGGCAAATGCCCTTCACCCATGGATAGTCACAAGAATGGACCATTAATAACTACAAAAAATGTTTTACTTTTTTAGTAGAAAGGGAGCTTGTATGAAAGTCACTTTGTTTGCCAGAAAAGCCTGATGCAGCGTCAGGGTGTCATTTCATAAAGAGTTGGATATGATCAATGCTTTTGTGTGGAAAAGACACAAAATGCAGGGAACAATGGTAAAACTTGAGTTGATGTAATTGACAAAAAATAGTGGTTAGTGGTAACCCCCTTCCCTCCGCATCACTTCTCATTTAACGTATTTTATAAAACAATTTTGATTTAGTAAATATTGACAACGCTTCCAATTTGTGCAAAGGTTTGGTCTTATGGAAAACACATAGTAAATTTTATCCTTTAATATCCAAAGGAGTATGTTATGTTAGTATTCTTATGATGTTAAGACTGAAAAACCTCAGCCAGGACTGAGACTACATAATATTAGCAAAAGCAGGAGTAGAAGAGAGCCTGCAATCAAGGAACTTCCAGCATAGATAGACAAGTGGATGATGGGAGCTTGAACATTCTTCAGAAGTCTGAATGTATTTCCTAATGTAATGTTCAGGGAATTGACCTGTATCCTAAGAGCTGGAAAAGGATGCTCATTATTTTCATAAGAGCAGCTAACAGAAAAGGAATTTCATCTGTCCTTTCCCAGGCATCTGTTTTCAAAGCTGAGCCTAACAGAATCATTTCCACATCAGCAAGGCTTGGCTTTCTTTGACAAACTTTTGCCTAAATCTAGAGGTAGTGTACAATGTTTTTTTCACTCTTGGCTTTGACTTGTGGGTCTCCTTTATCATGACCATGCAGCTGTTGTCAGAAGTCCTTCAGATGTATGTTGTGGGATTTGCTTGTCTTTGACTGTTGGTAACAGATATTCAGGTGAGATGGCAAGCTTTGAGGCTGCTGCTTCCCTCATTTCTGGAAAAGGTGCCATCAAGATCATATTAAAATATAACCATTTAGTGGGTATATTCTTTCTCTTTCTTTTTCTTTTTCTCTTTCTCTTTTTACCTCTGTCAGGTTTCGCTTTTATCTGGAACGTTTGGTTACTCACTGCACAGATGTTTGGTAATGACAGCTCTGTTGTTGGCTGAAAGTCAGTATTAGATTATAGCCTGAAAACCAGAATTGTATTACGGGCTGGTCATCTTTCACTGCTCTAGCTGCAGGGGCTGTGTGACTGCCAAAGAGGGGCAGTAACTTCTTCCAGTGCTACAGCCAAGTCCAAGTAGGGCTGTGAATCAAAGCCTTCATTTGCCATTGTTTGCAAGCTGGTATATTTTCTTCAATTAATCTTTTAAAAAAGTATTTATATTAATATGTGAGGCCATGAGTTGCAGCAGCTGGGAAGTTTACACACCACCCCTCTGTGCCTCTGTTATGGGCTCCACACATTCTTCAGGGAGTGGGTGGGTTGTAGTTTCAATAATTTCTACAGAGTAGTAATTTCTTTAGCTGCTGCAGCTTATTCCAAAAGAGACTGTGAAGCTGAGCCAACAGGTCATCTGGGCAAAGACTGAAGAAACCTGTTTCTTTGAGCCAAGTTGCTTATAGAAAGAGTTCCATAAACCATCTATTGCACAGGAAATCTGAAGCGGAGCCATGAAACCTATCCATGTCTTCTGAGCCACATTACACCTTCTCAATACCAGAGCTATCTTCCAAAGCCAGGCTTGAATTCAATGAATTGAGCCAGAATTTAAAATTCTCTGACATCCAGCTTACAAACTGGTCAGTGCAGGGGAGTGCAGACTACTCCAAAGCTGTTACTGCACTCTCTGCATGCTGCAGAAGCTCCTGTTCTCTCCTCTGCGAGGAGGATGGAGTTTCATGATGATGTCGGACTCAGCTAATTAGGATAGTACCTAAGTAGTACTACTTTTGTCTTTTTTTTCCTTGTTCAGTGATGTGAAATAATAAAGAACATAACACAGACTTAAATCTGCTCTTCTCTAAAGAGTCCTGTGCATATGATGTATATAAACAGAGATTTTAAGGCTCAAAAGGGCCATTAGATCTTTTGTTTATTTCTATAGGTCATAAAATTTCAGGTCTCCCAGCATTCCTTCACACCTCTTACTGGGCCAGAGGATCTTTTTGATAGGTCTTCAGCCTTGTTTTGGACTTGGCACTGTGACTTAAACTAAGGAGTATGCAATGCAAACTCAGAGAGAGCTACATTAAAACTCTGATCTATATCCTATAGTCTCATCTCTAGAGTTTCACTTTAGAATAGAGGAACTTTCTCAGGAAGTATTTTCATGCCAGGTCTGCATTTGTTTTAGAAGAGCTAAAGTATAATGAAGTACCTGACTTAAGCCTTTATAAGATAAGAATGCCTGATTGGTGCTAAAGCTTCATTTTTAATTAATTTAATTATTATGGGAGTTGCTCTCCAAGTCTGAGCTGTGATCAGGAGCAGAGACAGGACAGATAAGGCACATGCACTCTGCCCTGAAAACTGACAAACTAGCATAGCTGAGCAGTCAGTAATACTGGAGACAGATCTCTTTCAGACACTAGTTCAAGCTAAATTTATTCCCAGTCACCTCCAAGAAAGACTCACTAAAAATGGAATGCACTGCAGTAATATATGACTTTTAAAAGTTTATAATCTATGTGCCCACAGGTTACTGTCAGGAGGTAATAAGTAGGAAAGGGAAAAGAATATAGCCTTACTCTACACATGTGCATTCCAACATGTACACATGCCAACATAGATATGAGTACTCATGTGTATAAATAATAATAATTACATATTACAGTATTTATTACTGTGGATTTTAGATTTAATCAGACAAAATCCCAGATCAAATGGGTTTAATGAACTAGAGAAGATAAAACCCAGCAAAGCCATGAAACCGCATGGGCATTCACTTTAAAACATTTTGATAGAAAAGCTTCATATTTGATTTGAAAATTAATTTTGTGATCCCAGATTGGTTGTGGATATTCTGTGCTAATTTTGTTGCTATTGTTTTTTGTTTTCATAATGACCAACCTGTACGCCTTAGAGTTTACTTCACCTCTATTACAATGCAGTTTCTTTGGGAATGAGGCAATGGACCATTATTTTGTACAGTACCTAGCACAGTGGCCCTAAATACTCTGATATATTAATTTGGTATAATTAATGTACGGGAAGTATAGTCATGAGGTTTTTAGTTCTCTAAGCTATTATAAATTGTATTAGAAACTGAATTGGTCCTTGGCTCCTGTAAAGTTGATAAAAAATTAATATTAGACAGTCCTGAGCCTGAAATTTATGTTTATTTTGACTTTATCAGAGAGTGATAGAAAATCTTGCACTTCTAAATGGAAGAGAATCCAAGAGTAAGAAACACTGTAGGAACAGTAGTAGCTTCCTGGAGGTGAGGCACAGCAACTAAATGTTTAAATGAAGAAATTTGCATATGCAAGTGCAATAGCTATGTCTGCAAACAGAATACAGACAAGTGTGCATCCGTAAAGTAAATGTAACGAGAAGCTTGGTTGGGATAGACCAAAAATTTATTTCTTAATGTTCTGTTGATACGTTCACCTTTATGTTGGGGTGTTTTTACCCTTAATCCAACCAGAGAGGGTGAAGTCTGTTTTTTATCAGCATAACGTTTTAAAATTCTTTAGTTGTAAGCACCCACCTTTTTCCACTGCAAAATAAAAGCAGAAATCTTGCAAACAGTGTATTTATCTCTCTTCAGGGGCTAGGGGTTAATATCTAATAGCTCATAACATCTTTATTATAATGCATTTATAATGATTTACTGGAATGATTCTGTAGCTAAGTATCTAATGTCAAAGACTAGATTTGGCATGGTAGAAAATGTCGTATCGTTGGGTAGCTCTAGGGAAAATAAGGCCACAGCCAATGCTTTCTGTGTAATTCTACACACTGTAATAAGGATGGGGGTAATTGTATTAATGTCAATTAAGCTATTAATAATGCCCATCTTGTCATTCCTAAATATAGCAGTCACTCATACATATTGCTGTCGCCTGTAAAGACTGTACATAAATGAGATCATGGCTTATTTATGCTTTGAAATCTGGCTGATAGCCAGTCTTGTATCTCTTGTATAACACTATGACAACGATTATTTTGGAGAAAAGCAACCTCTGGTACTTGAAGAGGCCATGTCTTATAACTGTGATGCTGATCACCCCATGCTAAATACACAGCTTCTGTATAATTTACAGACCCCCAGAATGCCAGAAGGGCACTCTGTGTCACTTCCATTCATGCCAGAGGAAGCTTTGTCATGACTGACCAGAAAGATATTTAGAATATGAACTATGTTATTTTGGCTGTATTTGTGAAACAAAATTCTGTCTCTAATCCTATTTAGAAAGTTTTATTTTTTCTTAAGCAGGGTTGTCACTAAACGTTTTAAAGACAGAAACCTGGATTCATGCAAGTGGGGATGTAATTGCCTTAAAACATGCACAGCTCTTTATTTAAACAGTTGCTGGGAATTGGTGCAATAGTTTCACAAAAATGAATGGCTAGCTGGTGTGTTGTGTGGTTCTTCAGAGATGGTGGTCAAATGTTCAACATTACAAGTTACAGGGCACAGCCAACCATCATTAGCAGGTTGTAGGGGTTATTAAAGGGGTCACTCTCAGGATTGGGCTGTCCTTCAGGGAAGAGGAGAAGCAAATGTGAGAGGAACCATTCAGTCAGAGCTCGTGACAAACGGCAGGCCTAAGCCAGTTCCCACAGGAAGAGAAAAAAAAGTACTGTGATCTTCCTACATTAAGGAGCAGGAAAGGAGGCAACAGATGATGTGTATGCATCAAGGGTGAGAGAGCAAAGGGAAGCGAGAATGAGACTGGAATTGTTTGTGAACACCTCTGATATTCTAATGCTGTTTAGTCCCATACCATCTCCAGAGAGCCCTGGATACGTTTGTAGTAGGTGAAGTCATTTTTGTAATAAAGTTGGCTGTGGCTCTAGGTCATAAATCATTGGTGCTAGTGCTAAAAATTATTATACATTTCTCTCTTACCTCACACTCTCTTTCTATTAATACTTTGATTTGGATTAAAATTTTTACTGAATACAAAGGCAGGAAGAATTCTTTCATCCCTGTACAGAAGAATACCTTTACATATGACTTGTTTTCGAAAGTGTGAAATTCTGTTTTCTTCTATGAAAGGAAAATATAATTCCAATGAACCTGCTACAGTTTCCATCTTATTTTAACTGACCTCCTACCACAAGTTGTAATGAGTCTACAGCTGCTGTGAGTGGTAGCCTTTAGGGGGACTGCCCACTGCAAGTTTGTATTCTGCAGAACTGAAACTTACTCCTGACTCAGCTTTCATTTATTCCTTCTGTACTCATTTATTCCTTATTCCATTGAAGTAAAACTGTTCCCAGTAATTCACTGTAATATAAAACAAAATAAACTGGCATCTCTGCAATTATTAGCATTTTAAGAACCATGCAGTGCATTGATGCCTCCTTGTCTGTCTTTCTCGCTTTTGTGTCAGAACTTTATCACCTTTGTTAACTAGGCATATTTGAAATAGCTGTTTAAACCATCTTCCCCCATTTTAATTTCTTTCATAACTTCTCTGTATAAGTACAGGTCCAGTAAAAAATGGCTTCTCCCTTTAAATAAGGGTCCAAGGCAGAATGAGAATGAACGTTGTCATATGAAGTGCATTTCAAATGTAATAAAGCAGAAAGGAGTTCCTGGCCCCTGTGTCAGTTGTAAGAGGGTACATAGTGCGATCACTATAGCTCAGTGGCTGCAAAGCAGAAAATGAAGATTGTAAAAACGTCACATAAAGAAAAAATGCACAGTGGATTCGTTTTGCGATGCTCATAATTCAGTAATGCCTTTAAGTAGCTAGAAGAAATATAATAAATGTTTTTCCACAACATTGATCATACTGTATCAGAGGAAATATTAGTGTGCAGGGAGCCATGATTATGCTGGTAGTAATTCTCAGTGCAGAAAACTCCTAGAAGATGGGACCCTTTATAGGCTGAACTTTTATTGGCTGCAGTTATTTACTTTTAAGAATACGCCTAATACACTGTCCTATAGCTAAATATTTTTGTGAAAACTCAAACCAGCAACTGTCAGTAAATCAGAAACCCTGCTACCATTTTATAGAATTTATATTTTTCCTGTGGACACTCCGATATGTTCTGAGATACAAAAAATGACCAATTGACCCTGTAAAAATGGAAGAACAGTTGTAAAACATTTTTTTTTTTTTCTTCTGTATTCTAAAATCTGGTTTGGTCAGGCAGGTTTATTGTGCATGATCCCATCAAACTCTTGCCTATAAGTATAAAGTATCCTTAAGAAATTTAATACCATGTTAGCTTAGGCAATATAATAAAGTACATGGTTATATGAAGGTTATAAGCAAACATACATGGACTGCTATGGGCTTCTTATTTACCATACTGAAAACCCCACCATAAGTCACCAAAGCATGTCTGAGCTTTGAAATTTCATGAGAAGAATGCGAGTATTGATTCCTAGCGCCGGTCTCTTGCTCCTCAAGGTGGCAGGACCTGGTAGTGCTGGGGAGAGGCCCCTGCAGGAGGGGGCTGGCCTCCTGAACAACCAGCACTTCTGGCTGATGGCGGATGGGGTCCTGGCCCCCACCCAGCTATGCATTGCTCCAGTAATGGCACATGGAGTGCCTGAGCTCAAGCAAGAGAACGTAGGTTGAGATGAGGAAAGTGGAGGGTACGAAAATGTTCTTCCATGGCTGCAGAGATGGCCCTTCCCCTGTCCTGGAGGGGAGATGAGGCTGAATGTGATGATATGCAGAGGTCTGGTGTGCCAAAGAGCACGTTACTGGACTTTGGTCTCTGAAATAGCCTGATCTCTCTAGAGAAGGCACTAAAATATTCATGCTCATTTATCATTAGGCTCTTCTTCAAAGGAATGGTTGAACATGGTCATGACATTAAGCAAACAACTATGCCTATGTACTTCGAAAGCAGTGCTCACAAGCCTAAAGCAGCACTCCTGCAACATGATGTGCTGGTCTGAGGCATAAATGAGCAAGTTTTCTGTGCTGATCATTGGCTCAAGCCCTACCGAGGATCTCGTCTTTGAAGATAGGGATTTGTTTTGTTTTGTTGATAGATGTTTTAGGCAAGAGTTTGATGCAATTGTTTCCCTGAGCAGATGATCCCTCAGCCTTCAAACTTTAAGTGTTTTTATTATTTGGTTAGTTGGTTTTGTTTTCCCTAAAACACACTTTATTGTTTCTCAGATTTTTTATTTTATTTTTTTTCTTTTCTCATTTTGAATGAAAAAGACCAACCCTCTTTATGTGTAATGGCCTTGTAGCTTGGGTAGAGATTAAAGGTCTGTCCTCCTTGATCTGTTCCTTGGCTGTACCAGTGCTTTGTGACAGGATGGTGGCAAGCTGTTTCAACTTGCCATGTTTTACATTATCCATCCTTGAAGTGATTAAAATAATTGGCACATCTGCCAGGAGTTATCACGGGATTTAAATAGTTAAAGGCCTTTGGCAGGTTGTGTCAAAAGCAGGAAATTGTGCAAGGCTGAGAACTGTTAAATGCACAGATTCTGTTGTGAATCATCATAGACCTTTTATAAAGCAATGGGAGGTATTTACTGCTCTTTGCAAATGAATTGCTATGATAACACTTTTTTCTGCATGGTTCTATATAAAAAACATGCATCCATATCAGTTGGGAGAGTGTTTATCTTCATATGAGCATTATATAGAAGAATTTTAAATGTGACAATCAAGCATTATCTAATATGAAGTACAGATGTTGGTATCATTTGAAAGAAAGTTGGTGCTGTACAGGGAAAGGAGGGATGGTTTAGGGTCCTAAACTAGCATTCCTAAATTGTAATCGTTCCCAAGATGAGTTACAGGAAGTCCTGCTTCAGAGGTGAACTCATGCTGCAGGTAAGCCATAATGTGGTCAGAACGCTGGGCAGTTCTACACGCTCTGAACGCTTCCTAGGCCTTAAACTCAGCTCACTCCCTGACATGAGGCAAGCCCAGCCCCTGTGCGCACACGCACCCGAACTCTGAAAAGAGCAGTCTGGAGGGTTGTGCTGTCAAATGTGCCCCTGGATAAATGAGAGGAATTTATAACAACTCACGCTGTACTGCACTGACGCTCATTAAAAAAAAAAAAAAAAAAAAAAAAAAAAAAAAAAAAAAAAAGGGGGGGGGGAGTAATTATTTGTTTTATTTTAAATAGTAATTTTGCTGTATTCCTGTGGAATATACATGTGTGAGTAGGCCGAAGTGCCACTGGATGGCACTGTTGCACATATCTGGCGGTAAAAATCTTACCTCTTAAAAGTCCATTCTGAAAATGGGGTTTGGGGCAGTTCAGCATACCTGTCAGTATGTGATTACCGAGGGCGCAAGCAGCACCATAACGCTACACTCATGCAGCTATGCAGGAGGCATCAAAAGCTGTTTGTTAACATGCAACTCTGATATTGCCAACCCTTCTCGTAGCTATCCTAGCACTTGCATGTTCTCTCACTGCAAAAAGTAGCACATTTTATAACAGGTTGACTTGATTATTTTACAGAAAATGAAATACCAGTGAGAATGAATATTTTAGTTCCTCTACATACCCCTGTGTGTGCACATGAAGAGAGAAGAAGTTGACTTTACACTGATTCATTGTCAGAGGGGCCCACTTTAAAACCAACTAGAACAACCCAATTTCATTTTCATTACAAATAACAGTGGGATTTGTCATTTTGCAAATAATTTGCTCTTATAAATCTTTTTACTTCTTTTGTTTCAAAGCATAGGCGAAGGTTTACATTTAACTTGTTTGGCTATTTTATTTGTATCTTAAGAAAATTATCTATGGTATCTTAAGAAATAAAAATAGGAAGTTTTTTTTTCCCCTTGGTTCTAGAACAATTACAAGGCATATATTGTCCTTGTTGTTCAATTCAGTCCTTAGCTTCTGTTTTCTCATGCTTCTATGAGAATGTGCATTTGCTACTGAAAACAAGAGTTTTCTTTTAATAGTATGGAGAAATTGCACATTGGTATGAATTCAGATGGACCTCTGTGTTCTTAATCCCCTGTCTTTTTCTTTTTCTTGAATGTTAGAGTGCATAAATTGTAGAAGAGGCCTAAATTCGAGCTTTGGGATTTCTTTCTGTTCATGTAAATTATCACAAAATTATGTTGCCTGCCATCTATGGGATGCTTTGATCCAAAATTTCAGTCATTGTTTCCACATTTGGGGGCTGGAATGAACATCAAAGAAATGGGTGTACTGAATTTACTGAATGCCAAAGCAGTACAATAACATGCAAAGGATATAAGCAAATCCCAAGGGTAAAATGTGCTGCCAAATCTTGCACATAATAGAAGCTCTAAAGTGACAGTCTATCTTTGACAAATGTATAATGATATCAATGCCAAGGGAAGGAACTAGCATGCTGAAAGGTGAATAAAAGGGTTGGGAACAATTCGCTGCATTTACACGTTTCCTCGGTGTATTTTCACACAACAAGAGAACAGATTAGACAAATGCATTAGGTAATCATTGGAGAACACTGTAAACCTGTTAAGTTTTTTTTTTTTTTTTTTTTACTAACCTGAATCTTTCCTGGGCTTATGATTATTTGAAAACAAAACATGGTTAGAAACAATTCATATACTGAAGAAAAAAGTACTAGCCATGAAGAATGTAAAAAATGGTTTTTGCTTTCTTCCTTTCGCAAGTTCACATTCAATGCCCATATGGTACTTGCAATATGCTGCTCTCTTTCCTGGTTGATGGATTCCTAAATGCTTCAAATAGTCACAGAGAAAAGTTAAGGGTTCCATATGTATTCACCATTTTTTCCACCACTGTGGACTAACAGGGTAATTTAAATGGGTGCTATAATGTAAAAACATAAGAATCACTGCACAAAACCCATCAACTTAACTTGTAAAAATCTGAAATCTACCTGTTAAATTCATTTTATTTTCCTTTATTGAAAACAAACAAAACCCAAAGCAAATAATAGCTGTAAATCCTTTAACAAAAAGCTTCATTTCCTAGTACACAGAACACTTAGCAGAGGGTAGTCTCAGGTTATTTAGCAGATCCTAGTGTGTTCTGGACTAGAATGGTTTTTTTCCAAGCCTGCGCGTTAATGTTCATCAGAGGGAGTTTTGACAGAGGCCTGCTTCAGCGCTCCTGTTGCAGCCAGCAGAATATTCAGAAGGAAGCTGTGCTGTAATAAAACTTCAAAGTGGAAGCTGCAGAGGACCTATTCTTCCCCCGTTAGTTTTCTGCCCTATCTCTGGCAGCTGAATAGTCACCTCCTGTTTTCACATGGCAAGAAAACTGCCCATCTTGACTCCTCCCGTTAGGTGACTTAAAGCATGGCTGCCACATGCCAAGAATGCTGCTCAGGCGGTAGGTACGTATCCAGCCAGCCAGCAATTTGGCTGGCTGTTGGCCATATTTTGGTCATATGATAAAAAAGGCTATTTGATCTTTGACAAAGAGAGTGCCAGCCTTCTACAGGAAAAAACGACATATTCTTACCTGAGCTGTAGTTCCTGTACTCCAGGTACAAAGGTCTAAGGAGCAGTTTAATAGGTCTAGGCAGGGTAACATTCCTTCTGCTCAATGACTGAGGAAAACTCTTCTGACTGGCATAGGGCTATGTCGGGGGGGGGGGGGGGGGGGGGGGTGTTTCCATGGCCTAATTATGTGGATTTTCAGTTGCTGTTGGCTTTGGGGCAGCCCATTAACACCTCAGGGTGCACCATAACTTAGTTACTTGGGCTCTTGAAGCATCCCCTGGAGGCACATACATGGTTTAAAGCTGCCTCTGTCTTGCTCTTCCTCCCCCTTTTCCCTTCCACCCTGAAACTACAGTTTTCTACTATGCTTTGGTGAAGTGTAGCAAATAATGTAATTCTTTATACGTATAACATCCTGGTTTGTGCAAGCAATTAGGAAACTGAATGCCGTGCCCAGATGGGGACCTGATCCTGTATGCCTTGGCTCCGGTCCTGCATTAGATTTGTAGGGAGTGCAACCTACATTCTCTTCCAAAGAAGGCTGGGTAGGAAAAGACATCTGGTTTGGATTGTGGTTGCTGGTAAAATCTCTTATGAAGCAGGGAAAAGAGCTGCAAGTGGTCAGGCAGAGATGCAACTGTTATCATAAGACAGGATACATACAATCACTGCTGAAGAAAACAGACAAATAGATAAGATATAAGATAAGCTAGTTTAGGTATTGTCCAGCAGTGAAGGAGGAAATGTCTAATCTAGTGTATTTTGCAGGCAAATAGTGTCTGACCCCATGCTAGCCACCTGCTAACATTGAGCGTAGACCTGTTCCAACCACAATAAGATTGAGTGCCACAGTGGTAATGAAATAAAAGCCAAAACTGTCAAGAACTGTGAGGTTCATGGACAGGCAGCCACTTTACCTAAAGGGGAAAAAAGCTGCTTGCAAATAAGTCCCATCACTTTCAGTACAGAGTTAATATCTCCTGACTGTCCCTAAAGACATACTGCTTCCCAGAAATCTGGGTCAAAGTGTCACTAAGATATTTCTGCAATTCATCTGTCTCATTGATCTCTATTGCATCCTTCGCTTCCATCGCAAAGATACTGCTGGAAGCGATGCTGGGCAGATCAAAAGATCTGCAGATAGGGGATGCAGGTATGGAGATTAGAAACTCAGGTGGAACTACCATGAAACCTCCCATGCCTACGACACCAGTAGGATATTAATTTACCTTGACTGTTAGTGATATCCTGTATATCACTAGGCGCAAGGCAAACACTGAGCATACTGAAAAAGAAAAACATCTTAGAATAGTTATCTGCTTACCTGTAAAAAATGGCTTTGATCTAAGAGTTAGAGGGTGTGCTGTCACAACCTCCTACACAAAAATAAACACTACCAATGTGCACAAGTGTCAAAAGACTACAAGTAATAGAGAGCTATTTATTCATAACAAAGTCACAACGAGAACAAGAAACAAATCCGTAGGTCAGTCATGAGTATATTTAATATTCATACCAATGGGAAAAGTATAAAGACTAAACATGAAAACCTGAAAAAGTTAATAATTATCATGATTATAGCTGAAATGGCAGAACATAGACATGGTGGGAGAATTCATATGGCTGGAATATTAATATAAAGGACACAGATTGTTCAGGAAGGACAGGCAGGGTAAAAGCAAGGAAGTATATTGTGCTCTGATGTCTAAAATGAAGCTCAAAGCATATGCATGATGATAAAGAAGAAACAGACATGGGCAATCTCCCAGTTAGGATCTACTACAAAGCTTTAAATCTGGAAGATCAAGTGAAGGATGTTTTTTATAAATAGCAGAATCTTCTAAGGCTCTGTACTCTGTGGGATTAATCTACCCCACTGTTGGTAAATGAACACTGTGAAGCACTGGCCAGCAAACTTTTGGTTGTTGCTAGTTCAAAAAGGAAGAACTGAAGGCGAATCAGTGTTGCAAATGAGTCTTTGAGTCTTTTATTTAATTTTTATTTATTTATTTATTTTTCTCCTCTAGCGGCTGTTTTCCAATTTTTAACAGGCTTCCTCAGACATTCACTTACTGGCTTTCTCTTGGCACAAGGTAAACATAAGAATCATCTGTAACTGTTGAACATGTCCTAAGCATCTTCTGTGGTCTGAATTAGTAGGGAATTCACCTTCTCTAGCAGTGTTCTGAATAACGAAAATACAGGGACCATGTTTAAAGCTCAGTAAAGATCAGGCTCATTTTAATCCAAATTCAGCTTAGCTGCAGAGTCCCTTTGTTTGGGCTTTTAATTCAGGGCCAGACCTCTTACTTTTTAGATTTTATCTCTAAAAAATAAGATAAATATAAAAAATAAGGTAAATCAGATAAATTATTCTTGTCAGACCCGTGACTGAACCAGACCTCTCAGCCAGGAGTAGATGAGTCACAACGCATCTTTCTCAGTTTGCCAGTTGGGGCCCTATTCCACATTACTTCATTTTTCTGCTCATAATTGCAGGCTGCTTTCATGAATACTGTACACAGTGGTCCTGGGTGCACACTGTAACTGTGCCCTGACTTTTTAAAGGCATGAAAGATGCTGTGTCTCAGAGAGACAAAGGATGGAATTCATTGTCAGGCAGTTGATGTCAAGTTCCTGTTTCAGTCGGTAAAGTAATATTTGTTTCTGATTTTCATGGCCATTGAGAATACCTGAGCAAATGTTCATTATTTACCTCTCTGTGGATGTTAAGGAACTGACGTCTGGGGAAGATACATAAAAAATGACACTTCCATTGCAGAACATTGAGGGCAACTTCATTTAAGTAATGTGATTGTGGTAGAACTCACAATGTAGAGGAAGAGAAGGTAAAGCAGCAAAAGTAGGATAGTCCTCAGGAAGAGAAACTCTGCTGAATATAGACAATTGCAAAGCTCCAGAGAAAATGAAATAGGTTGTTGTGACAGCGGAAATATTCTATATCTGTATTAGATCAGACTCTACTAAATGCATCAACTGTGGCAACTGGCTAGTGTAATTAATACCAGTTTAAAAAGGATAAAACATCAGCTTAGGATAAAATAAAGTCAGGATAGATGTTTTTAATATATTTTTTGACACTTCTTCATTATCCTAGAATGAAGTTTATCATAGTCACCTCAGGTTTGGCAGTAATTGTTTAGGTGGACATAGGGAAGACCAATGAGAAAAACTGCAAAAAGTCAAATGTAATGCCAGTTCCTTCAGAAAGTGAGAAATGGAGCAAAAGAATTCTGGTCAGCCATATACATATTTATCCAAAGATTTTTTTTCCATGATTCATAGTGAAATTTTAAGCACCAAAAGATGACAAAGAAATAAGTATCAGCCAATATGAATTTATGAAATTCACCACTTGGCAAATAGGAATTTGTCAGGAACTAATCATATTAAATCAACTTTTTTTCCTGTTAATACAAGTTAACTGGCCACAAAGAAAGTGGAAAAGTGACAGGGAACAGATACTCTGACTGTACTGTTTGACACTTTTCTTAAATGATAGTCTTGAACAATTTTAGTACAGTTAAGGCCTGAGCTTGTATACGATGTCAGGTTTTGTGAAACCAAGCTCCTGGAAAGGCACAAATAAGTTAGAGTCCAAGAGAGAAAAACCAGGTCACAACAACATGACATATATGAAAAATTGGAAGAGGTGTATTGTATTTCTTTCTTCAGAATAAAGAAGACTGATGGACTATAAAAACAGTATTTGATTTTATTTACAACAGCCTTTTACAGGAATTATTTATTCACTCTGGTGGGTAAAACAAATTTGCTCTGGCAAATGCAAATCAGGCCTTAAGAAAAAGCTCTCTGACTATAAAAATGGCAAAACACTGATTTTTTGAGAAGTCTGTGGAGTCTTCATCACTGGAAGTGTTTAAGAATGCGTTTAAGAGCAACATCTGTCATAAGTTAAACCTGACTGGAGAGAAGGGAAAGACCTCCCAAGGGTGTCTTATTTTCCAGTGATTCCCAAAAATGTGAAGTCAAATGCCTGTAAACTTTGATTTCTGTGCCATCCAAAGTAGGGGTGTATTCACAGCACAAGAGAGTGTCCATTCTTTACCTACCACGTGTAGTGGCAGTGACTAAGTTTATATGCCATTGGATTAGAACCCTAAGTCATCAACCAGGATCCCTGGTTTGCTTTGTTTTCACTCATGATAACTAACATTATCTTTGTCACCTCTGCTGCAGTCAAACTTCTCCATGTGTGATTCTCCTGTGGCATTCACATATATTTGAAATACAGCTTGGTTTTAAACTTGCCTTTTTACTAGGTCCTTTACCATCCTTATGTTTTCCCCATTCATTTGCACTGCAGCCTTCTACAGCTGATAGTGGGTAATGATGGAATTTAGCTATGCAGAAAGTCTTGAAAAAATATATAATATTTTTGAATTGTGATTAGAGTTTCCAGAGTCCCAAGTAAATTAGAGCATTTGGCTTTTTCCTGTTTCAGAACTTATTATTGAAGTATCTAAATGTTCAAGAACATAAAAATGTACAAATGGGTGTTAGTTGGATGGATGTAGTAAGATTTTTCTGGCATGAAAAGCACAGTATTTATGTGTTAATTTAATCAGAGAAGAAAAATATTGAGTAGGTGACGAAGTAAAAATGATGACTGTGTATTATGTTTTTGCCATGCAGCTGAACAAACACATTCAATGACAGACTTTGGCAGGAGCTGCAAAGATGTTCTTGACAATGGCATGAATAAATATTAGGTGCTGTACACAATTCACTGCATTCCAGGCCTTGAGCAAAACCAGGTGAGCTTTGCCTGGAAAATGTGGAAGAAACAATGTAAGCATGTCGGGAAAATGTAAACATCTACAGTATTCTTCCCAGCTGCTTTGCTGTAACGTTTTCATTTGCATCAGCAACAACTCTGTCATTTTTTATCTGCTCTACTTTCATTGCACTTCTAGGAATCAATTAAAATCCCAGCTGCTTTAGAGTTCGTGGCAGGCACTTCAACAATATTGCCTAAATAGAAGACTTTATACCTGCTAAACAGAATATAGTGATCAGGTTTCATTTCCATTGCTGCAACTGGTTTACAAAAATATAAAGGAAAACAAACACTCTGAGATGCTCGGTGGTCAATACAGAAGCAGAATGGATGTCTCCTAATAATTTAAGGTGAAGAAAGGAAAACAGAGAGAGGCTATTCCATGTGCATGCGGGCTGGATGTATAAGACAAAAGCCTAACAATATGTCTATTAAAAGAATGAGTATGGCAATATGGAGGAGAATTTCCTTGTATGGATTATTTTTTCTTCAAAGCTGGTTTACAGCAGTAATCTTTTTCCAGACCCTACAGCAGTACTGGTAGCTTAACCACAGCTGACTGTTTGTTAAGGAGAAAAGATAGATGGGAACATTCTGCCATAGTTTGCTGCTCTTCATTGTGCTTCCATTGAGTAGAATTAAATTCAAGGTTGGTCTTCACACATCTTCAGTATTTGAAGGGGTGGGATGGTACCAAGATTTCTGCTTTAAGCTGCCCAGCCTATAGCTCCCACCCTCACTTGTTCCCCCTATTTTGTGGAGGATGTGAGGGTTTGTGAGGATGTATATAGGCACTTCATGGGTTTCCAAAAGAACTAGGCCTAGCATATTTCATTGTGCCTTTTTTTTTCTTTACTAAACAAACAAATAAACAAAACAACAACAAAACAAAACAAAACAAAAGGGAAAAAATGAAAATCCATCTTGTGATTTTGGCTGTTTCTCCCTTGTTCCTTTCAGAAGTAAAACCAAACCCTTAAAACACACACAGAGAAGAATGCAAACTGCCCATAGTGCCGTACTGGTAAAAATTCTAAAGATTGTGTATTTGTATGTAATCTTGAGATGTCAAGTTGGTAGGTGCATAATGAAGAAGGACTAAAAATAAGCCTCTTCAATCTAGAAAAGTTTGGGTAGATGAGGATTTGTGTTCTGTTGCTATATGCAATTATAATTTCATGTTTGAATACGAGCCATTTGACTTTCTAATTTTGTTGAGATGGTTGTTTACTCAAAACGAGCAATATACCTGATATCTGTTCCTTAGTTGTTTTCTGTTATTAGTAAACAAGTTGGACAGTAACTGTCTGTCTCAAAAGGACCCCAAGAGGCAGATCAGGAGACATCCTGATCTGTTTGCAATTGGTTATTTCATGGGGAGAGTGGAGAGTTTGTGAGATGATTTCATCAGGCCATTGTTATACCTATTAGAACCATTTCCAAACACCTATTACTACGCAAAGTTCTTCCAGACTCTTTCTGTCTCACTTATCGACCTATATGGACTTGTTTTCAGGTATACATTACATGCCTTTTTTTTGAAAAGACTGGCGCATATTTTGGGAATTTTAGTGTAAATTATATTTTTCTGAGAAAAGCTTGAATATTTATGCCCCAGAATTATTATCAGTTAATATAATATTTGCTTCATAGAAGTTTGCTTCATAAATGTTTTCTTCGTTTGTTACATTAACTCTGTCGAGAGGAATATTTGCATTGTGTCTCCCTAGGCTCTTGGCAACAGAGAGAGCAGTTGTGGAACATCAACAGCATATGTATGGCATCTGTGATTGTCAAAAGTGTATGTTGGATACAGAGTAAAAGTGTTGCTTCAAGACACCTTTTCTACCTTTTCTGAGATATTTTACATTTCACCTGTCTGTTTTGTGCAGTGGTAGGTCTAAGCATACTTAATTTGAAAGAATTCTTCTATAAGAGGGGACTTCTGTTCTGACGTTGAGTTCAGTTTTTAGACAGTTTGCTGCATCCTGAGACTTCAGAAACTTTATATAAAGTCTGATGTTCATCTTGCATCTGCATAAGTACTTTTATTTTCTTTTGTCCAGGATCTCCTCCTCTTTTAGACTCCATTGAGCCACTGTTGTTATTCTTATTAGATTGGATATTAGGCTAGGGTATGTATGTGTCCACTTTTTCAGACTGGTATGTCTAGATACATAGCAGGCAGATTACTGGAGCAAAGCTTTCCTTGTTTCTGAACTCTTTTTGAATGATTCCTACCATAAGATACTGATTTTCACCTAGCCTTCAAAACATATTGTTTGTTTATTCTTTTTTTTTTTTTTTTTCAGTGTATCAATGGTACATCAAGGGCAGGGGGAGTTTACATGCTAAGAGAAGTGCAGGATACAGAACTGTGAGAGTTTCTCTATGACTGTTTTTTGAACACAGTATGAAGGCACAAGTGGATATCAGCTCCTTAGATGTGAATAAAGTCATGTGCAAAGAACATGGAGAGTCACTATTGTGAACTAGCTCCAGAAAAATCACTAGAAGGTTTCCATACTTGAATTTTGGAGCACAGGTTGCTATCCTATCTTACAAATGTTAAATATAATAAGACGAAACATCATTTAAGAAAAGAACAGCAAGATATCACTAGCAGGTGAGCCAGTCCCAAACCCTGACTATTGACTTTCAGAACTTTGCTTTTATTACATAATTTTTAATTGCAGGTCTTTATCCAGAGAGGTAAATTTTTGAACTAATAAAGCTACAGTTTAGCATATGAATGTTTTCAGGACTGTAGTCTGTTCTCAGTGTTAAACTGGTGTCAATTTTTATTGATGTTAATGAAGCTGTGTTGGAGAATTAAAGGGTATGCAGACGGAGTGAATACACGCAACTCTGAATCGACTTAAATGCCAGATATGTGAGCACTTTGGTTAGATGAGATACAAATACGTTCAAGACTTGAAGGTTGCAAGGGACAATTTCTCTTTTTTTTTTTTTTTGCGAAACTTACATCTAACCATGAAATCCACTTGTTCAAATAGACATTGCTTAAACGTTGATAATCATCTGCTTTTTTTTTTTTTTTTTTTTTTTTAATATATCTCCCATGACAACACTTAAATAAATCTAGTAGGAGAATAGATGTTTTGTGTTTATTTTTATTTATTTATTTATTCTTCTGATTATATTACTAGACTCAATTGATTTACTCAGTGGAGAAAATAATTGTTAGGTATTTATTCATCAAATATCAGTTTCAGAAAGCCCTTATACATAGATATTTGAATAGTTTTAGATACTGCAGGTACATAACTTTTTCCAGTGGAGTAGCCTTTTTTTGAAAGATTGTGAAAATTAAGTCTTGATTTCATGGCAAGTTATTTAAAACTATAATGAATACCTATAATGAAGCATACTTCTTTGATTAACTCTGCTGCTGACTGGGATTTAAGTCTGATTACATTGCAAATGTAAAGTTCTTGACTGTGCATGCCTCCTCCTTATTTCTACAGAATTAAATACATGGTTTGATCACTGAAAATACTAGAACAAATGGTGATTCCATGTTTAGATCTTTGCTTTTCTAACCTGCTCATTTTTGTATATAAGGATTTTGTTGAGGAAATTATTGCTTACTGTCAATGAACTGATTATACTTTAGAGTTAATTTGGGCTCATACTTAGAAAACTCATATAGAAACAATTGTTTTGCAGACATTGCTCAGGAATTTTATATACCTAAGCAGTGCTAACGACTTTACAGTGATTAGCTTATAATATATATCTGATCACAGTACTGGGAGAACTCTATTTTCATATCTCTCTTGTACACTTCAAGAAGTATACAAGCAAATTAGACTTCATAGCTGTCAGCTGTATGAATGGAGGAGGGATGTTGGAGGTATGCAAACAATTTCTGATTACGTTATTACTTTAATTCTTCTTTAAGGATTTTAATCAGAATAAAATATTCTGTGTTACATTTAGTATTAAATAGATTAAAAACAAATTAAAATTTCCAGAACAGAAAATTTACAAGTCTGCCTATCCCCAATTTCATAAGTTCCTCTAATGGTGCACACTCACAAACCATAGAACAAAGCTCTTCAACTCACTGAGCTACTGTGCAGTTTCTTGGCAACTGATGATAAACAGACATTGCTTGTTAGGAAATCTTTCTTCCTTTTTCTTTTTCTTTTTTTAGTTGTAATCTGAAAAGAAAACCAATGCTGTCATCATACAGACTCCAAAAACAACAACTACTAATAAAATAATATTTATAATATAATTTGGGATGTGGTATTGGATTAAGCTTTAAGGCTTAGCCAGACTGGAGCAAAAGGTGGAACATAAGTTTTCCAATTCCAAGCAACCATGGGAAAGAAAGAAAGAAAGAAAGAAAGAAAGAAAGAAAGGAAGGAAGGAAGGAAGGAAGGAAGGAAGGAAGGAAGGAAGGAAGGAAGGAAGGAAGGAAGGAAGGAAGGAAGGAAGGAAGGAAGGAAGGAAGAAAGGAAGAAAGGAAGGAAGAAAGAAAATCATACTCATATTCCAGGTTTTACCTCTCTTGCCTACACATTTTCTCCTGGATGAGAACAAAAGCTGCTTTTTAAACCTAAGTCCTTTGAAGGGGACACTAGCCTTTATGAAAGATGGAACAAGATGAATTGGAATTTAAAATAAATTAAAAAAAAAAAAAGTTTATAAACCTTCTCACTCCTTGCATAAAACTGAAATACATTGACAGTCAAGCTCAACCAAGCCATACTGACAGATTAAAAAGGGAATCTGACATTTGAGTGAAATAGCAATGCCTGATAAAAAATAAGCCATACAGACAGGAGTGATCACCAACTACACATTCAGATTCTAGGAAATTGTTTTATCATCAGATGTTTTAGCAAAGCAAAACAGGCAATGAAAGATGCAGGCAGACACTATGAATGACAACAAAAACAGGATTCCTTGGGGCAGAGAACTGAGTGAAGGCCAGATTAGAAAAATGTGTGCAAACAGAGAATTTGTTCTTACTCTGCTGATTTTGCACAAGTTTTTCATAAGCATGACTGTCCAGAACAATATATCTTACTAGTATCATCTTCTCCCTTTAACAGAAGCAATCCTACAGGCTCCTAAATATCAGACAATTTTAACTATGATTTTTTGTCATTGGGAGAATTTCAACCACGTTGTGTGTCTGGATACCATTCGTTTAAAAATTTCACTGGAATTTAATGTTAGTGATTTTTTGTTCCTTTTAAAAGAAGTTGTTGCAGTAATCAATAAAATGTAAACTCCTATAGAGTTTCCTAAAAGACTAGAGCCAAACTCTGAGAATTTGATTTGAGTATGAATTTACTGTTGAATAAAATGTGTCAGCATTTGAACTGCATTTTTATATTCATAGTTAATCTTGAAGAGTTATGAAAATTGCGGAAGCAGGAGAAGATCTTTTTGGACCAAAGTTTTCTAGGGATATATTTTTTTTTTTGAATCTTTGCTCTCTGCCAAAAGTTTCCCATACAACTAGAATAGATTGTGCTCTCATCTTGAGGTACAATATAATGCAAGCTTTTGCATTAGATTTGTGCATTTTGCAAAAGCACAAAATCAGGAAGTTGAAATATAGCAAGAAAATATAATTAATAAAACTGCAGAGTAGAATAGTCACCTACAGCTCTTAAAACAAAAAAATGAACATAGGCATTCAAGATTCTGCAGAAAATGTTAAAAATAGTAATTATTTGAATTAGTGGCCAAGCAGTCCCTTTAACAAAAACATTTCAAACATCAGTGGCACATTCTTAAGATTGACTTGAACTCTCTCTTCGCATTGCTTTGTAGTTAATGACAAACAGGACTTTAACCTTACCTCCCGAGCTCTATATTACTTCTTCTTTCACTAGCTAAATAAATACAGTTTAACTGTGCAGTTTCACATTCTTTGTTTTAAAGAGCAATATTTAAAGAGTTTCTGTCCTCAGCTGGTTTTTCCTGACCTGCATCTGCCCCTCCAAGTGCTTTCATGCAAATCTTTTTAAAGAGCTATAAGAAAACCACTGAGGGAACAGATTCACATTACATTTTTTGTCTATGTTTTTGTCAACTTCTTCAGCACTGTTTTAAAATGAGACTCAGTTACTTGATCAAATTCCTGTGTGTCCCTACCAATAATTGTGTCAGCAGAAATGAAAGGATTGGGCAGGGCAGGAATAGGGGTAATGAGTAGAAGAAGAGGGAGTTCTTTACACTGGAATTACCACTGAAAATGGTTTTAGGTTTCAGCTGTATAGCCATCTAAAGCAGAAAAAAAATCTACGGAAACTTAGTTTAAAAAGATAAGAAGAGATTCTACTTGCAATTCACTAGAAGCACAGGAAGAAGAAGCTCACATCAATGCACCTGTTCCCCATTTTTTTGGCACAACATAAAAGATTAAATGTTTCATTCTTAATATATATTTTCTGGTGTGTGTGTGTGACAACACACACATGCAACAGACATATGTGCAAGTCTTCCTCCCTCCTGGCTATAGTGCTTGGCATGAAAGCTAAGCAGTGAGGCCTGGAAGCAGAGGCTGGAGGTGGCTCCTGCCATGGAAGGTGCTGCTAGATCTGGTCCTGCCAGCAACAACAAAGGGAAAGAGACAGCTGCTGGAAACAAGACTTGGATGTGGTTTTGATTTAAGATGTGTATACAGATAATTAAAACGAGTAAAATATATTCATTTTGGGAAATGCAAATGTGACAAGTTCTGTCAGCTTCAATTCTATCTGCATGATTTTTTGAGATACTGTTTTTAAACAGTGATGCAAACTTTAAAGTGCCTAACTCCTTTTCCTTCTTTAATCTGTGTAATGTAAGCAGCCATTTAGAAATACAAAGATCACACTCCAGATTTCCCAAATAACTTTGGAACTGGAAATATTTAGATTATAATCATTATTTGTGGGTTCATATGACAATGTGAGATAAATTTTAAATGAGCAGCTCATTTGTATTTTTATATGCAATTTAATTTTTTAGTTGTGTTTAGTTTTAGTTATGTGTAATTTATTTAATATTTAGAGTATTCACATAGAATATTCATTCTTTCTAAGTCTTGACAATAAGAAGTTGATTTAGTTGATTTTCAAGGAGCTCTTTCGTTCATTTGCCATTATTATGGGGCATGCATCATCTCCCATTTAATTATTTTCTTAATCAATTAAAATTATTTAATGTGTGGGTCTTTTTTGGTAGCTCCTATTGTCCTGTATCTACCCACCCCCTCTTCCCCCCCTGCTGCATGTATGACTGCTGTTTTCACAGTGTCTGGAGGAGGCTTTTTTAGTGTCATTAGATTTGTCTTTAAAAATTCTACAAATTTCTATTTGAGGTTACATGACTAATAGGGAACAAAATTCAGACCTTTAATTCTTTCAGGTGCTGTTATTTATTTTACAAAGAATTTATTTGACAAGTCATAGGTGTGTCTAGCTCCTGCAAAGATGTTCATGTGAGCAACACATCTACCCAGCTGGGCTCATAGTGTCACTGCATCTGCAGGGTGGCCTTTGGAGGACGTGTCCCATGCTGGCCTGGGCAGCTGCCTGGCCCAGCCCAGCCCAAGATGTTCAGGCAGTTCAGACCTGGCCTTTGTCTTGCTCCAAGATGACTGGGTTCCCACACGGACCTCAGAGCTTACTTGGCTTTCTTCTGCAGGGTGCTTACCCCTCTGTATCTCCCAGCAGTGCCTTCTCAGTTCTGCACTTCATCAAAATGCACCAGGAACAAAGGATGACTGTAACAACACAGTTCTTTCTGATATAGACCTAGTGAGGGAATGCTCCTGTGAGCTGCTGAGCTGGTGGTAACTGTGAAAGGGTGGGAGAGTTGAGTGATAGGAAGAAGCCTTAACAGAGTAAATTGCTGATGAGACAACAGCTGCTTGAGGGTATGTGAGCCAGCCCTGGGTGTGTCATGTAGGGGCTGGAGCTGCAGGTTGTTTCTCCTCAGACGTTCCTTTCCGCATGGGCTAAGCAGGCAGGCGGCCTCATACAGGTCATATGAAAGCTATTGGTGAATTCAAAAAACAAACTCTCCTCACTGATGTGTTCCATGCTGCAGCTGTATTATTTCTGCTGTCCACTAACATTAGTGAGGGATTTTCTAGTCCTTCCCATTTTAACCAGCCCTATACTGCTTTGGAAATTTCCTCAGCAGTTCTGCTAGGTGCTTTAATCACACTTATGCTATCTATGTGGTTAACAGCAACACTGCACTATGTTATGTGAAGTCTATTAGCTTCATTCCAATGCCATTTGCTTATCATTATGTTAAGTACTTATTCTAAACTATACTTGTTTTCAGTGATACGCTGGATTTTCCAGATCTAGTGGACAAAGCACCCCATTTGGTTAGTTCTTAGCCATTTCTTTTTTCATCGGCCACTTTTTTTCTGTGTTTTGTTTGTTTGTTTGTTTTGCCAATTTCCAAAATTTAAAATAGACTTTATAATTCCTAGATAGAAGGACAAGATAGAAAGTAGCTGACAAATAACTTTGTTTGTCACAGGAGACAAAAATCATTTTCTTTAAGTGTACTGCTGTTATTATTAAGCTATTTAAAAAAAAAAAAAAACAGAATCTGTTCTCCCAAGTTTGAGATGATACCTTCTTTTAAGTTATCATTTTATGTGCTTATGTATGTATGAACTGCAGGTGACTATTCAGTAATTCCATTTTTATTGTCATTAATATTAGAAGATATCCAACTTCCACTTACATGCTTTATTTATGATCAAGTTCTTGCAATCAGAATTGTGATCTTTAATAAAATGAAATGTGTCTGATTGAAAAAAAGCATTAATCACTCAGAAAGCAACAAATACAAAATTAATTTCTTTTTACTATATTGTCACATTGCATTTCTGTAGGTTAATCATGATTTGTAAGTAATATGTAAACATATTTCCAAAGCAGTACTTTCCTGTAATGCACTGTGTGGCCAAGTAAACAAGAGTATGTCCAGTTTTCTCTCCCATTAATAGAGCAGAGCAATTCAATGTCTACTTACCTGCACTTTCCTTCTAGTTATTTCTGTTATCTGTCATGTTGTGGATGCCAAACTGATAGATCTGAAATTCTTTGGAGGACACTTTTCAAATATTAGTAACACAGTAAACGGAATCTAATTTTCCGTAACCTTAACAAAAGTTAGCCTGCTCTTTGTAATAAACATTGGTGCTCTTTGAATACATATTAATGATGGGTATTGATAATTTGTTTATTTACACTGTTCCATCATGTTTAAAAACTACCTCCTGTAAAACACAAGTAATCTGTGAATTTGTGAATATGCTGCTTGTGGAATGTTTATTTAGCACAAAGTTCATTTTAGAGCTTACTTTTTTGTCAACGAGCATTTGCTCATTGCCAAAAGAACACCAACCTTTCCATTGAGTGAACTGTAATGTATTTAAATCATAAAAATATGAATTACCTAAAGGAAAAAAATGCATTCTTGGCAGAGCTGTAACATCCAAGAGGGTGCAAATGAAAAATGACTGAAAAAATTCTTTGAGTAGTTGCATTAATTTCTACAGAAACTAATTGCAGTTATCATTATACTCTTTTGTGCGCACTGTCATCAACACCACTAATCAGTTGAATCTCACAGGCCCAAACGTTAATGTAAAATGACCTGCACAATCTTCTATTCTAGGCTCAATTTGGCACTGGTACGCACAGCTGACTAGGGCTGCCCGTTCAAGAAACAGAAAAAGTGTAGCAGGATCTCTGATCAGTCACGTCTAGGCAGTACAGCTCAGCTCTTGAATGCTCAACAGTTTGTGCTACTTAAAAATATGAAAACATTTAAATCAGACAAGAATCTGCTGTGTTCCACTGATGGAATGCTGTCAGGCAGACACAAAAGCTTTCCGTGCTGGGTTTGAAGGCCGCTGGGTGCATAAAATGGAGATATTTCTATCACCTGTTCCTCCTGCTTGTGCAGGGTCCACCACACACAGCGTAACCTCACTTGCATAAATTTGTGGAAGCACGAGGGGATCCTGGTGCTGGAGACCTTGAGGGGCTTTGGAACAGGACTGGTATGAATATGCTGAGCAATGCCAACACTGAATTCTTCTGAGTATGACCAGAACTTTGGGTATGAGGCAGCTTGAAAGTGCAGGTGCCTTTGTTTTTTGGTGACTGGGAGACTGTGTGCATGTGGGCAACTGAGGATCTAAATTTTGAACTTACATGTAGAAGCCTACAATGGCAATTGGATCCTATATCCACCTGAAACCCATTCTTAAAGCTCTGTGAGTTGGAACATAATTTCTGTGAGAAAAGCCCTGAGCACTAAAACCTTAGTAGCTGTAAATTTGCATAGTATCACTGAGTTATTGAATCTCATATAATTTCTACTAGAAGAGGGTCTGGCTTCTGTCATTAGTTGGACTTTTCTGTAGTCAAGTCAGGAGCAGGTATTAGAGGCACCCTATTACAGACAAACCATATTCACCTGTGTTGTCTCCCTGGGTGATCTTGTTATTTCATGATTTCTGTTGCTGTACCAATGTAGAATAGAGGTCATTGTCACTTAGAAAATAATTATTTTCTTTCAGACTAAAGCTACACGACAGAAATTCTGGCTGATGAGGCTCCTCTCTGGGCTAGGGGCTGTGTGTGTGGGAGAAGAGATTTACAAACATACGCAGTTGGCCAGGAAGGATGTCTGTACATGTCAAGGATCTTTCTCTTCCCTTTTTATTTCTCTCCTCCTCACAATTATTTTCTCCTTCTCTTCCTTTCTTGCTTAGTTCAAGAATTGTTTTTCAGCACTCAAGAGCCATTTAGGACTGGTGCTTGGTGAAATACAGAACTGTAGACATAGCAGGACAAGCAGGGCTTTTGAATAACTGATGGTTGAAAGGCACTATTTGGCAGCTCTAATTGTTCACAGAGTATTGCCCAACTGCTTTGCTCTATTTAATGACTTGTCATTGTATATATTTTATAACCCTTTGTAAGCCTTGAAAATTTGCTTAGGCTGATACCCAAAACTCAAAGTTAGTGCCACAATTTTAATTGAAGTATGAAAATATTCCAAACCCCTGCTTCCTCTCAATAGTGACTGTGGTAAATTCCCCACAATTAAGAAAACTCCCAAGTGGTCTCCTCAAAATGCTGCTGCATTTTGTTTCAAATTATGGACCAGTAATCTTGTATGATTGCATACAGTAGATATACTCTAAGGGGAAGGATTCTGATGAAGTAACTTGTTTACTTCAGAGAAAATCTCACTGGTCTTTCCCATCATTTTGCTCTGTTTTGATAGTAATTTGCAATACGAACAGCAAGAGAATTCAAGTGTTGAGCAGGAGTTTAGAAATGGCCCTATTTTGAGACTGTTTAGACATAAACAAGAAACTCATTCCCTGAGTTTATCTGCACTTTGAACACAAGGTAGTTTTGTTGTCTCTTATTCTGCAAGTGAGGCTACCTTTCTGAATTCAAAGTTATACTTTGTTTTTGCCATCACTATCTATCTTCTGTGTTAAACACAACTGACAATAAACTTCAGTGGGAATTTAGTATGTCATGCCTTCATTTATGCATTTCTCCTCCAACTAGAACTCAGTGATGACAAGGTTCCCAGCTGTTTCAAAAATGGGAAGGTGAATTTAAGGACCTGTCTGTGTAGAAAATTTGCTGGTGTTATTGTACTGTGGCTTTTAGAAGTGGAATACAACATCCCAAATACAGCACTCATAACAGAGGTGGCAGTGAGACCTACTGATTATACTGACATAAATACAGTGATATACTTATACCAGTATAGTAATACCAGTAAATTTTCTTGTTTCAGCAAGTTTGAAGTCAAACCCTTAACATTTAGAAATTTTAGTTCTGAGGTATGAATGATAATAGAATGATAATAGTACATGGAGCTTTAATTTGTAGAAATATTTAGTCCATCCACGGCGGGCCAGAACAGGATTATATCCTCAGAGTGTATTAGTGCTTTGTTTCTTCTAATTTTAAAAGTCTCAGGGGAATGGAAATTTCACCATTTCCACAGAGACATGACTTCACAGCCCATAGATCTTTCTGTCAGGAATATTCACCTTACAGTCTCTGAAGTTTTCCCTTTTATGTAAGTTTGGGAGTATTTTACATTCTCTTGGATAGCTTTATATGAGAGAGTAGAAGGGGGAGGAAATAAGGAGGGAGATGCCAAAACCGGTGAAGGCTAAAGAAAGCTCTAAATTTCCTCATTAAAGAAAATAAAAAGTCTTAGCACCAGAGACTGAGTGTTGCTGTCATCAGCACCTTTAACAGTCTGAATGCATTAAGTATAAACAAACAAACAAAAAACTATAATGCCAAATTGATTAGGAATTCTACAAAAACAAGTAAAAAATCTTCTGGAGATAAAATATCCCTCTGATTCACTTTAGAAGATTCCCTCATATAATCTAGTATATTAGTATGTCTGCTTTAAACTTGAAGGAACTTGAGCTGGTTTATAGACAGTAAGACTTGCAGTGAAATGGGGAAGTGGGAGTTAACTTTACAAACATACTGGCTTTCTCCCAAGCAGTGAGTGCTGACAAGTATAACCATATTACTAAAATCACATCAGCAATGTGATATATTAAATAAAAACATGATCGTCTACAGCCAAAGTAGTTTGTATTTTGTCCATGAAAAAGCATTGTGTTACATCAATCTGTCCAAAAAATGGGGCACGTCAGAAAACAATGTTAAGAAGGCTTTTAAAACACATCATTGAGATTACAGCACCTTTAAAAATAAACAGCACTGAATACCAACACAGGTAAAATGTCATTGTGAAACCCAGATCTGAAATTCAACGGCATGCTTTATAGCTTTCCAGTGTGTGATAAAATCTGTTCACCAGATGTACTATCTGTCTCCTGTGTAGCATACTTGAGCATCATCTAGGCCTGAGGCCCATTTATTTCATGTAATTGCCTTCCCTGTGCACACCTTAGGGCACCCTAATTCTCCATTTTATTTCAGGCACTGTACAGGGTACCATCTGGTAGTGTTAAGCTCATCTCATTTTATTGCACTATTGCAGGGGCCATATCCAGCCTTATAGTATTCTTTCAATGGAGAGTCTGGTTACTGCCAGCTATTTATTTTTGCCAGGAATAAAGTAGTTTTTAACTACACGCATGCAGAGTTCACATGTACATCAGTCTCAGCAGAAACAGAGGTCACTGCTTTCCACTCCACATAGTTAAAAATAAATACATGAATGGTGACATGCTGATATTCAGGCAGAGCAGTAGGACTAGGATAGCATGTTCTTCTGTTAGCTTGTAGAGTAGGAGTTCTAAATTCTTCTTACTCCTCCAACTAATGATATCATTTTAGTATCTCAATTTTATTATTTCTATTAAATGAGCAAAAAATATTACATCATACCTAAAAAGACACCTTACAGAAATAGCTTAATATTTAAAAATAGCAATATACCTTTCAACTGTACTTTGTTACAAAGTTCATTTGCTTTTTTAAGCCCAAATTTACTACTGTGCCTCACTTTCCTGCTGTTATCCTGTTATTTATTCTTGTAAATTACTGCCATTAAAAAATGGAACTTGAGATTGCAGAAAATTTAATCCATTTTGTGGTTCTTCTTCATTGTCTGCCATTTTTAATCATCTCCCTTCTTTTGGGTCTTTGTCACATATTTTCATGGCTTGATTATTATTTTTAAAATCCCTTTAGTGCCAGCAATTTTGCGCTCATGGTTATTGCTACTTAGATGTAACTACCTGATTGTGCCTACTAACTAAGGAGTTAGGAGTTGAAATACCATTAATTGCTCCCACTGTTTTCATGTGCAAAAAATGGAGACTGGTTTTTCAAACTCTAAATTCTGCTGGCAATATGCTTGAAGCACATCAGGCTTAAAAGCACCACAGTCTTGTCCACTCTTGAGCCAAACTCTACTTTCTGTTAAACTCTGTTGACTTCAGAATAGCTGCATGTTGATAAGGCAGGTCAGAATTACCCACATTGCTGCAGTTTTACCACCATTGGAGAGAAAAAAAAAAAAAACACCTTTAATAAACAGTGGTGGAAACATTATATGAAACACATTTGGCTCCAAGTTAGATGACTTACAGTAAAACACACAAATTTCACTGTTTCTTAGATGTGTGATCCAATCCATAAAAATACACTGCTTTCTATCCCAGCCCAATCTTACACTCCTTCTGAACCAAACCCAAAGTTCTTACATATACCAAGGGATTGCTGACTACACGAGGATAAAGAATCAGGTGAGTAGCTTTGATTAAAATAGATCCCATTCCTGATGTCAACAACAGAATGAATGGAAATTAGAAGAACTACTTTTCTCCCCCAGGCTTTTCAAAACTTTTTAAAATCACATTTTTATTACGTGCTCTTCCCCCAGTTCTTTCTCCCAAGGCAACTTTGGGATTAGATTAAAGTTATCTGGATGTGAGGTAGCAACTCCCCTCCTCCTTCCCCCCTGTAGCTCTGTCTCCTCTTTGGAGTGGTAGTTGTATATAATAGCATCCTTTGAATAAGTATTTATAAGTGTTGTTTGGGAGCAATAGCTTTGTCTGACAGTGTTTCCAGGCAGAGCTCAGGTAGTGGAGATTTGCCCAGTAATCACAGCTAGAGGTGGCATCTGTGATATCTTATCCCGTCCTTTCTCACCCTGGGCAATAGCACAGGTTTCTTTTTACTGAAAGACAGAAATGTCCCACTTTTGAATATCACTCCAGGCTCTTTGCAAGATCTGGCTGATATCACTTCTCTGGTGCTGCTCAGTTCATATGTGCCACTTCTCAGCTGTGAAGATCTGGATGAAACTTCAGTGTGACTGAATACTCATGGAGCTGGGGCAGTGTCTGTCTTAATCCATCCCCAAACAGGATGACTGATGAAAGAAATTTTGGAGGCCTTTAAAAGCATAGCCATTGTTGATTTGGGTTAGGTAAGTAAGCCTTCCTGCCATTTCCAGGCCTGGAAATTACTCTCCATAAACTGCTATATATGACAAGAAGATGATAGTGGACCTTCTCAGAAAATGGCTTTGTAGAGCTCTGGAGTCCAGCAAAAACAAACTCATCATAAAACCAATTGCTGTTCAAATAGAATGATTTTTCCATTTCTCCTGACTTTCTTATTCATTGATTACTAAGAACCACAGCATGGCATTAACAGACATGTCTGAAAATGCCACCTTCCAGGTAAATAATCTATAATACAATGACACTTAAAGAGGTGGAATTATGCTCCTTTCTGTGAATTCTGTATGTTTTGTGTGCACTGGCAATGACAAATGTAGATAGATTCACCTGAATTAGCTGTCTGTGTTGATCTAAAGGGCAGGTGAATGAAAAGAATAACTCTCTCTATCATTCTTTGTTGTAGGGAGAGTTTATTTTACTGTTTTCATTCTCAGCTAAAATCAGGAGTAGTGGATTGTGACTTGACAAGCTGTGATTCTTAGCAGCCATACAAGGTGCATTTTTCTGTAGCGCTATAAATCAGTGGAAGTGTCCAGCAAACAAATAGGTTCATATTTATTTTCCTGAAGATTTCCACCTCCCTTAGCTTTCAAGCTATCTCCTTCTATGAAAATGCTAATGATAATCATAGTATGAAGACTCTTTTCTGCCCTTTACCTCATCAAACAGAACATCCCAATGATTCCATATACATCCATCTGCAAAGAGCTAAATGTCTGAACAAAGCCACCTAGCCCTTAGAGGGGTCGGAGCTCAGAACTTCTCGTGGATCACTGAGTACAGAGATTCTCCACATAGCAAGAAAGGATGCTTGATGAAGGGAAGAGAACTTCAGAGCTGGCAAGGTGCAATAGACAGGTGTAGATGCAGCAGGGTACCAGACAATATCTGTTAAAAGACTGGAGACTTAGATATAATTAAGACTGTTTATTTGGCATGGCAAAAAGAAAACTCATAGATTTTTACTGATAAAAATGCAAATGTGACAATTTGAGCTAAAAGGGGGAAAGTAACAGCACACACACACATTCCTGATAAATTTATTTTCTATTACTAAAATGCTAATTATAACCATTAATCATTGGAATACGCAGCTCAAAAGCAAAGTGTATAAATAAATACCATAGTAGCTTCTTTATAAAGAAGTAGAAATGGTTGTTTCCTCTTACAGAAATTGTAGCTGTGACATGCACACAGCCTTAGTTACAACACCTAAGAGTTATGACTTGCCAGTCAATCTTTTCCTGTGAGTGCCTGCAGTTAAATGGAAGTAACACTAAAACAGACTTACCCATCTCTGCAATCAAACTGGGAGAAAACTGTCTTGGGATTCATTGGACAGTAGAATGTGAAAGCATCACATACTTACAAAGGTTCCCTCTGAGCCCAAAGGATGTCTTCTTAGCACTCCTGACTTCTACTCTGAGCTCATTTCTGCTCCACTCCCTTTGCACGTTTTTGCATGCATAGGTCCCTTGAGTACTGTGCAGCCAGACCTGCCAGCATTTCCTGTTTATTTCAGTCTCTCATTTGATATTGGAAGTAACATCTCAGCCTAGAGGTATATTAAATGAAGTGTGCATGCAAATTACTAGAAAACTATCTTTACCATTTTACAAAGGATTCTTGTTCAATTGGTTCATTTTAGGACTAAGTTCCATGGATGGGCTAGGCCTCTTTCCCATTAGAAAAAAATCCCTAACAACCAATCCACATCTGAGATAGGGAAGATTAAAATTAAGCATTGTGTAGTAGATGAGAAGTAACTATTTTTCATAGGCTTTTTACTGTACATTTGGGATTATGATTTCTTATTAAGCAAATGCATTTTATGAAACCATAACACAGAAATGTGTACTATTGTTAATACACATTTGCAGCCTAGCACAGGAAGTCTCCAAAAGAGCCATTTTGGTGTCTTTGCTCATTGTGTATTATGAATAATAAACAAAACATGGTTAGACATATTCTGTATTACAGAACAATAATAATAAAAATTGCATCCTGTCATTAACATGCATCAACAGTGTGTATCCTGGTAGCTCAGAAAGGCATCTCAATATGAATACATGTTAAACAAAAAGAAAATGTCTAAATCGTAGTAGGGACAGGGACTGCTTGGGACAACTCTATTTGTTGTACTGGGATAGGAGGAAGCATAATAAAAATTCTTCTTGTTCTTCATTTTTTTCAGCTTCACGATAGCATTATCTTTATTATTGGAGTAGTTGGCTGCATGCTAGGTCCTGTGTATCACCATCATATTTTACAAAGTACTCTAATAGGCCTCAGAATAACTGTTCTTCTATAAATAATTCCAAAGGCGCTACTGGTGTTTGGACAGCCTAGCTGCTACTGCAGTGCCTTGTCTAGAGTGCTAGCTTGTTGACAACACCACATGCAAAGGTTAGACTGATGAGGCCATTCAGACAGGGAATCACAAATATACGTCATTTGTTTTTAAATTAGTAATAAAAAGGGATGTGATTTAACAGATTTCTCATTTCAGCCAGGTTTTAGAACTCTAGGTAAAAAAAAATCATCATAGAATCACAGAATCATAAAATATACCGAGTTGGAAGGGACCCACAAGGATCATCCAGTCCAACTCCTGGCACCACACAAAGACTCCAGCAGGCCTTATAACAAACATTGCACAATCTTGAACAGTAAAAGGGTGAATTTCTGTTGAAATGTAAAGCAAGAAAGGAAAAGCTTTATTGCTGTCATCAATGTTTCTGAAAATATCTATATCAACAGTGCCCTCTGACTTACAGGTGTGCTCCCATTGCCACTGATTTCATGCATCTCAGACCTGTGCAGAGTGTCCATTTTCCTATATGTTACATGCAAAGTCATACTAGCTGTTTTTTTTTTTTTTTTTTTTTTTTTTTTTTTTTTTTTTTCCTGCTGCAATGTACAGAAATGCATCTCCCTTTGTCAGCCACCAAGCTATGCCATATTTCAAATAAAACCAGTACTCTTCCACTATTATTAATGGTTTTTACTGGTACCCCAGAATGCTATCTGGCCTTTTGTGTGCTTGCCAAATCTGAAATAAATATAAACAAAGGGGAAAATGGAGCTGCTCTCATGTTTCCGAGATGAGGTCTTTAATAAGGACACTTTTTCAGAGTGGATGACATGTTCATGTTTTCTTCTTCTTGGTCAAATATATTCTGGTACTAAATTAGGTTTAATCGATTTGCTAGAGAGGTTTCCATTGTAGTATTGCCCATACAAACTGAAATATTCCAGAGTCTGTATTTTGTAGGTTATGTTGACCACAGGTTCTGGATATTACTACTTGAGTATAGTTATGTGAGATTTAATTAGAACTGCCTTGCAACTCTTTATCATAACAATCTCTTTGCTTTTAAAGATGGAAAAAGATGAATTTAATAGCATTGTTCTGTAGAAAAAGCAAAGAGGAATAAACTCTGGAAAAATATTATTTTAATTCAAACATGTACTTTGAAGATTCCTAAAGGTATCAATTAGACAAAAAAATTGCAATAAAGACATTATTTCTAAACTTGAGGAGAAATTACATGATATTACGTGTTCTGTATAATGAAAGTTACCTATTATAAAGCTTTTTTTTTTTGCCTTTTTTTTTTTTTTTTTCTGCTAAAAAAAGCATTTGTGAAGGTAATTTCACCAGACATTTGGAAATTTTTAAGTACTTTTCTGTCTATATAGTTCTTTATCAATAGTTAATTTTTATCTTTGCTCTGCTCAACTGAAGGTTTATAAGACTTTTTGGCCTCATTGTTAAATACAGTTGCCCTACAATGACTAACATAATATTTATTCAGTTACCCTTTAAGTACTTTCCAGCTTACTTCCATTTTCTCCCTCTAATTTTGCCTCCAGTAAAATCCTAAATTTTTCTAATTTTCTGTGCTATTGTAATTAGTCAGTTTTCCCTTATTTGTACTAGTAAGCACTCTTATAAGTTTGAGACTGTAAATCATTCATCCATTAAAACTCTGCTTTCTCATATTGCAAGTTCAATTCATTTAGAAAAGAAAAAACCTTGGTGTGGAACAGAATTATGCAATGTCATGGACACATTAACATTTGGATCAAAATTTTACATCGTGTCAGCCAGTAAACAGTATAAATGGTTCAGATTTGCAATAAATAATTGTCTATTAATACCTTGGCGTGGTGTAGCAAATTAAAGTCTCACTTCAGTAAGCACAGATGTAGGTAAGAGCTGGGGCCTAAAGAAAGCAACTGCCATGCAGCATTAGAATAGAAAGAGAGCATCATGAAGCGTTACCGTATCTTTCCAGCGATGGGAATAATGTATACAGATTTAAACAGCAATAGAGAAACTTAGGGGGAGGTAGGTTGTAGGTGCATTTAAGTCTAATCAGGCAAGATTTAGAATCATTTGTTTTAGATGCTCTGGCAGACACTTTCCTTGTAGAAGATTAAGAGAAGCATTTTAAAATGCAGCATTGTGTTCTGTTGCATACAGAGTAGAGCCTGTAATTCAGGAAGATGGGGACATTGGATACTTAGGGACCTCCTGGGTCATTAAGCTGGGTCCTTTGCTGTGGTAGTCAAACACCCCAGTAATCTCATCTGTAAACTTATTTTGTTAAACTGTCGTATTTTGTAGCTTGCAAGTTGCTGTCAATTGTGTTGAGAATTTCACAAACTTAATTGCTGTCTGAAATTTTGTGAGGTTATTTCAGGAATTTCCTGCCCCGCATTCAGCATACAGGAACTTCCTGCCCCACATACATCAGATAGACCTGAACATCCAATATCTGAAACTCAAAATTCAGTTTCTTAATGCAGATTATTTCTGTGAATGTTTTAACAAGTAGACATACTATTACTTCAGTACACAAATAGATGCATGAAAAGAGATTGATTTACAAATTGAAATATATATAAACAATTAGGTATTAACAATTATTTAGCAAGTTCCAGTTTATAATGTTATATCTCAGTTGTCTGTAGTGGTGTCATCTATGAACCATAATTGGTGTTACTGCAGTTTTGAGCATGTTTTTTTCTTTTGCGTTACCAGCTCAGCCCATAATCCTGTAACACAATCTAGCTTGTCCATACACTAATGGGAAGGCATTAATCAAACATTGTTCTCCATTACATTAACTGTAAAGCAATATCTCCTTATTTTGTATTTCTTAATGGTTTCTTTGTCCAAGTCTGTGTAAAAATGCAGCCTCAGTGTGCTGGACTACAAGTCTTCTGTGGTCTATGCTTGATTGGCTGAGTAATCTCTCTCATTTTCTTTGGCACTTTGTGTTCATGTCCTTGGTCTCTGGAGCACGAGTTAGTGCATTTTTAGGCAGAGTACAAGGTCTGTATTTTGTAGGCGAAATGGCTTATTTAAAGTAGGGCTGAGACTAGTCCTGCTAGTTGCACAAGACGAGGACTTAAAAGTCCTCTTGTGTCTGTTTGCAGGTCAAAAATAATGTAATGTTTGCTCTGAGAGAACTCAAGAACAATCTGCTTTCTGCATTGCTTTGTGCAGTGGGACTAGTTAAAGAGATATAAATGTACCTAGGAGAGCCAAAGTCTGTGCACTTGGGAGCTCCCTGAGCAGACTTGAGAGTTTCTTCCTTAGGTGCTCCAACAGGGTTATGGCTCTGCTCCAAACCTCTGAGGCTATTAATAAAAAACTGAAAATCATCCATCTAATAAAATTCATGTCATTCCTTGAAACACTTAGACCTCTTCAGCTTACCAACGATTTGCTCTGCTTGTGCTGCATACTCTGTTGACGCAAGGCCTTGCATAGTTACCGTGAAATAATGCATGTTATTACCTGGTTAACCACACAGTAACTTCACTGGAAGCACTGGTAATTACAGCATAAGTTGTGTTAACCCTCCTCTGCTATTGTTTGGTAACTGTGTAATTAGCTCAGGTCACCTGTGCAAATCAAAATTGCTTGATAATTTTTCTCTTCTCTCTTCTTGTACCAATTGCAAATGAGTCAGAACACTGACGGTATCTCAGCAGAGTGTGTAGAAACCGATCTGGCAGAGCAACACGTTACTTTGTATAAGCAGCTCCTAGTTTTAATGTTACCAGAAGAAAACTAAATACAGGAAGAAGTTTAAATTTGCCTGTATGAACAAATGTATCTCCATTTTTGCACCCTCATTGAAATCTAATTAATGTTGCAGTGAATAGAATTCCTTCCCACCCAGTTGCTGTTTAGATACTTGGGAACTCCCACTAATTTTGAGCAAGAAAGCCATGAGTTTGGTTGCTATGGTACAGCTACAGGGAAAGATCTAGTGCAGGATTTCAAGGAGGCATGGCTGAGGGATGCTATAGCAATTGAAAGACAGACAGAAGCCAGTCAGTGCCATATTTTTTTCTATGGACAGAGATTGCAAGTCACCAAAGGTGAAAGTGTGAGGTTTTTTTGCATAAGCAATGAAGTTTGCACATTCATAATGTAACATAAAAATCAAAACTTGTAGGGACATGACTTTACATGACATGACTTTCTTTAATACTGCCCAAGCTGCATGTTAGAATATAAAGAGTTAATTACATGATACATAACCCGTTCCCATCAGTGCTCCAACAATTTGTGCAGGACTATTTAGGATGCTTTCCCTATGACACTTTTTCTGTCTCCAATATATCACATAGCAAACCCAACATAAGAGAGGCACACATATCAGTGTGAACAATATCATCCTGGTGCAGAAATTTTCAGTTAATTAAAAAAATCAAATATAAGCAGTCCACTTCTTATGAAACTAATTAAAAATATAAATACAATAAGCCCTGACTGAGCTTTTGACACATCATTAAAAACACAAAATTGATTCAAGTACAAGGGCTATTTTCAATATGTAATACAATGAAATAAAACAGTGAAGCTGTGAAGTTAAATTAACACTGTTTTGCTTCCATTGTTTCTCACCTGTTTTCTGTGGCTGAATTTACACAGTGCAGTTCTCCAAAAGTAAAGGCCTGGGCGGTTTACTCTTTAAAGTAGAAAAGGTGATTTCCAATTCCTTTTGGCTTTGTATCTCCTTCCTTAGCAGCGTTACCACTTCTGTGTGTTCCATGCAGTGCCTTTTAACCACAAGGTTTGAAATAATTTTCAATCCTCTGGAATTATTTCAGCAATAGACATACACATACTCCCAACACTCTAAGCATGTTATTTAGAAATGATTTTGGTAAAAGTAGAGCAGTCCTTTGTTGCGTTAGCTTAGCTTTTCCAAGCAGGAATAAGATCTAGCAAGCATGGACTCTAGCAAGAGCCCTGCAGAGGGCCACAAAGATGATACGGGGCCTGGAGCATCTTCCCTGTGAGGAAAGGCTGAGAGACCTGGGTCTGTTCAGCCCGGAGAAGAGAAGACTAAGACGGGATCTCCTCAATGTATATAAATATCTGAGGGGTGGGGGACAGAAGGATGTAGCCAACCTCTTCTCAGTGGTTTGTGGGGATAGGACAAGGGTCAATGGCTGCAAGTTAGAGCACAGGAAATTCTGCACTGACGTGCAAAAGAACTTCTTCACGGTGAGGGTGACAGAGCATTGGAACAGGCTGCCTAGGGAGGTTGTGGAGTCTCCTTCTCTGGAGATATTCAAGGCCTGTCTGGACGCCTACCTGGGCAGCCTTGTCTGAGGACCCTGCTTTGGCAGGGGGGTTGGACCCAACGATCTTTTGAGGTTCCTTCCAACCTCTACAGTTCTGTTATTCTGTGATTTTCCTTCTAGGAGCTTTAATACTGTGTGATGCAGCTACACTAAGCAGTCCTACTAGCATCCACTTTGTTTCCCATAGGAGTCTCAGTCCTGAATATATCCATGCTGTATACAGATTAGTTCATACCTGGGCTCTTTCCTAGGAAAAAGCAAATAAGCTCTTTCCTTGATTAATTCAACTTCTTAGGTTAGTTTGTTGTTTTGCTGTAAAATGCGATTCTTGGCACCTTTTGATGCTACATTTGTAATGTGATAAATTCTCCAATACAACCAAAAAAAAAAAAAAAAAAAAAGTGTGGGTGTAGCCACTGTGGTTATTTTTTCTGTTGGCCTTGAGTTATCAATAGCATAGTGAATGTCCTGAATACCTTTGATTTTCATTTGGAGCTTCAGGAATATTCCCTATATCGTCTGGAGGAAAGTGAATGAACATATTGCTTCCTAGCATGTTCCAGCTTTCATTTACTGATGTCACACATATATTCATTTGTATACAACATCCAAGAACAGTATGTAACATAGTTCAGCTGAATTTATTTCCAGTTTGGCCTGCCTATAAATTGGCACCAAACTCAGTTTATATGGATCTGGACTTGAGAGAGGTTGTTTTCTGGTGTTAGGAAAGGAGATGGGATCAAAACTATCATCCTTGAAAAAGCACTGAAAGAGCCCCTGTGCTGAGCCAAAAGGATGGGGTGTATACCAATAAAATGTTCCCCAAATGACATAGGAGTTTCTGCCTCTGGACATGTCTACTTCTTAAGTTTCCGTGCAGCAGCAAGCAAGAATGTGAACTTAGCACTGAGCTGTGTAACACCCCTTGGAGAGGCCACAGGAGGAGGAACTGCTGAAATGCTGTAGAGTCACATTCTTGCTTGTTACTTGTTAATGCTGATGAAGCACTAGTACCTTCCAAATCTGTCTCCCCAGCACTGAGTTTCCGAGTCTGAAGGAGTCAAAACTGTTGACATCTGTCCTTCTTCCTGTGCCCCATGGGATTTGCCTATGTTTATATGTATGTTTGCCTCAGAACATGAGAGTCCTGCACCGAGTTGTGCCTTGAATGAGGAGATTAATCCCTAAAAGATACAGTAGACAAAGAGTTTAAATACAGATCCATAACTTAGCTATGGTCTAGTACAGGAGAGGCCTGAGAATACATGGCAAACAATTAATGCTGGATCCTCCTCATTCTCTATTCTTTTCTGCTGCCTCTACATCAGATGAGTCTCCTTTTTATCCCTAGCATTAAGTTTTTATCACTTTACTAAAATACTATAAATCAATAAAATAGGGTAGAAAATTGTCTTCTTACATCATTGCACCAACATGCTGCTTGTATGGTCTGGAATGACAATGAGACATCCATCTTTTGTGGACAAAAATGCCAGTTCCCAGTAGAATGACATTATATATGGCTAAAAAATCCAAACCAGACATTAACCTGTGCTGAAATAAGAAATGCCTCCTTCACTTTTTTAATGTTTTGAAGATCAAGAGAAAACTCTAATGATCTAAACATAAAACCTTATTAATAAATTAATATTTATATTCCCTCCTAAAACTCTTTTCCTAGTCACTCTTCTTCCAGATAATATTTGCTTGAATCTCATGCCAAACTCTATAAAGACATTTATTTATTTATTTATTTATTATTTACTTTTTTATAATTTTTAAATATACTCACTAGGGGGAATGCTCATAAAATTCAGCCTCAGCCACAATCTGGAATATGGTCTGCCAAGCTCCACATAAATAAATCATCAAGTCATTCTGGCATCTTCTGGGCCAGAAGGAATATCTTCAGGGTAGATTTAAAGAGACATTGTCCTGTAAACTATGTCCTTTGCACAGAAAAATAAGCAGTAGCTTAAAGGCTACCTTGAATCTCAGATACGTGAATTCTTGCAGGTAACTGGTGCAAAAAACTACATTGAAAGACCTTTCAATTCCAAAATCACAGTTACTTTAGTTAGTCTTCCCTGCTGCTGTCCTAGCAGAAAAGAAATTGAATACCTGAGACCTCAGAGTAGTGTGAGTGGGTGATACTGGAGATGCCAATTTTGTGCTAAAATGTCTGCAGAACACACAGCAAGTAGCCATTTGAGATCTTCTCTTAGTGATCTGAATGCTGAAACAGGAATAAAGCAGCCAAATATTTCTTGGCTTTGCACTTCCTAAAGCTAATGTAAACACAGAGAGATGAGACTGCTCCAACTGCAGTAGAACATGCTGGGGCTGGCCTGACCAGATGTCGGCCTCTCAGCTGCTGCACCTCATCCCTCTCTCCTTTACACCCCAGGGAAGAAAAACCTGGGGGTAAGTTGAAAGACCCCTTCAAGCATCCCAGGGATGACAAAAGTGCAGAAACACTTGCGTGTACCCTGCGGTCCAGGCTCAGAGCTGTGTCCTGTTTGTGGGATCTTCCTGCTGGCCAGGCATGATCTCTGTATCTAGCTGTGAAATGGAGCTTTGTTAACCTACCCCTTGTGGGGGACAGCTAAAACAAGGACATGTAAATCAGATAATAATCAAGAGAAAACGAGTCTTAGCTGGTTTGTCAAGAGGGGACCTTGGGCCACAGTCCTTTCTGCCATTCACAGTTCACTGAAATCAATGGAGTTGTGCCTGCAATTACACCACAGGGAATTTCGATCATTTCATTTGGACTGTGGGAAGTTACTGAACAGTAACAACAACACAGAGGAAAATTGCCTCATTTTGGGTTTGGTTAAAATCCCCAGCTTTGACCAGGTTCACTGAAAGGCTCTAAGCCAACAGCAGTGCCTGAGGCCATTGAAGAAGGTTTGAGTGGGCAGCAGGGAGAGGTCAGGCAAAAATGAGCTGAGCTTTTCTGGCTGTTCCTTCATTTATAAGAAAGGAGGAGTCTGAATTTCCTGAGATCATTTGGAGGGTGAAGTGAACATTTGCAGGTACACTGTAGATCTGTACATGATGGGACCAGAAACGGAGTGACAAATCCAGAATAGCATCCATGTGTAGATCATCAGGAAAAGAATGAGTTGTGGCTGGACCATTAACCACCTGAAGGAAATTCCCTGTGCAATAAAAATCGGTGCAGTCTGTGTTGCCTCTCTTTCTAGATTTCTGATGTGGAGGAGTCTTAGCTGCAAAATTTGAAACTTAGAAATGATCAAATCTTAGGAGCTGTGATTTGGCCCATTATAAATAATGATGACCTCCTGGAAGGTGAAAATCAGGTAATTAAGTAATGAAATTTTCTTAAGACTTCTCACAAAAAGTATTCTGTTAAACTCGTGCTTACGTGGTAACAATTAGAAGTATTTTTGGTGATCTTTATATGATCCTATTTTCAAAGACTTAATGTTACTGAAAATGCAACAGTGCAAAGAGGTGTCAGATACTCTTTCTGGGTTATGATGAAGTTAGATCTTTGCTGGTTTTTAGCAGCGGCATGCTGTTGGCACCATATTCATTGTATATATTTCTGAATCAAAAAGCTGCACTGAGAAATACACACCAGGCAGTTACAGGTTAAGGATCATTTACATAAATTAGCAAATTTGCAAATGAATTCATCTAGTGAAAAGTAAGACACGGGACACTGCATTTTAATAATTGACATTCCACATGAAATGCAATGTTCTTGAGAAGGAAATTGAGCTCCAGGTTGCTATTAGAACCAGTGGAGCAGCAAGAGCTGGAAAGAAATGCCATCTCATATTATGCGAGTTACTGGTCCTGAATAACAACTATCTTCCATTCTGATAGACGTTCTTTTAATAAAACTAGTACTAGGATTTTTACAGAGGGAGGGAATCAAGAAAAGTCCAGTCACCAGCAATACTGGTCAGGAACCAAAAATCCAAGAAATCTTTGTGTTATGGTCCTGACATTCAGCTAGTAATTCATTATGCTCAAAAGTAATCTTTCTTTTTCTATTTTCCTTGACAGACAAATTTCCTTACTTTTCAGATACACCAAGTAGTTACAGGATTAGCCCATAGTATGCAACAGTGACAGAAAATTATAAATTATCTAATTTTTTTGTTCCCTGTCACAACATAGGTTAAATTGCAAAATAAAGATAAGTGATCCACTTAGCTGCTTCCTGCTGTCCTGATCAGTTTAAGAACACATTATGTTACAAATATTGTTCTTGATACAAAAGTAATGACTTTCATAAGGTGCTAGTCAGTCATTCAAAGTCACAATACTTTCATTGTATGCCATAAATACAAATTATATTCTCACAGAGAGGTGGAAGCAAATCTGTCCCTAGTAGTGTTTCTTAGTATAATTTAAAAATTAACTTAAAGTGAACCAAATCATCCTCTCAATGATATACCTTTTCCAAGATCACATACAGTAAGTGTGTCATATCAGTGAAAGCCAGTAAATTATCTACTCTTGTAATATTCATAAATACTGATGAGAGAGTTTTTGTCATTAATCTGACTGCAAATCTGACATCACGCATAGGGAGTACTGTATTAAACTTCCTCAACTGAAAAGATAAAGCGACAAATTATTGCTAGCTGCATAGAATGGTTGACATGTTGTCCTAACTTCCTTTTTATTTTTGTTTTTATGCAATTTATTGCAGCAAGATGGACAAGCTGAGCAAGTTCTATTTCTCTTTGATTCTCTTCCTCACTTCAGGAATTCTTGAACAGGTTGAGAAGTCCCTCTGAATGAACCAGCTGCATTAATATCATTTATTTTATTGAATGATTCAGATGTCTGAAAAATAGAAAACAAGATTCTTAGCTATAATGAGCTCAGGCTCAATAAATAAGTAGGCTAACTTTCTTTCTCTTCAGCATTTTGACATGCACTCCAGTCCATATATACAGGTAGAACAAGTACATTTGCGGCATGCAATGATGCCCTGATACACTAAACTCACTGACCTCACGGGCACAGGAGCAAATTCCTGTGGCTCTCATGCTAATAAGGTGCAGCTCCTTAGCCCTTTGGTATGAGGTCTTGTAGAGAAGTATTCTCCTATACTGATTAACAGACTGAATGAAGAAAGCTTCCATTTTTAACTTCATTCTTAATGACACAAAAATAACTGTCACAAAAATAGAATGATCCTAAGGTAGTTTTATTTTACAATTAAGGAGAAAGAAAGCCATTCTTAGGCTTTTTTTTTTTTTTTTTTTTTTTTTTTTTTTTTCCAATGCAGAGTATTCTTTGCCCACCAAAGCATCACTGTAACCTAGATCAGACAATCCCCTGTGCTGTACCCTACGCAGAGAGGTAGTCAATAGGCTTTGTGGATGTCCACAGCTTCACCTAATAAGACTTTACCTTTAAGAGTGCAGTAACACTGTGAATGCCTTTTCACCAGGGTGTCACTGATGGATCTGAGCAGCTTTTCATGTATGCGTGCTGCAAACTCTTTATATTTTTACATTCTAATAACAGCGAACAGCATAAATTATCTCTAATTCTTGGTTCTGCGAGGAAGCAGCCATCTGGTCTAATACCACTGTGACAGTGATATAGGACTGAACACTCTGTGCTTGGTCTGCTGCACAGAAAAGGACAATAGGACATATTTTAAAATGTCAGGATACATCAGAACCATATTCAGGAAAGTTTGCGTTTATGAAAATTGATAGTATTGGAGATATATCATGATGCAGATCTAATCTGGTATGGTGAATTAAATTAAGAGCTGATTTGAATTTTTCTAATTAAAGATGTGTTATTCCTTCTCTCCTCGTGTTTTGTTTTTTTTTGTTTGTTTTGTTTTTGTTTTGTGTGTGTGTGTGTGTTTTTGTTTTGTTTTTGTTTTTGGTAAAAGAAGCTTATTGAACAATATTCAGGAAAGCTTTGTGATTCAGTGGGTTAGAGCTTTAGCAAAAATAACTGCTGTCAGTGGTAGTTTGTATCAGCGCAATATTCAATGTGCATTTATTTGTATTCCAAAATCAATGCTGATATTGCATAATTCTTATTGTTTGAACTAGTGAGACTTGGGAATAAGCATCCCCAGGTACTGCAGGGTGGGGTGGCAGCAGACAGCAACCCAGCACAGCCTGCACAAGGCAGCCTGTGTCTTTTCTCTGGCCCTCTCAGACCTCTCTCATCTGCCTGTTGTCAATGCCTGAAATACACTCACTTAAAAAAGAAAGGACAAAAAGGAAAAGAAATTTGACTTATTTGAGTAAGCATGCTTTTAAAGTAAGCAAACATAGTTAGTTAGTTAGTTAGATCAAAATCTATCAACTAGTGATTTGCCCCAACACATTAACTACAGCTTTGCTGTCATACTTACATAAGTAGCTTGTGTATGTAATTTCTCTTGTTTAAAGGTGTTTGTTTATTTTCAAGCCAAATATTTTTCAAGACTTCAAGAGATCAGAAACATACAACATCTTTTCTGAGGTGTCACGTAGAATGTATTTCCATTTTTACCCTTAATGGCTTTAAGAAACTTACTGTATTATTTTAAAAATAAATATGAAATAGTTCTTTTCACAGTATGACTAGTAGTTAACCTATAGGTGTCAGAGAGTTAAATACTGTAATGGGATTTTTAAAGGGACTTCTTGATTTTAAGACCAATAATATCATTTGTAATTTTATGTACTAGGAGGGGCCATCAAACTCATACTCCAGGGTGTTAGCTGATCACAGGGATAAGGAACACTCCTCCCATTCCTTTTTTGCCATGTAGGACATTGTGTAATTAGCTAGTTGTTTTCTTTGAAGTACCTAACCTAGGCCACTGGTGAAGGCAGAATACTGAGCTTGAAGGATAATTGATCCAATCTGGCACAGTAACTCTATGTTCACTTGTTGACTCTTAAAATACATATTCTTTGGATCAAAGATGAAGCATTTTTGAGCATTTCATTTACTTTTCTGTTTATAAGAGTGCCAAAAATTTACATTACATGAGTCCTTTCAGAAGGTGGTCCTTCTGGAACTCATGTCAACATATTTGCTAATTAGAATTGTCCAGTGCTGTGATTATCTGTAAGGATGTATATTACAGAGAAATACTGCTTGCATTACTCTCAAGGATGCTGGTTTTGCTATCTCAGGTTGTCAGTTGTTTTAGTCATGCTTGCACTGTTCAGTCCCTCTTGCCTGTTCACCTTCCCACTACCATACCATCCCATAAGTGCTGGATGATTTCAGGGATTTTCTTAAAGAGACTGGAATAATCACATTTATTATAATAATATTTGTGAAGGGGGAGGGAATATATGGAACAGCAAAGGCTAGTGACCTTGGTCCAGCTCCTGCCTTTGCAGGGAGAATCTCCTGTGATACTTCTGCTTCACAACATCAGAGATGGTTGTACATATACCATAAACAAAGAAAGAACACCTTCAGAGCTAAGCATGGAAAAGTCTGGAGAACAATCTGGCATCATCTTGCGTGCCATATTTCTGAATGAAAGTGTACGTTCTGGCTAGCCCTGGCTAGAATCTTGCATTAGTGTGAAGGGCAAGGGGAGCTTGTGTGTGTGAGGAAAGGAAATGGCCAGCATCTTCATGAGTAGTTAGAGGTTTTCCAGAGATGAATGGGAAATTAATTGATTTATTTTTGCTTAAAGCTTTTGTTCCTTAGAGCTCGAGGGAAGAGGTTTATAATCTTTGTAAAGTTTCTGCAGTTTGTTTTCCCTGTTAACTTGCAGATAGATCGTGTGAGAGGCAAAGATTCTAAAGAGATTTTAGTCTGTTACATTCCCAACTGGTTATAATCTTCTAAATCCACACATACACTAAGAAACCTTATGAATTCAGTTTTGTTTTGTTTTATTTTTTTGTTCCTTAAATGTGTTGAGAAACCCCCTGTTTTTCACTCTTGTTTCTTTGCTGTTTCAGAACTGAAGTAAAATCTAAGCAAATCTCTTGGGATCTGTGAAATCCTAAACTCAAGCCTCTTGCCATTTCTGGTAGATAAAGGGGAAGCAATGTTAGTTTCTGAGACCCCCATCAAATGCTTGCAATAATATAGTTAAAAATATGTATATATATATATACTTATCCTGGAAGCTGGAATTATGCAGAAATTGGATAGTCACTTGTGCTCAACACTTCTCCATGTATATTTGATGCCTCCATCAGTGTCCTGATGTCCTTATGTCCGACATAAGTCGAAATAGAGTTTTGGAAAATCTCTGAGTTTTGAGCTTCTTTTCTCTTCCAATGCATTACACAGTCTGGGCACCCAAAGTTCACAAACAAGTCTTGTGGCAGAGCTTTTCCAGGTTATCACTGCTACAGACAGGACAAAGCCATAGCCCTTTTCTGGTGCTGCCTCTGCCAGTTTCTGACCATACTGAGCCAATTCAAAGCATTGAACTAGCAGAAAAATAACTTGGCAAGAAAAAAATCTATATATTTTTTTTTCAGTTTGTCAACTGAAATGAGTGGGGTGTACAGCAGTCTCTTTTGCTGACAATATGTTTCATCATTTTGGCTGTGGTGCTTAGCAAGCACCCAAGATGCCTGGAAATGAAGTAAAGCAATTGCTGTTAAATGGCATTACTTTGAGACTTTGTGCTTTGGTCTCATCAGGTTATCAGGTTTCTCAAGACAGAGAAGGTCATGGCTGGTCAGACAAGAAATCCCACACTTCTCTTTCTTCTTTTTCCTTTAAAAGCCACAGCTAATGCTAATATGTACCTGCATCCTGTGCTGATCTTCCATTTACTCAGAGAGACAAAGAATGTGCAATAGCAAGCCTTTCATTTAGTTGAGAAATCAAAACAGGGTCTTGACTTTAAATAGAATCAAACTATGTCTGGTCCAAGACCCTCAAACATCTGTTAATCAGATTCAGGAAATGCTAATGAAATGAGAGTTTATAACAGAGGTACTGCTAACAGGTTGCTGTGTAACCAAGAAGGATCTGTGTTATTTGTCATCTTCTCTGAACTCTCCTACATCTGGATAGAAGTTGCATGTGCTCATTAGCACAAGTGTGTGGACAGTAATGAACTAAAAACTGGCAGTCTTTTCTCTGCCTGGACAGTGCAAAACAGTTTGTGTGTGCCATATCATTTTTAGAATTTCTAGATGTTGCTTTACATAAATTCAAAGCATGACCCATGTTTGTTTTTTTGTTTTTTTGTTAAGCCAGTTTTGAGTAGATTTATGCAATCTGTATATGATAGAAGGAGTTTGAACTTTCTCTAACATCAAGATAGTAGATGGACAATTCACTCTCTTGTATTATTTCTGTCTTAGAAACATCTCAGAACAAGAAAGAAAAAAGGAGAGGGAAGGAAGGAGGGAAGGAGGGAAGGAAGGAAGGAAGAAAGGAAAAGAAAAAAAAGGAGAGAGAGAAGGAGAGAAGGAGAGAAGGAGAGAAAGAAAGGATAATCCTATTATACTTTCCAAAAGGACTCATTAGACAACAAGAGGAAGTGTGCAGAGGATAATTGCATAAGAACAAGCCAAATACTGCAATATTACTGTAGGTCAGAAGAAGGCGGCTATGAAATGTCAGCACCTACACACATCATGGCAACTAAGGAGAAAGGAAAGGTAGGTAACCCTTTACTGCTACAATACTTTATTTCACTTTAAAACATTGAAAACAGTATTTTTTTCTGCATTAGATATAGAAATGACACATTTTTCCATGATACCCTGCTGTCCTGCTAGCAAATGTTTTCCGGTCAATCAATCAGTCACTCAAGCAGTCAAAATCTTTAACCACATAAAAATCTATTGAGAACAAGTTTTATTTACAATGGTGACCTGGCCAAGAAAGCTCACAAACAGTAATATGTAACATCACTTACAGACATACAATCACTATTGTATATTACTAGAAAGTGCCCAAACATATCACCAGGCATAAATCAATTATATAAAATACCACGAACATCAAATAAACCAATAAAAGAGGGAAGGTCATAACACCACCAGACATGTCATGAATAACCTCCACAAACATCAGCCAGTGATTCATCCAGAGTATGAATAAATATATATATATATATATATGCAAGCAATTCCTGTTAGATCCTTCTGTGTTCTGTTAAAAATGTGTTTCTGTCTTTTGATGTCTATTTTACAACATTACTTCTATTTCTATTTCACTAAGGGCATTGATTATTTTTAAAGCCTATCTTAATTAAAATTGGGGGTATTACTTGTTATATAAATGTGCATTTCAGCATGTATGTTTTGCTTTACAATTCATTGCATATATTTCTGTGCTTGCTTATAAATGGTAATACTCTGCATTTAATATTATAGTTCACTATATTATTATAGCTTTGTCTACTAAAAGAAACTGGACCTAGAACACTATAGGGAACGTAGTGCGGTATAATTGTCATTGTCATTCCCCCACCCCTGCCCCAGATTATGAATATACATAATTCAAAAACCACTAAGATTTGAACACTCTCTGTTTGAAATAATATTACAGACATGTTGTAAGCTTCAAGTCTTCATCACCTCTTAGAATCTGCACCAGTATTTGTATATTAGCAATAAGGAGTATATATAAAACCATTATTAAATGTGGTCTTTAGAGAGCTGAGAGCTTATACATAGAACAACATATCTGTAACTTTTAAATATGAGAATTGCAATCAACCCATTTTTAAATGCTGGACTATGGTTTTCTCAGTATGTCTGCATTCATCTGTGTCTTATTCCCAGAGGTCCATGTTAAATGCTACCAGTCTAGAGGGTCCTATTCCTCTGTGCTCTCAACTGGAATATACATTTACATTTTTGCAAGGGCCACAGGAGTTTAACCTTCACAAATTTTGTTTTGTTTGATAGTTTGACTCATACTTTTCACAGGAATAAATTATTGCATTCAGAACAGATGTCCCATGCATATCTCATCTATTTGAATGGAATTTTATGAAATAAATTATATAGAATGTGCAAACTTCCACCAATTACTTATTCAATATTAAGATAATGTAAGTAAGCATTACTTTCAATCTGTCAATCAAACTTGGCAGAAAATTCGGTAGTATCTCTCATCAGATCTTATTCTTAAAGGTGATGTCTCTGAGCAACCCACAATTTACAAGGTGGTGATATTGCCCACCATTTACACTCCAATAGTCTTCAGCTACTATCAGCAAGACAAACCTGTCTGCTAAATTGGCAATGAAAGTGTTTCATTGCTGAAAATGAGATTTGCTTTTAAACCCTTTTTATAGCTAAATTGAATGTATTTGAATGGAAGAAAAATGTATGAAAACATTTGGTTTATTTATATACATTCTCTTCCAGATATGGAGCTTATTCTGAAATTCAGAATAAATAGATCATCCAGACTCTTAATCTAGCTCCCCTGCTTTTAAACTGATGATATTGCCTGAAAATCAGACTGCCATCATTTCAGATTAGTCATTTTTGCTTCATTGATAACATATGCACTTAGAAGCAAGTTCTGCACATTTAAAAAAATTTCAGCCCTTCTATGCATGCATTTTTCAGATATAGACCCAGCTAGTATATGCTAACACTAAGCAATTTGTTTTGCAGCATGTCACATAATTCTCTTTTTTTTACACCCAATATCTATGATTAAGAAATGTAATACATACTAAGAAAGTCTTAGATAATTTACACGATGCATTAAAGTGTTTTGCATGAGAATATAGTATGATGCAGACAGCAGAAGAATTATGTCTTTCATTAAAAGGTTTGCAACTCAGTGTGCTATGATATAACTATAGCAGTTTTTCTGTCTCGGTGAAGGTTTTTTATTTTAAACACTGCCTTGAAAACCAAGGGATGCATATGCAATAGCACTACTTTAGCTATATGTTTTAACTTAATATCACCTCTTAGTAATTACACACTGTCAGTTTACCTGCTGTCCCAGGGTTATGGGTGAACAGCTATGCTGTCACTGTTCTTCATCTCTCTGAATCTTGATGTAAGCAGTAAAATAAGATGGCATTTTTTCATTATTTAATGTTTTAAAAAAATCCTAGTTCAAAGTCTATTTGAAGCAGTTCATCAAGAATGATATACATTAAGGTCAGGATTAAAAGAAAACCAATTACATGGAAGAAATATGATTTTTGCCATGGATCCTTTATGTGCAAATTAGCATGTGTACTTGCTGCCTAATTTAGAAAGCACCAAAGGACAACTTACAGGGATGCAGAGTGGCTTTTGGAGGAGTTTAGAATTGGTGTTTCCTGAAGAATTTAAGCAGGAAATAGGAATGGTTCACTTGGCAAGAAGGCTTGTGCTTGGGGTAAAACCTAGTCATCATTCAGCAGGGCTTACACTATCTGAAAAAACATTTTAGCTGGGGACCTGTTTGAACTAGCAACTTCAAAGCTTCTCTGAGTTGGAGTAATCTCCAAGTGTGGCAGTGTACATAGAGGTTGTCCTGCATCCTATTCATACCTTCACTGTATTGTTGACAGAATAAAAGTGAGAGCTTTAAGCTGATGCAGCATTTTGATGCTGTCTGGCTGTAAGAATGGCTTACAAGGCAGGAAAGGCTCAGCTTTTTGATTTTCAGTGTCTGTTTCAGAGAAATTGGGGTCTGTTACAGGTGCACTGCAAAATATGCCAAAAGCCGTACAGGTGTCTTCCCTCTCTCCCATCCACCAAAGTTCAGATTGACTTGCTATAACATTTTCTATCTGTTTTCATTCTTCTACATTGTCTTCTCATCACTTGTCTCCTTCATTTTGTATTCATCAGTTCTTCATGATTTCACACTAAATATTTGCTTGGAATATATAGCTATGAAGCTGTTCTTTCTTTCCATTTCAAAAATCCTCTTCTATATTGTCAGGAAAAACAATGGAGTGTACTTCTTTATAATATCCAGACACCATAACTGGCATTTTATGGAGTCTTTATCTCAACATGTAGATCAGTGTGATAGGTAGTTACATTAGTACGTTATCATACTATATATTTGAGCTTCTGGTGAAGGTAAGAACAATAATATCTAACATTGGTGACTATAAACTAAAATGCAGGAGATTGTGTTGTGTATCTGAAAATCACTATATAATATTATTAGATAATATAAGAACTAATACCATTTCAGCTAACTTGTAAAAATGCTGCAGTATCTTGTGCTGAAACAGAATTCCTCTCTTTTGCTGGTTTGGACTAATATAACACACAGACTTAATAAATCCAAGGCGTTTAAAGGATATTTCCATAAATTATTCTGTTAGTATGTGGGTTTTGGTGAAATTTGTCAAGCTGTATTTAAAAACAAATTGAAGAAGCAGTAAATCTTTTGTTTGGCCAGAGCTTACTTGTACTTGTGTGCAGAAGGATAATGTTCTACTGTGAGTGCAAAGCTGCCAACACTGAAAATCTGTATGTCCTCCCAAATGCTTGTTTATGAAGACAAGAAAACAGCATGGCTTGTTTTGCATTGACACTTCACTATAAAGGGGTTGTTGTATTTCTTCTGCCTCCTTCTCCCCACAGACTGGCAGGTTGGAGTCACAGCCCAGAGGCCTTGGGCAGCAGTCTGTTCCCAGAGCATAAGAGATATCCTCAAGGGACATAGAGCTCTAACTACCCCATGCAACATCGTGCTCTCAGATTAATGAAAGTAGTATGCCAATTCTTGACTACTGTACTGGTTTTTGAAGGGTGTGGACATCTGGATGGCTTTTAATCTAACAGAGTGCTCAATTCACCAATGATACCATGCACAAAGATGCCAATGGTATAGGGTATTTTAGTCTCCTTCCTGCTAACCGAGCTGAATTCCAGACCCCTGTAGTGAGGTTCCCATCCTCACTAGGCTTGCTCTCTAGTTAATAATTGGCTGCATGAATTATAAAGCATCTTCCAAAGGCTCTAGAAATCTGAAATAGTGAAAGCAACAGTGATTCACCTTTTGAAAATGTGGTAAATTAAGCTACAAATGAAAACTGTTATTAAACTATGACTGGAAACTGCTATTACGGCATTTGGCATGTCCTGCAGACAGGGGAATTCAGAACAGGTTGTTGCTACTTTTCAAGGGATGGCCCTGTGGAAATGTATGTATTTCATACCCAATTAATTCAGAAAATAAATAAATAAATAAATCTTTGGTCTATCCAATCAGCCTTCAGCTCAGATATTGTGAGCCAGTGAGCCTTCTCCAGACCAGAGCTATGGCAGAACTGGACTGTCTCTGAAATTGCTGTTGAAAAATGAGGAATGAAAATTAAGCTCAACCAAATGAAAACTCTCCATAGATTTTCTGGGTTCATCTCTGACATCTGTCATCTTCATGATGCAACATATCTTGCTCTGCAGCAAATTTGTATGTGGTCTGTAACTCTGTGATCCCCTTTTTCTAAAGTTCCAAATCCTGTGTGCTGTGACTTTCAGCACTGAAGATTGCTCACAGCAGGAGTCATTAGAAGCTGAATTTTCAATATACTATGTCCTACATGTTACTAATTACTCATCCTCGCTCTTGCCAAAATTTGCCATCTCAGATAAGCACCCAAATTTATTGGAAACTTCTAATTTTAATATCAATCTACCTTAAGTCAATAGCTGTGAAATAGAGGTAATAGTGCCTATTTAACTCAAAGAGATAGGAGACAGGTGCTTCACACAAAGTACTGTATTGATAGGGACCAAGGCATTCACCTGACAAAATGAACTCTGTCTTCAGAACACGCTTCAAATACAGCATAGGAAATAATTCCTGGGACTGTACACCTTTGGTTAGGTGCATACCTGCAACAGGTTTGAGTAATTTTTGTGCAGACATCCATTATTCTATCATTTCTTAACTTTAGTGTTCTTGGCTTTGTAACGTTATTATTTGGGCCATCAGTGAAATGTAAAATCAGAGTTGAAGGTCAAGTGAAGAGACAATTTGTCTATGATTTCCTGCTTAATACATTAGTTAAATCGCATGTGTTCAAGGATATTCTCATTTAAAAACAATATAACCCAAAGTTATTCAGGTTTTTAGTATTGTCATTCAGTGGGTGCAGAGATGTCCTTGTCACTGTGCAGCAAGTGCTCTGTAACAGCCTTGTTCTGTACTTCTCTTGGTTGCTAACAAGTTTCTACATACAAGGAACTATAGAATAGTTTTTTAGTTTGCCTTTTTGTCTGGGATTTACATATTAATTTGAGCTGTAAATTATAGAAACATGCAAATTATACATGTATGTTATAAAACCATTAGAAACACCGAGTTCCACAGCTTCAAGTTATCTTAGTTCATATAAATAGAAAAACTATTTTTAACTCTAAGAGAAAATGATATACTATGTCAAAAATTGAATACTATGTCTTGGAAGGAGTAGTTAGCAAAACCGCTAAAGGACACAGGAAGCTCTGTTCTTTCGGTATATGAAAAGCTTTTGAAAATTACTTGCAGAAGCTCCTCACTTCATGACAAAAGAAAGAAAAGAGCCTGTACCTGGTGGTTAGTAACGTCTCTTGGATCCTGAGTTCTGTACTCTGAGGTCTTGAAGATTTTGCCTCTTAATGCATTTGACTAGTTCAAAAAATGGAGCAGAAAAATTGATATAATTGTTTCATCCCTCAGCCTTATAGTTTGTACATTAATATGTATACCCATATTGTTAGAATTTGGTTCCCCATTTACAGTTACGCCATTTTCATAACCTCAGGAATAAATAAGATATCTCTACAAAGACCAATCAGATTTTTTGAACAATGCTTATTGTTAAGATTTAAATTCACATAAAGAAGGGCAAAAAAAAATCTGTTGGCTTTTTTTTTTTTCCCCCCATGATATTACAGTGTAGCTACCTGATCATGCATAGATGTGACTTTTAAAGCCAGTGGCAGTCTTTGACATCAACAACCTTATTTTAGCAGAAGTTAAGTGCCTTATTAAAGACTTATTTAAAAAAAAAAAAAAAATCAAAATCCTTACTTTCATAATATTTTGTTTATTCCAAAACCATCCATTTTACCAGATGAATTGAGAAAATGCCATAGCAACACAAATCACTTGAGTCCTATGGGAGGGGCTTAATATTAGAACTGCAAGACCAAGTAAGCAGTTTCTGGAAACTGAGAAAATTACATTTCTAATAACTACCTGCTAATTCCCTGGTAAATATACCAAATATTGTCTTGTCATAGCTGCCTGTTGACTGAGGAATGTGCCCTTAGACTACTGAGGTTGAATGTACATTTTCTATTTCTGCAAAAATTCTGGAATTAAGGTATTGCAACCACTAAGGTGGATAGCAAAATTTCCATAAACCTTACCGGACTCAGGAATTTATGCAAATACTTCATCACCAAATGGGAGTTTAATGGTTGTCTCTAACACCACCTGCAAAAATGAAAAGTACCTCAGAATGAGATCTGCACTACTTTGCCATATACTTAAAATTCTTATGCAAAATGTACTGATCATAAGTGAAATATGTTATTTCCTAACCTGACCTTACCTCATTATCATTTATGCATGTTTCAGCATGCATGTACAGACCCATTACTAAATGAACAATCTCTAGGCACCCCTGTAATAAATGAATGACCCTTTACACATTTATAATGTTTTAACATTTATGACACTGCTATCTTTAATTTTGAGAAAAACAGTTTGCCCATAATTTAAAATTATGTGGCTAATTTACTAAATGTATAACATGAACAATGCTTGATTTTAAATTGATATTTAAATTCCCTTAAACAAGGACAGAAGAACAATGTAGTTTATGTTAGCATTTTTTTTCCAATTATATTACAGATACTGAATGTAGTTATGTGATCATGCATAAACATGACCCTTCCAAAAGAGGCCCCTGGCCTTAGAACAGTTCTTACTAGTGAAATTATAGAAGCTTGGATGGCCAACAGTATCAAGAAATAATTGCAACTTTATCAGGCTGTTCTCAAGTAAGTGCTGTCACTGCCTGAATCTGGTGATAAATTGCATCGATCATGTAGGTTACAGAACCCCTATCAGTATCAAAGAAAAGACATTATATTTTGACAGTGGTGCCTCCATTGTCAACTTCTGGAAGTATTGTACTGTACTACATTGAACGGCTCATTTAATACCTGTTTATAAAATTAAACAAGCAGAAAAAAAAATATTCCTAACTATTTGAAATACTTGGGAGATTTTTTAGAGCACTTAGTTTTAAGAGACACTTCAAGTTAGGTAAAAGTGCGAATTCTGGATATTGCAAAACATTGGCTAATGTTGTTGCAGGTAACGAATTGGTGAACGTGCATTCTAGAAAGCAACATTAAGCATGTTTTTAAACACCCATATATATGGGTGTTTATCGGAGGGTATTATGGTGTATATGTCATGGTCAGTTAATAGTAGTTACAGATGAGTTTCCACAAGCTGTGTGGAAACCCTGACTTCAAATCTGACAGGAGTTTTTCATATTATAGCAAGACTCCGATTCTGTATTCCCTTCTTACCTGTGAGTGGTTAAGGATTGATGTAAAACTTTGAGATTGAACCCACAGTCCTAATATTTAATTTGAATGATATAGCAGCAGGCTGTCATGCTGCATACTGGTATAAATGGTTAAAATGATATTTGAGAGTACTTTATTAAATTTAAACAAAAGGTGGAATTCACAGTAAAGTCAAATCCACCCAATAAACCAGACAGGTAGTGCTCATAAGCCTTAAGGAAATCTTTTGTCATCCCTTCTGGCTTGAACAGCCAGCCAAAATTTTGACTTTTTTAGGTTATTTTAGGAGGAAATTTAATGATCAAGTCAGATATATTTAATTTAGAATTTTCAACTTTCATAATATAGGAATATAATTTATCAGAACATGGTGGAAAAAGAAGTTCAGTTTATAAGTAGTGTAAAGTGAGGGTAGGTGTTGCCATTAGTCTAGGAACACTTTTTTTCTCCTGTACTCAGTGTTGACTCATACAGAATAGACTGTTGTGCACCAAATCTGTGACTAGTAACTGTCTCGTTGCAGGAAAAAATCTGATATCCAGTCCCTTGTGCTTCTTGTGCCTAATAGGCAGCAGAAGGTTTGTGTACTTGACTACAGCTTCCCTCAAACCATTTTTTCACTAATTCTGCTTCAGGTCTTCAGAAATGAATGGCTTCATCCTTGGCCCATCTTAACTTGCTTCAATAGGGAGAGTTAGGAATTCAAAATAAAATGTCTCATAGGTTATGTCTGCTAACAAATTTCCACTAATTGACATCAAACTGGTTAATTTCCATATAATAAGTGTTGATTGATTCAAGGGTTTGACTGAACTGGCTAAAACTGTCCTTACAATGATCACTTATGGGCTACCTTGTTGGAACACAGTGGAATATTTAAGGTCTTGCCAGATTTCAAGGATGCTGGGAGTTGGAACAATGTTTTTAATCTTGGCTACTAATTATGTGGCAAAGGTATAAACTGGGCTTTGCAAATCATTATTTCCATTAGAAAGGTGTTGGAAGCAATTCCACTGAGGGCTTCCCTTCTATTTATGCAGCTGTTATTCCCATGGGAGGAGGCCATTGCAGTCCTGGCTGAAACATGGGCTTCTGTTCTGTTTCCACAGCACTTGGAAGAAAAACAAAACAGGACTAATGAAAAACACACACGGGAAATGCTTTATTATTTCATCATCCTCACCTACTGAGATCTGGCACCACTCTGTGTTTAGGAAGAACTTCTCCCGCCCTCCCTCTCTCGCAGTGTGGTTATATAAGGCTGACACTCTGTCATTTCCTGTCAGATCATTTCAGAGGAATTTGCTCTTATTTCCTCCCAGCCTCATCCCCTCCTCCCGGCCTCAGCCTTGGCTGCGTGCCTCAGCAGCCATGCTGTGTTTACTTAACCGCATGGAGCGCTGGGCTGCACGGCTCAAAATTCTGGGGCAACACGCACACAAGCACATCGCGAGCAAGTTCGCAAAAATTAGCGTTCCCACTCAGGAAACAGACAGCGATTCTTTTGTAAAGAAAGTATGCAGGGGCCAGTGCCAGACCTTAGGCAGGGTCTTTGTAGGCTACAGAAAGGTATATACTGACTGTTTTCACTAAATGGGGACAAAAATCTTGGATTTTTGTTGGCCCCTATGTCTCTAAGTAAATTTCTCTTGGGAGATGCATTTTTGATCATTCTACATATTCAGAGTAAGGTCTATTCTCAACATCTCTATGCATCATGGAATTCACAGAGCATCACTAGCAGTTAACTTGATGTTCAAACAATGTGTTAGTATTTGCCAAACATGTCTGGCTCCAATATATGTACCTACAGCACTGCACAAATACATGGTTACTCCTAACATTTTTCTACTTTGGCATACCTGTAACAGACTGGATAGATTAGTTAAAATGTCCATGCCTTATAAATGGTGTGAAACTATTTTAGTACCCAACAATGGTGTGAAAATAAACCATGCAGAAACAGGACATTTATACCTGAATGATGTGTGAGCTTTTCAGTGGGTAAAGTGGCCACAGTTCATTGTTTAAAAAAAAAAAAAAAAAAAAAAAAGTAATCTTTAGTCACTAATAATCTCCACACTGATTTATGGCAATGGATAAAAAGAATTAAGTAAACTATCTGACTGGTAAGTCATTTCTTCCTTCCCTGGCAGCATAGGATTTGTTTAAATGCTGTTAGGAGAAGGCTAATTAAAATAATTTTGCCAGAAGTCTAGGAGATCACTAAGTCCAACACCCATGCTCTTGATCTGGAATGACAACTTATTTCCTAACATAAACTAGAACTTTCTTACCAATACAGAAAATTAGAAATCAGAGTGAGAAATTCATCCCTCTGACATAATTATAAAAATAACTATTATTTTGGGTAGCAGTCATGAAATAAATGACAATTGATATTTTGGAACATTTAAGTTTTATTTAATATTATTGCTAATATTTATTTAATGTAAAGCTAGTAGGCTACCTTCCAGGCCAGATCAGGAATTAACAGTTTTCATTCTACTTATGATTGATTTTTCTTGTCCAGAATACTATGAGAATTTTAGAGCAAAATCATCAAATCATAATCTGCATGAGACTATTATCATTAACTGGAGTTAACATTTAATACATGTCCCCTTGTACACTAATTCAACATAAGAAAAATATTTGCAGTTTTTCATTTTACAATTCATATCTATTTTGCTTTACCTGTTCTATTGCACTCTAAGTAGAGAGAGGGAAATAATTGATGTAAAGAAGAAAATTAAATTTTTCCAATTCCATTTCCACAGTATAGAGATTTCAAGTCTAAAATTAATGCAACTTTTTGAATTTTCCAGTTTCTAAATATGTGAAATGGAAGTTAAAGAAGTCCTAAATTGCCAAGCTAAAATTAAATTACAATAATAGAATTTTTGCATATATATTTGGAACTGTATATATCTGGAAGTGTGCTATTCTTTTTTCAAAGTAATTATGTCAGATAGTCACAGGTCTTTCTTTTATGATGTGATCTACTAAATAAGATGTTTTAATGTTTCTGAGATAGCAGAATTTTAAGCACATTTTCTCTATTTTGTCTAATTTGAGTGATGTCCTTCACAAGTCAGATTACTACCATGTGCCATTATTTTCAAGATTATCACTATATACTTTCAGATTTCTTGAGTTTATATTCTTGTCTTTCTAAGTTCTTCATAGTGATGACAGATAAAAAACAATAAATAATCTCAGTGGAGATATTTAAAACCAAAAAGAACATTTATTGTTGTTAGGCTGTCAGTGAGAAAGAGAGAGAAAGAACCTACGGAATGCAAGAATAACTGCCTATTTGTAATAAAATAGTATGGAAAATTTATCACAAATACTGTCATCTCATCTAAACATGATTCTGCTCACAATCACCAACAATAACGATTTTCTTAAATTTTATTCATTACTTAAATGAATCAGGAATTCTTTTTAACTCTGCTGATTTTACTATGAATAATTTCCTGTGAGTATTCATTACATGGTACTTAAAGTCTGAGCTATGTTTCACAGAGGTGATTGGGCAAGGCACAATACTAGCCTTGACATTTTATGAGTTCCGTTATGGACTGTATGGTCTCACCGTCTCCTCTTGAAGTACTGTGTTTCTTTCTTGTTGGAAAAATCTGCAAGACGGTAGAAAATTGGTTAGATCTTGAGATCTGTTCAAAGTATCTATAACAGACAGTTACTGTGTTTGAGTCCACTGTCTTCCTCCAAAGCAGGAGTATCCATGCCATTTTAGTAGATGCTTGTCTAGTCTGTTTTTAAAGGTTTGCAAGGATGTAAACTCCTAATCTGCAGATTCTATAGCAGCTGTAAGATACACTAGATTTTTAAATATCGGTTTTCTGGAGAAGAGAAGAATTGAGGTTTTCCAGAAAGAGATGGATTACCTGAAAATTTGCAGGAGTTGCCAGGAAAAGACTGTCACTAACCACCAGTGACTAGGGCCTCAGAAAATATAGGAAAGTGGACAAAAAGGAAGGTGGTATGGAAAACTAGTCTTGAAGATCAAAATCCAAGTCATCTCCATTAAATATACTTTAAAAATATCTATAAAAAATCCAAGGCAATAAGCCTAGATAAAGAGGGCTAGCCTAGGACTGTGATAACTCATTCCTCTGAAGACTCTGAATAGATAAGATGAAAGAGGATCTACTGCACCTTTCTGTAGTAACTTCTCATATGGTAGCTTTTTCTATTCTGGGAGCTATAACTAAAATAATTTTGGCAGAAAAGACATACTTATCATGACAGGCTTTATGACGGACTTTATGACTTATTAACCAGAAGCAACAGAATGACTGAGACAGTGTCTACAGCAGCAGAAAAATTGGAAGATTGTTCTACTGGGAATACATTTTGTGATCTAGTATTTTCCAAGGAAATGTTATTAGGCAGAAGGATGAATTTCGTATCTATTTTGATGCAGAGTCTTTAGATGAAATCTAGGATTGTACCGCTGTATTAAAGTAGTTTATTATGATTCTAAAAACCTCAGTCAGTATATGCCTGCATTTATAGGGCACATACTAACTCTAACAGCAATTGTTTACCTCAGGATGACCGAAGAGTCCACAAAATTCCTCTTCTGAAGTCATGTACGGAAATAAAAGGGGCTGTTAGACCTGATAGTAAATGATCAAAACAAAGAAGTAGAAATATTTTTAAAATCCATGCTTTGGATGATTACAATGAATGAATCATTGAATACAGTGATTTTAATAGTACACCCTGAGTCCAAACATCAAGCTCTGCTCTGCCCCATAGATGTGCTGAGATCCTCCTGTAAGTGTAATGGTGGCCAGGTGGAGGAGAGGTGGAGTGTTCCCTTTATGAATGGCATCAGTGGAAATGAGGTCTGACTGGAGATGGAGGTAACCATTGGGATGATCAGGAGCAGCATGCCTATGTGGATGAGCCTAGAGAAATGAAATGCATCTAAAACTTTCTCTCTGGCCATCACATTTCATCTGACCGAAGAAGAAGTCAAGGAGAAATACTCTGCACTGTTAAAAATGGTCCATTAAAGCTATGAGAAAAGTTGCATTGATTTCAGAAAGATAGAGGAGATAGTGGAAATTGGGATGCTTCTCTGAAGGGGACTTTTAAGCTTAAAAAAATAAAACAGAAAACACATACACTCCTGTGTGTGAGACAGAACCAGGGACAATGTTAGATAAGTTGTAAATGAAGTCCTTCACTTTTTAATTTTAAGTAGAAGGCAGAAGACCATTAAGCCAGTTGGGAGACAATGTGGACCTGTGAGAATGCAGAGGGGTGTTCCTGATTCCCTGCTCAGAGGGACCTCACACTCTGGACTCTGATGTGAGGAGGCCCAAATGTCCTCTTATCAAATGTTGGGGACAGAAGCCAGCCAGGCTCTAAGTCGGGAGAAAAGCAGCTGCCTAATTAATCCTCCTCAGACAGGTATTCAGAACATTTTGTTAAAACTGAATATCAGAATTTGATTTTTTTTTTTTGTTGTTTATATTTATAAGTGCTGACAGTGTACTAAGTAGCACAAAGGAGAGAGCTCCTGTTTTAAGAGGCTTCCAAAATAAATATAATCTAATTTTTTTTCTGGAGTTTGGCCCAGTGCCTATTAGTAGCCAAACTGTGATACAATCCTAGAGCATAATGACATACTGTGCTCATTTTCCTCTGAGAAAAATGACTGATGATATTGCTTATGAAGAATTTCAGCTCTATTACATGGGGACACGTGCACAGACTGCAGGGCCATGCGTCATTCGGGAAACAAGCATGCATTCAGTATTTTTCAGTGTTGAGGCAGTTGTGTTAATGACCTGACTTTTGCTGGTAATATTCACATGTGTAAAACTCACCAGGAAATAATTAGGAACACAAGATAAAATCTTGATCCCATTGGAGTTAAAAGGAATTCTCCTTTCGAATTAGAAGTTTGCAATATCTCCATTTAGCTTCATCAAGAGCAGTCACCTTTTTGTTTGCTTTTGTGCTTCCTATGTCCAAAACCTACAGCTATATTATGTAACTCCCTTTTACTAACTCCTTAAAGATGAGCTCCAAAATTAACCTTATCATAACTGTTATATAACATAAAATTTCACATTGCTTCTTGATCTGATTTTTTTTTTTTTTAATTTAAAATGGTCTTTTTAATTAAATATTAGAAATCAGGATTTCACAGATTTCACAGTGCAAAAGATATGAAAAGGTTCTTCTTATTCTGTCATCTAAATTGGTGGTTTAAATTTAATTGTAGATCATAAAGAATGAGATTCAAGATTTGAATATTTGCAGGAAATCCAATTACATACTTTATGCAATATAGTAAACTGCTATTACCTTACCTAGTAACATTTTTAGCACACACACAAACAGATATGTTTCATCCATGCCTATAACAGGGAAAAGTGGTAGATACTTTTAACATGTTTTACTTCATTGGATTTGAATAGGGTCTTGTTTTTGTGAAATCTGGCTTGAGTTCAAGTTAAAACATTATTTGCTTTCTTTTTTTGTCTTCCTGCCCTTAACTAGTCTTTTGCAGTGTGAAAATACCACAGCCTATGGTTGATGTCTTCATCACAGTGGAATGCTTTTAAACTTAATGAAGAGTTGCAATAAATCAGTATACTTCATTCTGCTTTCTATCATCAACACATACATACTTTCTTAGGTATTAATCCCCTCAGAGATTATTAGAAGTCAATAAGACAAGTTAAAAATAATTATTATTAACTTTGTAAAGGATTGTATCTGGTATCTTAGCTGGTAGCTATCTTGTCTCCAATGAAGTGACATTTATACATTATCCATTCATGTATTCCTCAGAAGATTTAATATACACACACACACACATATATATGTATATCTATCTTACAGCATTTAACCACAGTCTTGCCTTAGGATGCTGAAGTTGAGCATGTGCATTTTTTGCAGAACTGGGGCTTTAGTTTCATGGCGCTTGCAAGCCAAGACTTTATGTCCTCCTGTGTTTGTTCAGCACCCACTATGAAGCATTATTTTTTGATGCTTCTTAGTTCTAGATGTGGTAAGTTACTTCAGGGATAGGCTTTTTGTTTCCCCTTAGGTTAATGGTTCCAGACTTTTTACCCCAAACCCACAGTAAATTTTCACCTCAGCCCTCTTTCTGTGACTGTGGAAAACCAAAACAAGTAGCTCTCTCTCTTCTTCTTCTCTTTCTTCTGCAGCCTTTCCAGAAATTGAAAGCTGGATCTTTCAATTGACCAGTTTCAATAGAGCAAACAGCTGGTCAAGTGATTCTCCAATTACTTCTAAACTTGCAGTTTTAATATTCTCCTAAATAAACCTTAATTCTCTTTAATATTCTTCTTATTCTCCTTAATGAACTCCTTTACTATTTGAATTTTATTGTCTTTTTTTTTTCTTTTTTCTTTTCTTTTTTTTTTTTTTTCCTTTTTTTCCAACTAACCTAGTTAGATCCTAATTAAATGTACTGTACCTGAAACATGCCTTTTTAAATACTGAGAGTGATGGCTAGGGCAGGTTGTTTGCTTTTGCCTCAGGTTTTGCTTCTTAAAGACAACAAGGAAACTAATAATGGGGTCAGCATTTGTGAAAGCAATACAAAGCCAAACAAAGAGAGTGTATTCATTTTGACTGAGAAATTTCTACAGTATATTTGCCTATGGGGTTGTCCCTAACCAAGGTTACCAGCTTATTAAGGAGGTTACTATGGTAACAGTGAAAAAGGGTTTCTCAGATTTCTTGATGGCCCTTCTCAGTTAGGCTTTATTCTATTCCTTGTTACAAAATTAAATATACCTTTTCCATGAATAAGCAAGTCTCCCGTGATGGTAAATAACTTCTTGACAATTACAAAACATTAGAAGTCCTTAGAAGTCCATTTAATAGTTTATGCTCCACAAGGATATAGCATATTTTATGAGATTTTTTTTATTTTATTTTATTTTTTTTTGGCCTAGAAACAACTTACCTTTACTGGCAGCAAATTTTTAGTATTCAGTTTTTCTTTGAGCCCTGCATAATAAACCTGTAGTACAGAGACACCTGACTGTTAGCCCATATAAGACATAAAATATTTTCAAACTTGAATTAAAAGCAACTTTTTAAAAGAATACTAAGTCCTTAAAAGAGCTATTTAGAAAACAAACAAACAAACAAACAAACAGTTTCATGTATATTATAAACATCTCCCTTTGGATGACACTGGAATTATCTCCATGTTGCACCCATGAAAAGGAGTAAGCCTCCCAAACTGGATATAAGCAAGATATCAAGCTAGAGCTTCACCAGGGAGACTGCAGATCTCTGGTCCACTCACTTTTTTCCTACTTTGATACTAGATGTATCCAGTACTTAAAGACTGTTAGGCCTTGGAGTATAACGAGAACAGGAGCAGTTAATCCCTCTCAGTATTTTTTAATACTTCTCCAAAAGTAAAATTACTGCTTGAAGTCCTTTGAGACGTGAAAAGCAGTGGTATGTTGGATTAGACACACAGTGTTTGAGTTTTTTCCTCAGACATGGGTGCTCCTTGTATTTGTAAATGCAAGCTGAGATTTGGAGTAACAGCACAGTCCCTAAAATGAGAGGAGCTGCCCGCCCCACTCAGGTCTCGCAGCATCCACGCTTGTGGGGAAGTTACTCCCTCACAAACTCATTCCAGTCTAAACTTAAGCAGTGCTGTACCCTCATGAGTTTCTGGCATATGAAACGAAAGCCTAAGAACCAACGACTTTTCCTAGCATATATGAGAAAGTCTGCTGAATTTCAAACAGATTGGATCTGCACCACAGCAGTTTTGGAGCCTCTCAGTGGATTACTGTTACTTCAGTGATGACTGGGAGGAATGTCATCTGCCCTGTGCAGCAGACTGGAATGAAGAGCGCTGTTTCATATAAAGAAATAGTCAGAGAAAACTTTCTCCCAGTAGTTTTAGCTTTGAAATGCCTTCCTTACTTTTGAAGATGTATCAACTAATATATAGGCTAAAGGATTTCCAGTTGTCTCTGCTATTAATATATAACATATATTCTTTTTGCTTTGCTTTGGACTTAACCAATTTTCTCTAAAATACATCCAAGACAGACAGCCAACATCTAAGTTCATTTTGGGTTTGGGAGGTTTACACATTATAAATGCTAAGTTACAGGAGCCTTGGTTACCTGGAAGTCTTAAAATTAGAGCTCGACTCTTTGTGGGCACTGAACCGGACCCACTGCATTGATTCACTGCCCCTTAGTTTTCACACTGAAATAGATAAGTTACATGTTCACAAAATAGACAAGTCTGCTGGCTTTGTGTAAATTCACCAACAATTTACATTGAAACACGTGAGTTTGCCACTAGCTTGTTGTTTGGTTTTGTACAAAGATAGCAGTGTATCTGACTGCTGACTATACTGAACAATTGCATTATTTTAATGTTTAAATTGCTCCTAGAGGCCTATTTTAGCCTGATAAAAATTATAAATGAATAAATTAAACTGTGTTTCAATATTCAGCATTTTACTACTGCTAATAATTTAGGAGTTGATTTTCTTTGCCTATTTTATTAATGTATTTATAGTACACAAGGAATAGGCAGAGGTTTAATTACTTTTTATTTTCAGTGCTTACAGAAATTAAAATTCTGCACTGGACCAAATTCCACTCTCAGAATAGGATATAATTTACCCTTAGCTGTGTCTGCAGGGAAAAGGTTTGAGCCTACTGTGATCATTCTATTTTCTTATTTTGTTTTTCAGAGAAGCTGAACTGAAAAAAAATAAAATACTAAGTAATCCTTCAGGGTGTCTAACATAATCTTACCAGTTTTTTTGAGGAATGCAGATAACGAATAATATCTTGAAAATATATTAGGTATAGATGCTCTTTTGGACAGGCACACAAAAAAAAGACAGAACTAAAAAAGAAACAGTCAATTTGTCAAAACTAGTCTTGTTTGAAATATATGCAACACAGACTGCAGAAACTTCTTGTGTTACAGAGGAGAATAAGCGCTGAACAGAAAAGGTTGGCTCTTATCACAGACATCACTTAAAACCATCTTTTATAGTGCTGTAGGTACACACTTTACACACTTTACAGGGTTATAAAAAGTCCTGGTGGGTTTACAACCCACAACCATGTGCTTAAGTGCCTTGATGGATCAGGCCCTTAATAAGAACAAACTCACAGTGAGATGAGGTAAGAATGGCATCTAGGGAGGACTGATGGGAGGTTATTAAATGGGAAGCAGTGATACTGTGTGTGCACCCTGAATGAGAGAGGGTCTTTGCCCCAGAGACCCACCTCTGGAGGGCAGTCCTGCTGAGACATGGTGTATTCCAGGCTCTCAAGACACATCTTTTTCTTTCAAGTATCTTTTTGCTATTGAACACTGAGAGGCTTTGTGGAAGAAACATTGGTCAAAAAGTAAAGGAAGAAGAAGTTTGTTCTGTAAACAGGGAAATACCTAGCTCAAGCACCACAGAAGTAGGAATACTAGGCTTAGCTGAAAATAGGAAAAGGCCATGAAAATGGCATAGTGCTTTTTCTGGTATCAGAGGACAGAACTAATGCAGACCTAGTACGGCTTTTCATGCAGCAGACTACAACATTGAAAATAGTGGGTTTTGCACAACTAAAGCAAACAAACAAAGATATAATTTTATTCATGCTTCCACACACAGTAACACACCGTGTCTCTGTCCTCCAACCTGCTTTTCAGCCAAGCAAAATAAAAAGACCAAATACAAGAGTGAAGAGGAAAGTTAATAATCAGTGGAAAAGACGTGTCACCTGTGTGTTGTGACAGTCATGGCATGAATCATGTGCTGCCCAGCCTTTCTCCACACTGGGGGATAATAATGTTCCAAACAGCAAATGGGCTTTTCAAGGATGCACTCCCAGTCCCGACTGGCCTCTCTACAATCTCATTGTTCTTAAACCAAAATACTAATATCAAATGTATCAATTTCTAGCTAAAATTCGTTTGAAATTATTTTGCAACTGTTTTCTCCAGCTGGCAAGAAATCTGGGATTTCTCAGATAATACCTTGAGAGCAGTAGGAATGTCATTTTTTATAATATAATTATGTAATAAAATGGGGCTGATCTGTGATGGAGATTTCCTCATGTACTTAAATAAATCAAAGCAACTACCAAATTCACTATACAGCTCAAGTCTCTCAGCAGAGTTCCCTTCAGGCATCTGAAACCTACATGTGAACAGTTCCTCGTGATGTTGCCCACATGAGACCTGAAGATCTAGGACTGTTCGAACAGACTCTACAAGCAAATTGTGGAAAAGAAAGTAGGAAAACTAGCATAATCAAATCACGTGCACTGTATGTCAAACTGCCAGAACAAAAAGTGTTATCAATCACACAGCCAGTGAGTGATGGATATGTGTATTGGACCTTGTCAGAGTCCTGAGTCTGCCTACAAAGCCATTAACCAATTTGCTAGCTCAAACCATAGCTACCTTAATTCAAAGCACAGGAATTCACAAATCTTCTGGCTGTAAGCCCGAGATGGGTAACTGCCCTTAATAACAGCAGAGCTATGGTGTCTAGATTTTTTATGTTAACTCACTGAGGAAATACATAAGAATAATATGGTTAGATATCCAATGTAACCCTTCCTCCTGAATGCTTTTTCCTTTGCAGGTACATGGTATTCTCTAGAACAGGGAGTTTATACACAACTATTCACTGTTTTGAAAGCATATTATTGAACACAAATGTAATTCAGAGACTGTAAAGGCCCTAACACAAGCAGTATTATCATTCATTCATGACTGGAGAATTTTTGGATCTTCGAACCTAGCAACTTACTGAAAGAAGAAGCTAGTCCATTAAATGGAAACCAGGAACAAAGGGTAATATTAATGCTCTATCTGATTGGCAGCAGGATGTTTGGCCGAATCATCTGGAGCATGTCAAAGTAGTGCCAGCAGATTAGGGAATAAGAAAGTTTTCTTTATTCCCAACCATAATCTTGCAACATGTGTGGACTGTTTAGACCTCAAGGTAGGCCTAAGAGATATGTCTGCAGTGTTCAAACTATTGCCTGATAGAAATTAGGATATGTTGGCAATATCAAATACCCATGTTTCAGTAAGAGTCTTCCTGCTAAATTGATATGTATCTCATAAAGGTGATGACGAACTATTGTTTGATAGCCATGGTATGAAAAGTGATGTAAATTGAGCTTTTTTGCATAGTTGTTTTGGTTTGCGTGGGCACACATTACAGAGACTCTCAGTCCAGGCTATATGATATTGTTGACACTCAACACAGCTGCACACAAGATGAATACAGCTTTCAACCTGGGGCAAATTCACAGGGATTTGAAACACTAGTGCCATTTACACAAGGGAAGAAAGAGACAGTAACTGCCAGAAAAAAAAAAAAAAAAGAAAAAAAAATCACTATTAGAAGGGCACACAATAAAACAAAGTATCCCCAAATGTTTCAGCATAATCTATGGGACCAAATTCAGTATTGGCAGCTCATGGAGCTCTGTAGAAAGGTACATTCATTGTACATTGTTGATTCTCATAGACCTGTAACTTTCAGTTTCCAGGTCAACTGAATGATAGATTGATGTTTATCATCACTTTATTTATTTGCAGTAATCCTAATATATATTCAATCTTCTTCAAAAGCTAAATTTAACCCGCACAGTTAGCAAGGGTTATTCCTGCCTGTGTTGTTGCAAGAGACTTTCATGAAAAGCGCTTGGCTCTGTAGTTCCTGTTCTCTGACAGCCCCTTAGCAATAAGTCGCATCTCTGCGCCAGACCATTTGTACACCCCTAGCCAGTCTTCAAATAGCTGGCTTCCAAGATTTGTGTACCCCAACACTATTTGCAGAAGCGTCCAAGAAGCCCAATAGTTCCAGCACATCTATCAAATGATGTGCAAAACGACTTGTGGGTGATTCTTATTCCAAAGAAAGGGGCATAATTTCACAGAAGCAGGCAATTTAGCTAAATTAAAATAACAGATATTTTATGAATGATACCCAGTAGAGGAAATTCAGAAAGTGAACGGAAAGCAGAAAGAAAACAGATTTAATATCTCTTTGCCAGCAGAGCACGGTAATGTCAAACCTTAATTAAACTAAATGCATGACTGAATTAAATACATTGTTCTGAATGATCCTCCAGGTCAATGAAATTATTAACTGATTGATCTGCAAAGTTGGACAGGTGATGAATCAACCCAAATTTACTCAGTTTTCACCCCACCCCCCCAATGTAATTTGTTCTCGACAAACTGCATAAGTAGATAAAAATGGATAAGTCATTCAGCTGATAGCTTGTAAGTGTTCCTTCTCTATGTGCTGATAGTGTCTAGGTGTTTTTAAGATTAAAATTATGCCCTTTATTTGTGTATATTTTGGTGATGCTGGGGAGGCACATGTAAATGACTGCAAGAAAATAAGTAGATTGCAGAAGTTTTATTCAGGTAGCCTAAGCTGTCAACTGCAGGTAAGGGGATGGTTACGGGGCAAATGTCCTGGACTTACCCATCCCATGGACTGAAAGCCCCTTCAGTCTGCCACTATTTAGAGGTTCAGAAGCTCTTTTAGAGGGCCAAATATAGTATGTATATACTCTACTTTTATAGTATGTATAGTACTCTAATTTTAATAGTAAATTTAACCGAAAAGAAACCCAAACAACCTCCCACACCAGATAATCCTACACTCCCTGTAAAGATGAGGCACAAAGGATAATTAAATCTGTATTTGCAATATTTCCATTGGTTTTGTGCTAGCCACAATTACATTTCTGTAATCAAATAGAAGGTGAAAGAAAACATATAGCAATGCCTCATGCCATAAATAATGCATGAGTGGCTGTCTGAAAGAGTGAAAAACAGTTAACAAACAGGCCAGTTTTGTGAAATGTAGTCCTGTAATGTTGCCAAAGACAACGTCTGCCTAGATTATCTGTGCTGTGAGGGTTGGCTGTGTAAACTAAAGTTACCTGGGGACATGTTAAATTGTCCTCTTGAAGGTCTTAAAAATGTTCAAATGCTTTAAATCATAAATCAGGATCTTTTGATCACTTCCCTACTTTCTGGTCTCTGAGCCTGTCAAATTTCAAAAGCTAAGGGGAATGGAAAATAAAAGAACTTTTAAGTAAGGCATAGGCCAGAAATTATGTTTTCTGTGAATTGACACAAAATGACAATTAATTAGGGAGAATGGTAGAATGCAACTAGTGGTGTCATTCTCTAGATTGAGGTTTGAGGCCACTGGGGTCACTAATGATCCCAGATTTATTTTCAAAATGACAAAGTGATTTAAGAATCTTGTGTTTTATTTTCAAAAGTGACTCTTTCCTGTAATGAGGTTTAGGTTCTCAGACCTCTTTTGAAAACATAAGTATGCACTTTGATGCATTTTGGGGTATATGAATAGAGGTTTAATATTATTTAAAGCAAAGTAAATTTAGGTGCCAATATACCTTTAAACATGTGACTCTACATAGCTCTTGAGACCAGAGTCACTTCTTTTTTAAGGACTTTCCCTAACTTCACACCATATATGTTATGGTTTCTTATCCAATTTGCTTCCAGTTTAATCTAGATGAATATTTAAAACATTGTGAATACTCGATGGAATTCTTTGGGTGCACTGACACAGCTAAAAAACTTCATTTTCAAGTTCTGCGTTCTGCAGATTCTTCTTTGCAGGAAAGCACGATAAAGAAACTTTCCTTAGGTTTTATTTGCAGAATAATCAGTCATGTTTATTTGCACTGGAAAATTTATTAAATAATACCTCTTATCTATGAGGCAGGGGATGCTACATCTATGTGGAATACTGAGCAAATGTCCATTCTAGGTGGAAGCCTGTGCTCAGCCCTTGACACTTTTTGCTAGGTCTGGGAGAGCAAAGGGAAAAGCTAGAACTTCCATCACTTCCTGGGGCTTCAAAAGCCTGCTTGTTCCTGTGGCAGAGACAAGACAGCCCTGGCCAGTGTCATTTGACAAAGGTTTAGCAATTCAATCAGCTTCTAAGCGTTTCATCCAAAGGATGTGAGTGGTGATTGCATGCGAATTGCAGGCACCCAAACAGGTGTGAACTGTGGGGCACAGACCAGGGAGGGTTCTGCTTCCAGCCCCTGTACATCTACAGACAGTGAGATGCTGCAAGCACTCAGACACTGCTTCTGTGAGACCCTGGTAGGTCAGCCATACTTGTAACAGCATTTAGGCTGTCCCAAAGTGAATGAGTTATATGGTGGAGATTTTAGAAATATAACATTGAAAAAAAAGACTTGTAAATGTATTCAATCCTACCTTTTGCTTTGCTTATAATTCAGGTGGAGTATAGCAAGTGCAGCTAGTTTTGTTTGTTTAATTTAATTTTCTGTTTCTCTGCCGTTAGGCCATAGGCTTTTAAACATTTCTTGTGTGTTTAGCAGTTAACTCAGAAACAAAATAGAAGTGCACTGCTTTTTCTGAGCAACTCAAAACCTGATCTCACACTGGTAAGGGTTTTAGAAGCTGGTGCTGCTTGTTGGTGTGTGTACATAAACTGCCTCATGGTGAAAAGGGCCATGTGACATTTAGTTAAATGAGATTGATTGCATTAGATTATACAGATTCAATTAAATCATCTGTTATTCTGAAAGCAATGAATTCACACTGTTCATTAAGAATGTGAAAAACTGATGTTGTATCTGTCTTCCTTTATAACTTGCTCTGTTACAGTCTAGCAGGGCATGCTGAGCTGTAGTGTAGTACATTGGTTTAGATTATATTGAATACTAAAATTCATCTCTATCTATGCTGTTCCTCTATAGAAATGTAAGCCTTTCTGCAGCATTGTTGCAAAGCCAGAATGTTAAGGAGGCAGACTTATTTTGTTGGTTTTCCATAACTACCATCCTTCTTTACATTTTCATGGAAAAAATTCAAAGGAAAATTCTCATTTCATCAACCATCAGATAAGGCCTGGAAAAGGCCTGCACAGTTGCTTTCTCTTTCCAGCCGAAATTGCTTTGATCAGTTGCCCAGAATGCCAGCATGGGGACCAGAAGGAGCAAACAATTGTCATTTAGTCAGCAGCACATCATGTTCAGTAACTCTGATAGTATCAAGGCAAACTGAAGCCTACAAAGTCACACAAGTGTAGAATGGGGAGGGGGCCGTGACTTTATTCCTGAAGCAAACTGACCAGGGTCAGAAAAGGCTCCCCAGAGTGGATCTTATATTTCTTTATAGCCATGCTGGCATTCTAAAGATACCCAGTATTACAAAGAAAATGTTTGTTTTCATCTGATCCAAAGTCTTCTTCGTTATCAGTAGACATTTCTTTCCCAGATGATTCAATGGGCTAAAATCATCTATAGTGCAATTTTAAGAGTCATTTAAAGGAAAAATATTTCTTCTGTTTGCTTTTCAGAGTCATGTAAGATCCTTGTGGGGAGACTGCAGATAATATACTTCTGTCGTATGTCACTTTGCAATGCACAGGGTCCAACTAGTGTCTGCTCAGAGGCATAACCTGAAACTTAGGAATAAGTGTTTCTTTATACTGGAGATAAAATAATTGCTAGTGTCTTGATAAGGGAGATGATTGTAGCAGTGACTGAGCATGCTGTTGGTAGTTCTTTATTAAACAATAAGACAGCACACTAATTCCTCTTCAGTCTTGGATAAACTCCACACTTATTTTCCTGGTGATGGTAACAATCATTGAGCTCTTGTGGCATTTCAGTGTCATACTACAAATAGGAAACCAATTAACTCTTTCCTTTGATGGCAGTATTTAATTCTGTATTATTAATTTAAACCTTACTGACTGTGGATTGCCACACACAGTTGGCTTAAAGACGCATGCTGAATCAGGCTCCAAGAAGTACGCAGGCTGAGTTCCCTTAATATTTGCAGCTTTAATGCAGTCAATTAAAATGTGATCAAAAGATAAATCACATTCGTGCATTTCATTTGCTTTTCTAGGAAAAAAAATGCAACAGCTTCGATTTATGAATCAAGTGATCCTTCTAAGGATTAGTAAACTGAGTCTTGAAATCAAATCTTGATCACACTTTTAGGGCAACAAATACAAATTATTAATCTATATCCTTTTTTGTTGTTGCTGTTTGTTTGTTTAAACCCATTTCCTTAGAATAAATGCTCAATATAGTAAAATGGAGATCTGATGCTTAGAGCCCTGGTGTATATCAACTATTACTGCCTTTTCATATAATGTGAAGTGCAGCAATCATTCTGTGGTGTCAAAAACTGTTTGGGCTGTAAGACAGATGGGACTTTCAAAATGAAATGTACCTATGACTGTTTGCTACTATATATATAAAACGTCTCATTTAGTCTCATCTGTGATTTTCCAAGAGGAAAATGTTACCACAAGTAATTTATCTCAGTCTCACAGGTTTGGATCGTTGAATGACCACCTCCAAACAGGTCTAGCAATTGCTTTTTTTTTTAGCCTTTTTTTATTACTATTAAACTTGGGCTTTTTCTTTGATTTATCATGAACACTTTCATGCTTGTGGAACAAACAAACAAAATTAAAATAAATACCTCATAACAAAGAATCAAATAAATATTTCCTCATTCTTCCAAGTTTTGTTAGTGGGGTGGGTGGTGTTTTTTTTTTTAAGACCTTAGTTTAGTAAGGTATATGTGTGACTTTAAACCCTTTAATCAAATTAATAAATATAATACATAGGGCATAAATAAAATTGCAAGGAGATATATTTCAATACATAAAAAATTCAGAAAGTTCCTTGGTCAATACAACAGACAATTGACTACCCTGTCAGACACCTAGCTGAAATACAGAGAAGGAAGGACAGGAAGGCAGGCTTACTGTTTCTGAGGTTGACCTTGAAGGTGGCATTTTTCCAGAGCCGCTCATTACAAACTCGGACGCTGGCACTGGGGATATTCACCTAAGGAGTGAGTCTTTTGTATCCCTTGATACAGCTACTTCAGCAAGTAACCACTGTTAATTCTCTTCACAATGAAAATAAGTAAAGGAGTTTCATGTCTAAAACACTGAAAAGGAACATTCACTCGTTTTAGAAGAAAATGGACTTTTTCTCTTCTGTAACAAAGTCAAATATTTTTATAACAATGAGGACTAGGTGACAAGGACTAGGTGACATGGAATAAATACTGAAGATTTAATTTTATTTTCATTTAAGCAGCGGCTATTTTATGATAAATTCTTTTTCTGTATACTGAATCATTTAACAGCTATTCACTTACTGACCTGCAGAGCATAAGGATGGTTTGCTAGAGAACATTGTTGCAGTGTCTGATTCTTAGGCAAGTGAGGTAGGAGTCTTAAAAAACAAACAGAATACTGGAGGAATATAAAAGACTTGCAGTATGTTCCCTATGTTGTAGTTTGTATGAAAATTCCTGCAGTGCTCTTTTATGAACGGTAGATTATGTGGTGTTTATAAATATTTTAATGACTATTGTCCTGTAAAATAGTGATTTTACAGTTTTAAATTATGTTTTATCTACCATATTCTTTCCATGCTGTCTCCTTCTGTCAGAAGTTACATTGTATTTTGTATTGAAGGATGTAATTTGTTGTTCTGCATTTCTGTATTTAAACTTCTGTTTAAGTACATTCTTCCACACATTTCTTTAATTATTGTGTGGAGCTTCCCTCCTATGTTGATACTTTCTCTTAGAATTTTAAATATTGTAATCCAACAAACAATGAATAAACCTAACCAAACTGCCTTTTTCTCACTATGAGAGCAGAAGAGGGCCTGGCTGTAAAACTATCTTTGCTATTACTGGGGAGAAAAAAAAAAAAGTTTCTGAAAAATATCTAAGAGAAAAAAAAGCAACAGTCCCCAAGAGCCACATGTAATTAAGTAACATGTCCTACTGTTGATCTCCAACTGGCAGCCCCAGCTACTTCTGCTGACAGAAAGCTGTGCTCCAATGACAGCACCAGCACGCCAGCCTCACTAGCACTGCAAGCACAGGATGAAGCATCACTCTGAAAGCCCTGGATGAAGAGTGGGGTGTTGAGAGTTCTGCTCCCAGGACTGTCAAGAATTTACTGGGATAAACCAACAAGGCCACTTTTAGAGGATTGGAGCCAAAACAACAAGCCAAAATGACAGGGAAGAAAATCAATTTGCAAGTGACAGTTTCCAGTGGTAGAGAAATAGAAAGTTCTCAAACAGTGATTAAAAGCAAGAAATGATATTTCAAGCCAAAGCAACAAGAACAGTGTTTTGTTTACTTCTTTATGGTACAAGTTTCTGTTTATACCACTTCTGAATTGGTTATTTTACAATAGTTAAGCCACAATCAAAGTTCACTAAAATCAAAATAATCTCAGGCCAGATTAGTGAATTTCTGGCTGGAGGAAGCATGTCAGTACATAAATACTGACTGCTTAATGTCATGACCTTTCCCCTAAGCTGTTTCTCTTTGGTTCCTGATCTGCACTTCTTCTTGCCTTTAAGCCCAAGGCCCAGCACCATGCCCGTGCCCCACCACAAAGCACAGGCCAAGGTCATGTTTCTGCAGAGGTCACAGGGCCGCCAGAATTTACATTTCTTTGTAGTCACATGTTATTTCTCTCCTGGCATGGAAAAATTAATTAGCTTTCCTTGTATACCCCCATATTGGGAATGGAGTTCTTCATTTCCTTTGAGAGGAAGGGTGCTGCTTCCTTTCTTTACTGGGTGAACATCAGTAAATGAAAATCATTACTGGGCTCGCTCAATATATTTGTCAGGAGACATTTTAGGTGAAGGGAAATTTCTTTCACAGGACACTGCCTCACAAATGCTCAATCTGAAGTTCAGAGGAAAAATGAAGTTAAAATGTTGGCTTTCACCAGCTGAGATAGGAGCCTTTTTAGGGCCAGATTCTGTAAGTAGCAGGGCAATTTCCATTACATGAGCTGTTCCATCTATTTTTGCACAAATGTCATTATGCAGAAACACACAGATCAAGGCTGATCTCTATCCATTCGTTCGCTCAAGGCTTGTTGGAGCTGTGCCAGGGGGAACAATGGCAAGGCCAGGGGATAAAGCAATGGCCCAGCTGAAGTGCATCTACACCAATGCACGCAGCATGGGTAACAAACAGGAGGAGCTGGAAGCCATCGTGCAGCAGGCAGGCTATGACTTGGTTGCCATCACAGAGACGTGGTGGAACCACTCTCATGACTGGAGTACTGCAATGTCTGGCTATAGGCTCTTCAGAAGGGACAGGCAGCATGGAAGGGGTGGTGGTGTGGCTCTCTGTATTAGAGAATCTTTCGATGTTGTGGAACTCAAGGCTGGGAATGATAAGGTTGAGTCCCTTTGGGTTAGTATCAGCGGGAAGGCCAACAAGGCTAGCGTCCTGGTTGGGGTCTGTTATAGACCGCCGAACCAGGATGAAGAGACGGATGAGGAGTTCTACAGACAGCTGACAGAAGTTGCGAAATCATCGGCGCTTGTTCTCGTGGGGGACTTCAACTTCCCTGACATATCCTGGAAGCACAACACAGCCCAGAGAAAGCAGTCTAGGAGGTTTCTGGAGAGCTTGGAAGATAGCTTCCTGATGCAGCTGGTTAGTGAGCCTACCAGCGGTGGTGCCCCGCTAGACCTTCTCTTCACAAACAGAGAAGGACTGGTGGGAGACATGGTGGTCGGAAGCTGTCTTGGGCAGAGTGACCATGAAATGGTGGAGTTCACTATTCTTGGCGAGGCCAGGAAGGAGACCAGTAAAACCGCTGTATTGGACTTCCGGAGGGCTGACTTTGAACTGTTCAGGACACTGGTTGGCAGAGTCCCTTGGGAGGCGGTTCTGAATGGCAGAGGAGTCCAGGAAGGCTGGGTGCTCTTCAAGAGGGAAATCTTAATGCCGCAGGAGCAGTCTGTCCCCACGTGCCCAAAGATGAGCCGGTGGGGAAGAAGACCGGCCTGGCTGAACAGAGAATTGCAGCTTGAGCTTAAGAGAAAAAAGAGGATTTATAATCTTTGGAAAAAAGGGCAGGCCACTGAGGAGGACTATAAGGATGTTATGAGGCTGTGCAGGGACAAAATTAGAAAGGCCAAAGCTCATCTGGAGCTCAATCTGGCTACTGCCATTAAAGACAACAAAAAATCTTTTTACAAATACATCAACACAAAACAAAGGACTAAGGAGAATCTCCATCCTTTACTGGATGCGGGGGGAAACCTTGTTACAAAAGATGAGGAAAAGGCGGAGGTGCTTAATGCCTTCTTTGCCTCAGTCTTTAGTGGCAATACTGGTTGTTCTCTGGATACCCAATACCCTGAGCTGGCGGAAGGGGATGGGGAGCAGAATGTGGCCTTCACTATCCACGAAGAAATGGTTGGCGACCTGCTACAGCACTTGGATGTGCGCAAGTCGATGGGGCCGGATGGGATCCACCCGAGGGCACTGAGAGAACTGGCAGAGGAGCTGGCCAAGCCGCTTTCCATCGTTTATCAGCAATCCTGGCTATCAGGGAGGTCCCAGTTGACTGGCGGCTAGCAAATGTGATGCCCATCTACAAGAAGGGCCAGAGCGCAGACCAGGGGAACTATAGGCCTGTTGGTTTGACCTCAGTGCCAGGGAAGCTCATGGAGCAGATTATCTTGAGAGTCATCATGCGGCACTTGCAGGACAAGCAGGATAACAGGCCCAGTCAGCATGGGTTTATGAAAGGCAGGTCCTGCTTGATGAACCTGATCTTCCTCTATGACAAAGTGACGCGCTTGGTGGATGAGGAAAAGGCTGTGGATGTGGTCTACCTTGAGTTCAGCAAAGCTTTTGACACCATTTCCCACAGCATTCTCCTCAAGAAACTGGCTGCTCTTGGCTTGGACTGGCGTATGCTTTGTTGGGTTAGAAACTGGCTGGATAGCCAGGCCCAAAGAGTCGTGGTGAATGGAGTCAAATCCAGTTGGAGGCCAGTCACTAGTGGCGTCCCCCAGGGCTCGGTACTGGGGCCGGTCCTCTTTAATATCTTCATTGATGATCTGGACGAGGGCATCGAGTGCACCCTCAGTAAGTTCGCAGATGACACCAAGTTAGGTGCGTGTGTCGATCTGCTTTAGGGTAGGAAGGCTCTGCAGGAAGATCTGGATAGGCTGGACCGATGGGCTGAGGTCAACTGTATGAAGTTCAACAAGGCCAAGTGCCGGGTCCTGCACCTGGGGTGCAATAACCCCAAGCAGAGCTACAGGCTGGGAGATGAGTGGTTGGAAAGCTGCCAGGCAGAGAAGGACCTGGGAGTGATGGTGGATAGTTGGCTGAATATGAGCCAGCAGTGTGCTCAGGTGGCCAAGAAGGCCAACGGCATCCTGGCTTGTATTAGGAACAGCGTGACCAGCAGGGCTAGGGAAGTGATTGTTCCCCGTACTCGGCTCTGGTGAGGCTGCACCTCAAGTACTGTGTTCAGTTTTGGGCCCCTGGCTACAAGAAGGACATCAAGGTGCTCGAGCGAGAAGGGCGACAAAGCTGGTGAGGGGTCTGGAGAACAAGTCCTACGAGGAGCAGCTGAGGGAGCTGGGCTTGTTCAGCCTAGAGAAAAGGAGGCTCAGGGGCGACCTTATTGCTCTCTACAGGTACCTTAAAGGAGGCTGTAGTGAGGTGGGGGTTGGTCTATTTTCCCACGTGCCTGGTGACAGAACGAGGAGAAATGGCCTAAAGTTGTGCCAGGGGAGTTTTAGGTTGGATATCAGGAAGAACTTCTTTACTGAAAGGGCTGTTAGGCATTGGAACAGGCTGCCCAGGGAAGTGGTTGAGTCACCATCCCTGGGTGTCTTTAAAAGACATTTAGATGCAGAGCTCAGTGATATGGTTTAGTGGAGGACTTGTTAGTGTTAGGTGAGAGGTTGGACTCGGTGATCTTGGAGGTCTCTTCCAACCTAGATAATTCTGTGTTTCTGCTGCAGTCTCCCAGCTCAGAGCCAACCACCTATTAGTCTGGCGCAACAGATTTGTGTGTTCCTTGTACTAGCTGTTCCTTCACCTCCTCTTCACATACAAGGACACGGGTCTCTTTCACGGTCCTTCAGGAGTAAACAAGCCAGGAGAGATTAAAGCCTCTTTCTTCAGGTCAGTAAGATCCCTGCCTTTGGTTTCAGTGAGAATTCAGGCCCTAACTCAAGTGTCTTCTGGACGGTGTTTCTTTTGGGTAGGATAATTTCATTTCCCTTTTGAAGACTTACAGGGATGTAGTAACAAAAGCAAAGGCATAAAACGGTACCTGAGGCACAGGCTACTTTTCAGCCTGCAGCAGACTATAGGTATGATATCATCATTTGATATCATACCTATATCATATATCATGTTATCATATCCGGAAACGTAGAAAACTGCCTGTTGCTTCTCAGGTTTAAAGTTTTCCCTTAAAAGGTGTATGCAAAGGTGTAATCAGCTGTTTGAGTACAATTCTCATGTATACATGAACATTTTCCTCTCCCCTTCCCAACTTGGAGTGCAACAGTTTTCATCATACTGATATAAATTCTGAGTCAACTTAGCTTTATGAGATTTATATATGGGGTTAATAAAAGGCAAGTAAAGAGCGCTGGGTGCGCGGGGAGTCTGGGCTCCTCCAACACGCACACACGTTACATCAGGCGGCAGCTTTTTCTGCTCCTAGGCTAATACATGTTCATTACTACTTCTAGAAAAGGCAGGGTTATTATAATTAGTTCCTGGATTCCGAACCCTCCCACTGGTGCATGTGTATCAGTCCCTGGTGGTCCCTCTGGGGGTCTCTCGTGCTGAAGTCATAGTCTTCCTCCCAGGCTTTGTCCTTGTCCTTCTCCTTTGTCCATCTTGGCTGGATATCAGGCATTGCCTCTAACTCTATACAAGAAAGAGAGAGAAGCACACCTTTCTACTCTGTCAGCTACTGGCAGACCTAGAGAGAAAAAAAAAAAAAAAAAAAAGTTGTTAATTAAAAAGTAATGTTGTTATAAGGCATTTCACCAAATACGTAATATTTGGTAGAAACCAGACAACAAATGAAAGGGAAGAAGAAATGGTAGAAGGTACTTGCATGGCCTTAATTTACATGGCAATGGACAACAATGACAACCTGCAATGATTTACAAGTGCCTTACACCATTCACCCTTGAGACAGAAAACTGGGATTCCCATATGATGTAAGGGGAGTGCAATCCCTCTCAAAATACAAGAACCTGGGGGATGCTACTGAGTACTGAAAATGTTAAGGCTAGGCAGCACTGAACTCAACAGAGAAGGGAGGCTGAGTCTCCCTGGCTGTTCACGTAACAGACAAGAGCCTCAGCTTTTAGCCCTAAGCAACGATTTGTACTGCCAGGCGGGGAACGAGTTCTTCTTAAGCCAGGGACCATTTCAGCATCTTTAAAGGCTTGAAGGCTCTGTGGAATCATGTTCCTGGCGCAAAAATGGGGACCAGGACTGGGTAAGTGGGGCACAAGTGTGTTGGGGAGCAAGCTCTCTGGGCTGATTACCAGGGCTTTAAACTAGGTTTGATGGGGGAAGGGAGGGGAGCTAAAGGTGACAGAGGAGGGCTGGAGGAAGTCCTCACTACTGTTATAAATGGCTCAGTCTTCAAAATAGGACTATAATCAAAGTTTACAATTTATTAAAGGAATAGAGGTAAGCAAACAGCTCTGGGTGCGCCAGGAGTCTCTGCTCCACCAAGACGCACACCGGTTACATCAAGCAGCTGATTTCTATGCTCCTAGGCTAACACATGTTCATTATTGCTTCTAAAACAACCAAGGTTATTATAATTAGTTTCCGGAATCCAAACCCTCCTACTGGAGCATGCGTATCAGTCTCCAGTGGTCCCTCTGGGGGTCTCTCATGCTGAAGGCTCATAGTCTTCCTCCCTCTTGTCCTTCTCCTTTGTCCAACTTGGCTGTATGTCAGAGACTTGTGCAGCGTCCCCTGCAAGCTTCGTCTTTTAGGTGTTCTTCAGCTTTCCCCGTCTCCTTAGTCTCCTGGCCAGATATCAGAGACTTGCATAGTGTCCCATGCAATAGTCATAATAGTTAGCAGCTATTCTGAACCCCCCCCCAGATATCAGAGACTTCAAGGAAAAGCCTACAAATACATTTCCCTTCAAGCTCTCTATTGACACGAATTGCTAAAACACTCCTTTGCAAGATACAAGAACTATATACATTAACCACTCTGTTTTTCTTAGACTTGTGGTTATACAAGGGTCTGTAGGACAGAAGGTCACATTCATCATACATGCGGCCCTAGCATTGTTCCATATTGACATGAATCAGATGAACACATTTCGCAATCCCCCATCTCCTTTTTCATGGCATTGATTCGTGTTTTCCTTTCCAATCAAGTCACTACTTGCTGAATTGATACCAATTGAGACCAATTTTGGATCTTTGTTTGTTTTTATTATCATCAGGGAATGGGTTTTCTCCTTCCCTGGTTCTGGGTCAACAGGTATCGCAGATATTTGCATTCCTTGTATAACCGAGTGTATTAGTCTGGTAATACAAGGTATTAAACATGGAATTATTAACAATCCTCCACATATCCCCAATACAACCATCCTTATTTTAGCAAGCCAGTCACCACCCATAAAGCCCCCTCCCATCATCCTCTTAGATCGATTCCATTTGAAATCTGAACTGGGACATGTGCAATTTTCTTCATTTCTTTTATAAGTTCATTTACAGCCTTTCTTTCTGTTGTGGTTTAACCCAGCGGGCAGCTAAACAACAAATGTCTGTTCGCTCACCTTCCCCCCTCCTTCTCTGGGAGAGAAATGGGAAAGTGAAGCCTGTGAGTTGAGATAAAGACAAGAAAATAATAATAACAATAATAATAATGACAATAATGAAGATAATAGTACTACTAGTAATAATGTGTACGAAACAAGTGATGCACAATGCGATTGCTCACCACCCACTGTCTGATGCCCAGCCTAACCCTGAGCATTCCAGCCCTCCTCCCAGCTCTTGCACCCCCAGCCTGCCTGCTGGCAGGAGAGAGTGAGAAGCTGAAACTGTAGCTTGAGTTTCAATTCCCCAGGAGCAGACTCAACCCTCCAAGTTTCAGTAGTTACTGGTCCTTTTATTCTGGATGCGTGGTTCCAACCCCTTTCTGCTGTGAGGTAGTAAGTAAAACAAGGTACAATCCCTCCCGTCAGGGGTTCAATGATTCTTCCCTCCAGGTGTTTATTAAGACCTTGTCTCCTGGTTGTATTTTATGAATAGCAAATCCTAAAGGTGGTGTTTGACCCATCATTCAAATTTCTCTTAGCTCTTGTAATCTCCTTCCAATAATAATTATACATTTCTGAATGCTATGATCCTCAACTACATTGTTCCCTAGAGGCATCCCTTGAGAAGAAGGCATACCATATAACATTTCATATGGTGATAATCCAGTCTCACTGTGTGGTTTAGTTCTTATGTTTAAAAGTGCCAATGGTAAGCATCTCGTCCAGGGCATTTGTGTCTAGATCATTACTTTAGCCAATTGTCGTTTTATTGTTTGATTCAGTCTTTCTACTTTCCCTGAACTTTGTGGGTGCCATGGAGTATGGTATTCCCACTGAATGCCTAATGATTGACATAATAATTTTATTATTTTAGAAGTAAAGTGTGTGCCCTGATCAGAATCAATGTACTGGATTATCCCGTATCTAGGTATTAGGTGTTCTAATAGAATTTTTACCACCATTTGTGCCATAGCTCGTGCTACAGGATAGGCTTCTAACCATTGTTAAATAATCTACTATTACCAATAGATATTTTATCCTCCCTACCTTAGGCAATTCAGTTAAATCAACTTGTACTTTCTCAAAAGGCCTATAAGCTGTTTTTTCTCCCTCCCGTGGCTGCTTGTCGAAACACTTTCTTATTTATCTTCTGACAAGTTAAGCAACTTTGTACAATTTGCTTTGCTATTTCAAAAATCCCAGTGCAACCAAATTGTTTAAGTAAATGATCACTTAACGCCTTTGTACCCCAATGTGTTTGTGCATACAAACGTCCCAATATTTGCTTCACATAAGCTTTTGGCAATATCTCTCGCCTGTCTGGCAGTGTCCATTTTCCTTGTTCTAACTTAGCCCCTATTTTCTCCAGTTTCGTTGTTTGCTTTGTTTTTTTTCCATTGCGTTTCAGAGTCGGTCCAAAAATTCCACAGGGGTTTCTTTTGGATCTTGTTGGAACAGATTCTCAATTCCGAATTTAACCTGATTTTGGTATTTACCGTTCATTATTTCTGGGGTGACTATAGTCTCAGTGTGGGGTCGGTCAGGGGAATGCAATTGTCAACAGTTCCCTGAGCGGTCCCATTGGCAATCTGAGCTCACTCATAAACTCAGGTTGTTTTAAGAGTTCGTTGCTTTTCTGTGTCCATGACAACTCTCTCGCACCCATCATGGTCCCTTTGCCCCAAAGGGCTCACACCGGTGATTTTGAGATCACAGCCTCCTGTGGAGGCAGAACTATTAACACTCCTACATCCTCTTTCCCTGCTCATTCAACTTCAAACAGCTCTGTTATAATACTACATGCCACACCTTCAACACCTTCAACAACTGTTTTAACCCTTCCTTTATCTTTCTCCAGCCTGTACTTTTCTCATGCCAACACCAAAGGCTCAGTCACGGGTCAACTTAATTCCACTCCTTTTCCCTCTAAGATGCTGAAACAACATATCAGGATAATACATTTCATCCTATTTTCCTTCTCTCCTCAAAAACAACATTAATTGCAAGATAGCGTTATAGTCGATCGATCCATAAAGTGGCCATTTAGTTTACATAGTGGCCACCATTGATTGCAATACTTAGTGAAATTCCTCTTGCTTTCTGTGCCCCCAGTTCTAATAATATCCTTCAAATGTACCAATATGCACCCAAGGAGGCTTTCTTTAAAACGTCTTTGTTTTGGATATTACTCACTTCCTTGATTTCCCATTCCCTTTTATTTATTTATTACTATTCCTTACTAGTTACTGTCCTTTGTTTCAATTTCCATGCAAACCTTTTCACTGCAGGTTTTTACTATCTTTTTCTAATCTTCTTCCCCAATGTCCCTGTTCTCTGGGATTAAACGCTTCTTCCCACATACAAACTTTACTATTTCAGATTATTAATGAGCCCCGTTCCGATCATAAATCCATGGAACTTCAGGAAGACAGCTGAAGCACTCAGCCTTCCGTCTTCTAGACAATCATTACCACCTTTTCCACAAAAATTTACATTTCAACAGGACTGAATTTCAAGCCCAATGCCAATTTTTCTCATGCACTTTGTTAGTAAGCCCATACAAAACAAGGAATCACTCCTGTGTATCCGTCAATATGGGGGTTTAAAAAGGCCTAAGTAAATTCGCTCTCCCCCTTCTTACCAAATTCCCAGGGCTCAAGCCCGAACCACCAAAGAAATGACTCTCTCCGTTCTACCGCTTTGAAAATCAGTCAGCCCCCTCCCTCCCCAGTACTCAGGAAACTGACCAAACACCACAGCAAATACACCAACACTTCTCAACTGTTAGTTACTTAGATAATGCTCCCGCCTTTTTTTTTCTTGTCACACTCAAAGCATTTAAGAGCAAAAATAGGACCACAAGATACACCGCCAGGCCCATATATTGGGCACCACCAATCAAACCTTGGATAAAGCAGCCCTTCTTCTCAGTCTGTCATGCACTTTGTTCGTCTCTGCCCACTCCCCTCGCGGAGAATACGGAACTGCAGATCAGAACTCCTCACTCGCTTTGCAGTGACGCTGCGTCTCACTCACACAGCACAATCATGCAATCACACAAAGAGGCCTCTAGCACATCTCATTCATACCACAAAAATATAATTTAGAATAATAACCAATCCAAATAAGTATTGTCTCTGACAGTGTTCTTTGTGAAATGACTTGTTCCACTTTGTTTCAAACCCTTACATTTACACAAATACTTTCAACACAAAATACCTGGACATTTAAGAATAAGACATACAATTATTAACACTCCAGTTAGTATCCTTCCAGCAGCTGAAAACATACCGTTTGTTTGCAGCTTCAGGAGGTCTTTGTCTGCTCCTGCAGTGAGCGGCTGAGAGTGGAGTCCCCTCTGAGCAAAACACTCAGGGTGCACCTAGGGGTGTCTGCTCTGCAGCCGATCCTGTAGCCAAGCAGAGTGTCTCCTGCCTGGCTCACCAAAATGACTCACAGAAAGCTGACTCCACAATCAGTAAGATTGTAAAGTAGGTATGTTTACTCAGTTCTGGGCGGCACAGGGCTGGGGGGGGGGATAGTCCCACCAATGTCGTGCACGCCTAACATGGCAACTTGCTTTGGTTATATCTAGTAAAGAGTTACATATACATGAAGTTTCCCAATACTCCTATGCATATGCATAACCTTTCCCTTTGTGAACAGTCCTCCTTATCTCATACCCCTTGGTTAAAGTCGGAACCATGAGGTTGTTTTGATCTGGTTCTCGGGATCCAAGGGGCTCCTGTTATCTGGAGGTCTAAGCACAGCACAGGCACAGTGCATCACAAATATAACACATATTCATTCTTAATCAATCGCTCTCTAATTTCTAATTCCACGTTTCAGCTGCAGCATACTTGCTCTCTTCTGGATCCACAGGTATTCTACTATTAATATTAATGTTCAAAGCCTGACAGACCCAGTCCTCCGTGGACCCAAATGTCGGCCAAAATACATGGGGTCTTAAGGGTTCTTTTGGTCATTCTATCATATAATACTGGACCATTTTTAATTTACTCTTTTATTTTCTGGGGCCCCTATCGTTCCAATTTCTAATCATTATTCCTAATGGACTTTCTGGTGGTATGTCTGGTAATTTGCTCCCTTTCTTTTGGTCTTTGGTCTTCAATTCTGTCTGACCCATCTAGGAATTTTATTATGGCAATTCCCACAGCCCTTGGTTACCTTAGTAAGAGTGTCTTGCAGGGGGGTTAGGACCTATCACCCACCCACGAATCCTATAGGAATCGCTTCGGTCCTTCACTGGCCAAATCCCTCACGGGAGGTTGGAGCCACGGTTAGAAGACCTCCACACTCGCTTTGGAACTAAGTTCCGTCTCAGTCACACTCCTACACACACAGGCAACCGAATCCCACCCAACCGAACTGTATACTCCTTAAACACTTACGACTCCGTAATCTTCATTCGGATCCTCGCATGCAGAATTACGGGCAAAATACAGTCCTGCAGCTGGCAAGGGAGCTCATAAAAAAAATCAAAATCTTTGCTTACCTTTATTCACGTTCAAGATAGCATTAGTCCTGACCTGACTCGAACAGGAGCCACCAAATGGTGGGGCGCCTCTCCTAGATCAAACCAGAATTCAGGAACCAAAGCCATCCTAGATGAGCCCCCAATTGTTATAAATGGCTCGGTCTTCAAAATAGGACTATAATCAAAGCTTACAATTTATTAAAGGAATAGAGGTAAGCAAACAGCGCTGGGTACACTGGGAGTCTCTGCTCCACCAAGACGCACACCAGTTACATCAAGCAGCTGATTTTTATGCTCCTAGGCTAATAAACATATTCATTACTACTTCTAAAAAAAACAGGGTTGGGGTGGGGTTGCCCTTTATGTGAGGGAGCAATTAGAGTGTACCCAGCTCCAGCTGGGGGAGGGTGAAGGACAAGTGGAGAGCTTGTGGATAAGAATTAAGGGGTGGGCTGGTATGGGAGACACGGTGGTGGGGGTCTACTACAGGTCTCCAGATCAGGAGGAGGACATCAATGAGGCCTTCTACAAGAGAACTGGCTGACTGGCCGAGCTCAGAGGGTGGTGATCGGAGGAGCAGAGTCTGGCTGGAGGCCTGTGACTAGCAGTGTTCCCCAGGGGTCGGTGCTGGGTCCGGTCTTGTTCAACATCTTCATCGACGACCTTGATGAGGGAATAGTGTTTGCCCTCAGCAAGTACACTGATGACACAAAACTGGGAGGAGTGGCTGACACGCCAGAAGGCTGTGCTGCCTTCAGCGAGACCTGGACAGGCTGGAGAGATGGACAGGAAGAAACCAAATGAGATTTAATAAGAACAAGTGTAGAGTCCTGCACCTGGGAAGGAACAACTTGAAGTATCAGTACAGGCTGGGGGACGACCTGCTGGAGAGGAGCTCTGATGAAAAGGACCTGGGGGTCCTGGTGGACGACAGGTTGACCATGAGCCAGCAGTGTGCTCTTGTGGCCAAGAGGGCTAATGGGATCCTGGCATGCATTAAAAGGAGCATGGCCAGCAAGTCAAGGGAGGTGATCCTCCCCCTCTACTCTGCCCTGGTCAGGCCTCACCTGGAGTACTGTGTCCAGTTCTGGGCTCCCCGGTACAAGAAAGACAGGGATCTCCTGGAAAGAGTCCAGCGGAGGGCCACAAAGATGATACGGGGCCTGGAGCATCTTCCCTACGAAGAAAGGCTGAGAGACCTGGGTCTGTTCAGCCTGGAGAAGAGAAGACTGAGAGGGGATCTCCTCAATGTATATAAATATCTGAGGGGTGGGGGATAGAAGGATGTAGCCAACCTCTTCTCAGTGGTTTGTGGGGATAGGACAAGGGTCAATGGCTGCAAGTTAGAGCACAGGAAATTCCGCACTGACGTGCAAAAGAACTTCTTCATAGTGAGGGTGACAGAGCATTGGAACAGGCTGCCTAGGGAGGTTGTGGAGTCTCCTTCTCTGGAGATATTCAAGGCCTGTCTGGATGCCTACCTGGGCAGCCTGATCTGAGGACCCCGCTTTGGCAGGGGGGTTGGACCCAATGATCTTTCAAGGTCCCTTCCAACCCTTACAGTTCTGTGATTCTGTGATTCTGTGATTATTCAGACTTCTTTCCCTTTCTCTTGGAAATTCTGTTCATACCAAACCAGACATCTTCCATTACCAGCTCAACATCCTACATAGATGAATTTTGATGTGAAAATCCTGATTGTTCCTAACTCTAGTCATTATTCCACTTATCTGAAGTACTCAGCTTCATGAAAATGACAAGGGGGATGTTCCTACACACAGGCTGTTCATTAATCAACACTATATATTTTATTTTTATTTTTATGGTGTGTCGGTGTGACTACATCCACTCTACATCCACTCTACTACATCCACTATAGTATTAGTAAATAATTAGCAGAGAAAGTCTTTGTGACTCAGAAATTTCCTCCTCCTTTACTGGAACAATGCAAGAATCTCTGAATCTAAGGATGTGGAGATGGACATCAGAAGTCTCTAGCAATGTGTCCTTGGCATAAATATCAAAATGATCAGGAATTCATCCTATGCCTCTTTGACTAGTTGTCTTCTTTATTTCCTGTGAAATGGTCTTTACTAGAGTAGTGTTACAAATAATAAAGACAAATTTACATCACTGAAGAGCGTTTAAGTTTTTAATTACACAGTGAAAGGACTGGAATCCATATTGATGTGCTATGATAACAACCCTTATGAATGTATTCTAGCACTGCCATACAATATCTTTTGCAATTTGAACAGTGCTGTAGACTTTCCACAGTTAACAGGGATGTTTTATTCCACTGATAAAGGGCCATAACATCCCATTTCAGCTACTACTCATCTTTTGAGACATCGCTATTTCCACCTTTGAGGGATGGCCTCATCTTCAGCCATAAGACAGGCTATTGTACATCCAGCTGCTACTAAGAAATGCAAGGTATTGTCATTGGCCAAAATTCTTAGCTCAGTTACTTCACTAAATTTACTTCATTTCCTTGATCAGTGTTCATCTAACTCACACTACAGAGCAGAAATGATCATGTTTACTCTTCGTTTGACTTAGGGCCTGTAAAAGCTCTAGTCAGAGTGCTCTTGTGCTTGGTGCTTGTTACACTGATGGCATAACCCGTGGTTCACAGAAGCTTAGTATCAAAATCTCTGATGAAGCAGACAGGTATACCTGCACTCAATTTATCACTTCCCTATGAAAAATCATTGTGACTACTTGCACAGCCAAAGTATCAGTGGTGAGGTGTTGCACCCATACAACTTAACGAGATGGCAAGTGGGTACAGGTAGTGACTCCTAAATAAAAGGCTGCATTATCATTCTAGTATGCCTACAAGGATAAGTGGAAGGAAGCTGTAACAGTAAGTGTGTTTAAGTATGCAAACATACATTTAAGAACATTTAAGGAAGTCAATGCAATGTAAAATCATCTTTGCCACATTTTGTCTGAACTATAGATTGCACTGACTTTTGAAAGCCTACATGGAAAGTGAATCAAGTAGCAATCTACTGTTACCTTTATTAATCTTAGATCTATTATTTCAGTTCCAGATATGACCAGCCTTCCAAAGGCTGGAATTAATTGAGTTTCACATGTGGTAGAATTGTGTACTCTCTTCTGTAATGCTTAAACTTGATATTTTGCTTATAAACATACTGAAAAGAAATACTCACTCTTTAGCTTCCTGGAAGAGCTAGGGATGAGAAAGGGCACAGACCAAGGGGCATTTGCTGGATCCTGGGTTGTAAGGCCAGTTTTACTGCCAAGAACAGGCTAGTAAAGGCCAGATTTAGGTGTGTTTCCTTGTACTTAGTATTATCCCCCCTTCTCAAGTAATTTCATTGATTTCAGTAAGGAAGAATTGTGGACTGAAGTACCAGTTGGTCTTAACAAGGAGAGTGGAACCTGATTTTTCAGATCCTCTTCTTTTAATAGAGCTACTTAATTTTGCCTTATCCAACTATTTTATTTTTAATTCTGACAGCTGTGCTTTGCCTTATATGTATTTCAAAAGGCAGAGTGCTAACCTAGCTGAAGAAAATGCTTCACAAATCTGACATGTTCAAACTATCCGCATCAAAAGATAACTTTTTTATCTTCAATTTATTTTGAAAAAAGACTCTGGGGGGTTTATTTCAAAAAATGAAAAATGGGACAGCAGAAATGGTGGTGTACAGCTCCTATTTATCTGCTTTACAGCTATCAGTTTGATTGCTGGAATAACACTGGAAAACTAGGTGTTTTCTTGAATGTGGTATAACCAACATTCTATTAATACAAAGTGAAAATAAGTTAAAAGTGGAAAGATAAGCCTGAGATTTCATTTTATGGACAATAAAAGATTTGACTCATGAGATCTCTTCAATTTAGCTGCAGTGGATACTGCTCCTGCAACAAGGGAAGCAGAGTGGGTGTTTTAAGTTACTTTGTCTCTCACTGAGGTATGTGAATGCGACCTGCAGCTACTTTTGGTGTGCATCCACGCAGCTGGCTGTGCACGGTGGGGCTGCAGAGTGGGCAGAGAGCTCAGTACTGCCCTGCAGGGGGGGCGGACTGGAGGACAGCCTCTGCTCACGCAGGAGTGCTCTCACTCTTTTCCCCAACTTCCTCAGGCTAAATTGAATACCCTTTCTAATGGACTGTTACCTGAATTATCTCATAAAAAATTCAACATGTTCTAGGCACCAGAAGCACAATTAAAAATTCTTCTCTAATAGGAAATCAGGTATTTTTAACAGCCCATTTCTTTGATCACAACAGTTAATTTAACCACTGCTGTCTGCTTCACATGGGCTGTGATCATTGAAGCTGTTCTATTTTCTGAGCAAAATGGGAAGTGCATGGAGGTACCTCTGCTTCTGTTACAGACACATTGGAACAGCTTGGGGAGAATTCAAATCTGTCTGATGATCAAATTACAAACCAGCAATAACAGGATAAAGAAACACATTTGATGCGTTATTGCAGTTAAGTGAGAGCAAGGGCAGTCATTAGAAGACATGTGTATCCTGTCCTGCTTTTAGCGAAATCAGAGATCACTTAAAGTTCATAAAACACCTACTTATTTTTTGATTATTTTTTTTTTTCTGACACTAGTTGTATTTAAGGGATTGCAATCAGAAATAATCAGTAGCAATGTAAACAAACTCTAAAAGCAGCAAGTAAAACTGGGCTTTTATGATATTTGAAAATTTCTCCTTTGTGGGAGAGACTCTAGACTGCACACATGGTGCCTTCAGGACACCAACTGAGAATAAAGCTGCTTTCAGAGGCAGTAAGTGATTTCATTCTATTAATGTCCAGGTGATTTGTGGTGCCCATTACAGCATCACTAATGTGATGGCAAACATTTCCTGGGCATGCCATGTTTTCAATGTTCTGCAGAACATAGTCAGCTCAAGTGCTTGTACAGTGCCTGATTGGAAAAGACAGCCCCTGGGGTTCATTCTTTTCATCAGTCAAGTACTAATTCTGAAACAAAAGAGGATCTTTTCATTTCCAAAGATGCTGAAATAAACCTGGTGTAAAAGAGCAGAAGGACAGAGTAAAAGAGCCTGGAAAGCAGGTGTAATAGAGTCAATGGAAACAGTCACAGAAAATTTCCATATGCTATTCTTCTTCTATAACCTTTGTCATACATTTGCTCCTTGTTCTTTCTAGTTGAAAACTCAAGTAAATGTTTAGGCTATATATATATACATATGTCACCATTTAATTATGTTAAAAAGATGAGAGCAAAATAACGAGACTTACATTTTGAGTGGAAAATAGAAATTAATGTAAATAAATATCCACACTGCACATGCAGCCTTCTAGGATCTCACTTGTCCACTGTCCTTCTCTAGGGCAAGTGGTTCAAACTTACCTGTTTAAAGCTGAATAAAACAGATGGCTAACTGATCAAAGCACGTATATTTCTCATTGTTTTGCTGGAGAGAACAAGGAAGTTCTGCTCTGTGGGACTGGAAGGAATCAGCTGGTTGCCTGAACCACTGGCTCCTCCACATCACTGGGAACCCTGCATGGTTGCACCATGGTGGTGTCCATCAGCAGGAGAAGCCTGGGCATGGGGAGCAGACCTGGAGAAGGGAAACTGTGACACAGTCTCTTCACAGGCAATAGTGTTAATAGTAAGAAAAGTGGCATGGTATCTACAGGAGAAAATAACTGAGTGTGCATTAGCTTGTTATGATTGTGTTATGATTGTGTGTCCTGAAAGAACAGTAGAGCTTGAAAAGCCTGATGGAGCAGATGAGCAGATGGGATAGACAGCTCCCTTGCATCTGCCTGTGTTAGATGGAGCTGTTCCAGGAAGCTCTATTTTCTATGAGGATTATATAGTAAAAGCTCCCTGTAGGTCAGTGTGTTGTTTCCTGAGGTTTGTCTCTTGAGCATTGCAGCAGCAGAGTAGGCTGCAGCTGCAGATGAGATGTAGACTCAGTGATACAGTGAATGAAGCTCTGGAGCACAATGAGAACATGTGAAGGGATGAGCACAACTTCAAGTCACGGAACAATGCTGCTGCTAATCAGCTGCCTTTCTCCCACTGCTTCTCACTACATTTCATTCCTACTAACTAAGTGAGATTTGTTTCATCTTTTTAGTGCTGTAACAGAAGTAGTTATTGAAAACCTGGAATATGGTTTTCAATAAGAATATGATTTTAGATAAAAGAATATGATTTTAGAATGAAAATATTATTGTTTTATAAACTCAGTCAAGATTTGGATTCTATGTAAACCAAGAGAAACTTTTAAAAGGATGATAGGGTAAAATCAATATTGATTATTAGGAGTAAAAGTGCTATAATTGAGGCCATAAAACCTTTTAAGATCCATCTAAAATTTTCCAGTAAAACTACAATAAATTATTCCTGAAGAAGTAGAATATTTGCATGGAATTCAATGTCATTATATCAGAGCCTGTTTAATAAAAAAAGAGTATTACTAATTCTGCCATGAAGGCTATTATAAGAAGAGGATTAGCACAGCTATTTTGGCAAGTTACCTTTTTCTACTAATATTTCATTGTATTCTACAAGAATCTACTTTAAAAATCTCTACATGCTTTTAAGATCTCACTTTTCTTTGGTGCTTGTTTTTCTGCTTCTTGGACCTTTCAAATCTGACATATTAGCTCCCTTATTATAGCTCAGCAAGAGCAAGCCCTTTTAATTTATGAAGGGCCCTAATTTTTATAATCTGATATCAGTACAGGCTGTAAATCTTTTTAATGATAAAATAAATGGAGATCTAACATGGCATTTTTGTCATCACTTCTTTAATAGTTTCTATCTTTTTTTTTTTTTAGAGTTGTGATAAGTAGAGTTATGCAAAGGAATAAAATCAAATAATATTTTGAATCTACATTTACTGTGTTTAGGAGGTGTCTTACTCATGCATTATTCTATGTCTACTGCAAAAAAGTGGAGGTCATGGATTTAACTGATAGCATGTATTTGTTCTTTGTTCAGTGGAAGGATATCCCAGAACTTTAAACTGTTATTAAATGAGGAAGCAGCCATAACTAAATCCAATTCTGTTTTTCACTTACATACAGTGAAAAGCTTTACAGATTGCTTTTAACAGCACAGACTTTTTGATCATGCTTCCTCCAAGATCAAATAATGCAAAATCCTTCCTGCTATGCACAGGAAGTCATCCAGAAATTGAAGATGAAGGAGGGCACAATGTCCTGATGGTGCAGGGAGGCTTCCTCCTGCAATCTTACCACTGACCTATTAGGTATACTGTAGGTTTCTGCGTGAAACTGAGAATTTCACTTTTAATCTAGAAAGTCCTGTGCTGGTTGAGAACCAAAGGACTGAAAGACAGCTTCTCCTGCATAAAAATCAGCAAAAGCAGGGCTGGTAAAATCAGCACAAGCTCCTCTGTATGAAGGAGAAGAGGCCAGAGGCAGAGCTGAGCATGGCTTCTGGATGCTCTCTTCTACATTTTGTCTACAGGAGCTTTGTTCTGATGGGCTTCACAGAACAAGGCAAAGCTCTTCAGGATGAGCTGTTGATGCTGCTAGATGAACTGCTAGCTTAGTTGTCAGGAATTATCCTACTTTGGCAAGCTGTACTTGCAAATATTGCTTGATGCAAGCTTGTTACAGTACCTAGAACATATGATTAATATTTACATTCACATCAGTGAATTCCACTGTGCAAAGGTAATTATCACAGTAGTCAGTTTATGTTGCATTAAACTTCAGATGTGTAAGAGTCCCCTGAAGGAGCATATTAGTATGATATGTGTGTACCCAACCCTGGAGGGGAGGAAATCCCATTAGGCTTAGACAAAGATCTGGGCTGCTTTCTGGTGGTATTAGTCTTCTGCTACTCAGGGTGTCTGTTCACGCAGAAGGCTGAACAAGCCATGCTGTGAAGCGCCATGTAAGGTGGCATGGCCTTGCTCCACGGGAAGGTGTTGTGCACAAACTGTCTCCCAGCACACCTGTATAAGACTTTCCTTGAAAGCAGCTCTGCTTCCCTAAAGAACAGTACCCATCCTGTTGTACAAGTCATGGCAAGATGTGCAGAGCAATGTGGGAAAGGAGGTGTTCATCACCTTGCAGGCATGGGCTCCAGAAGAATCATCTGTTTGACTTAACAGTGACATTTGTGAGAAAAAAAGTCTTTGTCTGAACAAGGGTCCTTCCTGTAGACTTGTATGTGCATGGGAGTTTCTCACCATGGCATGCTGAGAGCATGGAATTTTTCACATTGGGTTCTTGTGGTTTCACACCATGAGGCTTGAGCCTAGCATGGTTCAGGAAAAAAGTCTGGATGGGAAACTGGTGGGTGGGTTTCATTAAATTAATTGGTGGTAAGACAGCCTTCTGCTCTGCAGCTCCCACCATCTGGAGCAGCCTTTCTTTATCTCTCTACCTCATTGACTCTCAATCTGATTTCTAATCTCAGCTGAAAACATCTCTCTTCTCCTGTGCATTATGGCCTGCAATTTCTCTTTCCTGTTATTATTTCTTATTTAACTCTAACGTGTTTTCAGATGGAGCATTAGAGTTACCACACAGCATTATGTGACACAGCACTGTTCCTCGATCTGCATTAGGCCAAGCAGCAGCAGTGAGCATTTTCCCCCCAGAATGTTAATAGATTTAAATTACCCAGATGCCTGTCAATCATGTCATTTAAAATGTACTTTTCAATTGTCATTTTAATGAATGATTTTGTGGGAGGCTTTTATTACTTGCAGTATGCTCTATCTTTCCTCAAGCCTTAAGGAAATTAGAAACTATCCTGAGTGTTAAGGAATCCAGACACTATTGGATTTTTTTGTCTCTTGTTTATAACAGTATATCTCTACTACAGTGAAAAATATGACTTAAGAACATGCACATATCCCAAAATAGCATTAGTCTGAAAAATTTAGGTTGCTCACACTATAGAGTTCATAGGCTTCAGCGCTCACTGTAAAAGTACCCTTACAAAGAGGGTTGAGCAATGCATGTGTTGATGATGATGGCCCTCATATCTGTAAAGCTTTTCAACCAGAACACATGGAATCAGGGGTGGAGAGAGGAAGGAGGTGAAAACAAATATTTACATTGTGCCTCGTAATAAATCAACTGTATCACATTAAATCGAGGTATCTGTTGGAAGGCAACCCCTAACGGCCACTAAAACTGCCATACACTATATCAATTCAGTATTAAAAAAGCAAGGGCCTAGATTACACAACTGTTTGTTGCTGTTCAGATAGGGCCAAATCCTGAATAGTGGTCATCTGACTAAGTGACATTGCTGTGGCTGGGATTTACTGTTACAACTGTGTGAAAGTCAGAACAGCAAGTTTATAGGGAGGAGTAATATTTTATTAGAGCTATTGCCATCACTAAGAAAAAAAGACACTCTAACATTTGAATGCATAAACCCTCCTTCTGGTCTAAAATCAAGGCTGGAAATGTCAAAGAGCAATAATCTATACTACCCCCATGTTGCTTCTTTCTTGGTAGACTCATTAGTCTCTCAAGAAACTATCAGTGTAGCCACTGTTGTCTAAAGATGGCTCCACTGATTGCTATTTCCCTTGCTTGTAATCTCCCTTCCCACAGTATATGACAATTTTCTGTAACTGGAACTTCACAGTAGGCAGTGAGTGTTCACACCTCCTCCATGTTTTTAGATCTGCCACATAACTGAGCCATTCAGCTTAAGCTAAGGTCTTCTATTTTGGAAGGAAGGACAGAATTTAATGGCTTCTCTAATAACATCCATGATATTAAGATTTAGTTTAGAAGAAAGTATGTGTGCAAACCACATTGGCTTTCTTGTCTCCCAGAGATAATGGTAACTTCTAGGTAGAAGACCTTCTTTGGAAGTGTTGAGGCATATAAGCTTATTACCAAAGGGGCCATGAGCAGATGTTAGGCCATTTTGTTATTTCTCTATAAAGTAGTCTTTGTGCAAGACTTATGAATGTGTTTCCTAATCTGGGATTGTCCCAAGCAGTTTGGGACACATGTTGGGGTAATGTGCAGTGGACTGAAATCACTGATCATAAACCATCTTGAAAAGAAAAAGATGTGTGTTTACTGCCAGAGATTACTGAGAGTAAAAAACCTGTTTTAAATCAAGAACTGGAGCGATTTCAATTCCTTAAACTAGCTTTGTTTTAGCCTGGGAGCTAGCACTGCTTTTTAATCTCAAGCCTCAGATTTAGCCCTCTGTACAAGCAAAGTACTCTGAAATGAAGTATAACCTTGTTTATATAATTTTTGAACATGACCAATGACACTGTAGGAATATACTTTCTATATCACTTATTTATAATTGTAATAAGTAAATAAAGTATGCTAATAACAATTGGGGTCCCAATCCTACACACTATCTGCACTCTTTGAGGTGATTCACATCGGAATCAAGGGCTCTGCCTTGCTTCAGGGTTCTTTTGCTGCAATTTTGTACTTTCTCTCAAACCCTCTATCTGCAGAATGTAAAAAAAAAAAAAAAAGGAATTCAACAGCCAGATGGTCACCTTTACAGTGTGGTCATCTTGGATGATGGCTGTTCTTTAAAAAAAAAAAAAAAAATCCCTGTCTGAACTCTATAATTATCTCTAAGCATGTCGTTTAGATACTCCTTAGAAGGGAATGGATTTCTGAGCCTACTGTATACCAATCTGTTAATTAGCCTCCTGATCATCCCCTAATCAAAGGAATATTGCAAGTTGTATTTTACAGAGTATTATTTTAGCAATGTTTTGTCATGCTTGGTCATTTCCTTATACATACAACTGCATCAGTCAATAACTGTGGGGATATGTCTGCTGTGAAGAGACATCTGTTTACTCAATAGATCTTTTTATTTAATTTTTAATAGAGCTTTTCTTATTTTGCATGGCCATTTGTTGTTAATATATTTATAATGATTACAGCAGCTATAACTCATAACGAATGATTTTTTTTTCTAAATCTATAAATATTATTTATTAAAAGATAAAAAGTCAATGTTTCTTGTAGCAGCCATCACAAAAAAGTCAGCTGTTGCAAAATGAAATAAATATATTTCATACCTGTACTGCAAGAGATCAAAAAGATAAACCTAAAGCAATGGATTTATGTTATCTAGCTCCTAAAATAATGGGGAGTAGAATTTGGCCCTTACTATATTATGTTGCAGCACAGTTAAATTTCTACACTGCATATTAAAAAAACACTACATGTTAATAGTTTGTAATAAATAAATAAATAATCTATAGAAGTGAAGTTGATTTTATCAGTTTTATAAAACATCTTGATATAGAAGGAGCCAGATTCTGCTGTCTGCTAGCCTGATGTAGTTCAGTGGTTAGAATACTGGTCTGTAAGAAGGTATGGGGTGAATTCTGCTGTCAATTACGCATTTGTACATTTGGAGTAAGTCTAAGGAAGTTAGTGCAATTTAAAACTGCAAATAAATATAGGCTCAAAATCAATTTCTTCACTTACCTGCCAAAATTGAGTTCAGGGTTCAACATATACAGCACTTTTTCCATCTAAAGAATTCATAGCACTTTAGAAAGGTGAATTAATATTACCCCCACTTAAAAAGCTGAGCGACTAAGACAGACAAGTGCATTGGACAGAATCCATGGCAGATGGGGCTAGAGATTGAAGCTCCTGATTTTTCAGATCCGTGATCTCCTCATTCATTCCTGTACCTGAATTTTGAAGGAACATTGTGAATGTTAAGAAATACCCATCTATGGGGATGTTATCCTACTTTTGTTAGCATGAATTTTTTTTAATTACTTTTATACAAAAGGAGAATAAGCCTGTGCATTATTCACCCAAATAATCTTTTATTTTAATAGATATTATAGGATAAAGCCCCAGTAGTCATTCCCAAGGTGCTGAGCTCACAGCTGCTAGATGGTCAGTGATGAACTACAGCCTAGTTTGGTAGTAGACTTAATTACTAGGCAGTTTGCAGGTAAATTTAATTTTGCCCTGAAGTGAACTTGTACTCCTGAGTCCTATTCTGTCAGTAGAACCAGACAGAAAGCAGGCATCTTGATGGAAGCCTGTTTGTTGTGAACTGATGGTAAGTCCAATGAGGACTGCTACATCTTGATGTGTGGGTCCAGTGATTTCTGCCCAGGACATGGTCAGTCTCCTCTGAAAGCTCTCAGAAAACATCAGTCTCACTGTGGTTTTACCCTGCAGAGTGCATTTACTCACATCAGGCCTGTTCTTAGGTGAAGACTCCTCCATCCTGAGTGACGTTTTGGTCGGTAGACCTGACTGAGACATTCTTGTCCTTTTTTAAAGTTCCCAAACCATTATCAGTGAGGCAAACACTGGGCTCTTTAAGCCACCGGTTGACATGGTTGTTTTGAGTCTGGGTATCAAGAAGTCAGACACTAGTCAGGTATAAGGCACAGCTCTACAAGAAGAGCAGATCTTGTGGATTAGAATTACAATTGCAGATTAGAATTACCAATACATGTCAGCATGTAATATTTTTTTTCCAGTAATTTCACTTGTTTTTTGTTTGTTTGTTTTCTGTATTAGTTTAGTTTTTCCAGTAGGGTGCTGGTTTGATTATTCCTGTATTAAAAAGGACAGGTGCACAGGATATTCTGTTCTATATTAAACAAAGCTGTAATGCAAACTGTACAGTTCCTGGCCATCGCTAGTTATGCTGTAGAGCAACCACATAGGGATCCCCATAACTTGTATGCAATAGAAAATGCCTTTGTTCAAACCAGCCTCATACACCAGCCTCAGTGAATCTTGCCTCCACTAAGTGTCAGTTGCTAATTACCAGCACAGATGTCCAGAGAGCTCCGCTTATAACAGATAACCATTAACAAATATTCTTGTTAGGTGATTGCTCAAGACTATATACCAGAGTTATACCAGAGAGCACCTCACTGTGAAGGCAATATGTGAATTCTTCCAGTTTTGGGAGGAGTTTTGCAACAAGTGACCACTTAAACATACAGAAGTCTGCACTGAGTAGATGACTATGCAGGGGGAATAAACTTTACCTTCTATTTCATTTTAATGAACGCTAACAGATGGATTAGAAAATATAGCCGAAGGTCTAATTCCCTTGCACCTTAGAAAATAACAAGTCGTACTTAAAATATTTATGAAGTTATACCAAAATAGCTATTGAATTTGCTAATAACAATATTCTTTAAAACAGACAGACATTATTCACTTGACCAATGGGTTGAGCCATTCTTACTTAATGAGTGCTACCAATGTGTGAAACCATAAAATCAAGACACTGAACATGTCTGAGGACTACTTTAGGCCAGTGGAGAAGCATTGAGCAGTGACTCAGAGCAGGTCAGAGCAAAGGAACAGATCTAGGCAGCTGTAAGGCATGAGAGTGAACAGGGCAGAAAGGGGAGATGGTTGGTAGGGCTGGGAGTAGTAACAGAGAAGGCTGTGGCAGCACATATCCACAGCTCAACAAAAAGGGCCAAAAGAGGAATTTTCATTGGAATTTTAACAAATTCAGCCATGCTTACACCATTTTGTGTTTTCTCCCTGTGGTCGTTTTTTGTAATTCCTTTGCCTTGACATGACGAAAACTTTGTATGCAGACTTTTAGACCTTTAGACTTTTAGACCTTTAGAGTAACTTCATGATTTCTTCAAACTAGAAGCCAGGGAAAGGATTAGAATCACATGACATAGTTTACTAAAGTCAAGCGCATCTCAGCTATTATTTTCTTGCCAATATTTATCCACAAATCAAACCTTTCTTGAAAAATTGCTAAGTCATTACAAGAGACGTGTGACTGGCTGAGATGTAGTAAGCCTACAGGACAGATCAAACAGGTGAAAAGAGTTTGTTTGTCTTTGCTCACCTGAAATGGGGAAGCAGAACATAATATACTGAAAACAAGAAAATAGCTGTAGCTCTTGTGAGAAAGAACAATTATTTCAAAAGGACTAAAACCAACCCCAAAATTTAATACTGACATCTGAGATGGGCAACAATTTAAAGTATGCAAAAGCACATTTTGAATGAATAAATAACTCATCTGCAAAACCATACAAATGAGGAGCAAATAAAAGTCCAGAGCACTTCATGATCTTGCTTTTTCCCTTTAAATTTGACATAGACTTTAAAAAAATAAACAATGGAAAATAGAGCATAGGCTTTTCTTAATTTGCTAAGGAAGTTATCTGACAAGCACTTGTTCCTTAGCAATCGTAAGAAACTAAAAGTTGATTTCATTTAGCTATTGTTAGGTGCAAGGTTTATGAAAAAAAAAAAAAAAAAGCATAATTCATCTCTAGACAATAAGTAATTATTACTGATTACTAAGAAATAAGTCAACAAAGATATTTTCCTGTTTACATTCTTATCAGACTGTATCAAGACCATCTGTATTTTCAAGTCCTTTATCCCTAGGGATAAATAATTTGTGTTGTTCATTGAGTATACACATGCAAACATGTCATTTGGATTTGATACACATTTACAAAGCCAGACTTAAGGAACTGAAATGGGAAACAAGCATTAATATACAGGAAGAAAAGCTTCAGTGTGTAGTCACAGTTGATAGAAAAGTAGATACCTCAGTGAAGTGATTCTGCAAAACTATTGTAGTGATTGCACTGCATCAGAGTTTGTATCTGGTGACTGTTCTAGGTGTTGTTATTTCTATTTACTGTTGATATTTTTGCAGATGTCCACCACAAGAACATATGCATGCGTGTGCATGTGCATGTTCATGTGAGAAATGCTTTGCTCACAGCACTCACAAATTGCCTGAGCTGCAGAATTCAGATCTAGATCAGGGAAGGGAATGAACAGCTGCAGAAACTGGACATTGAACGTTTTAGAGGGTGCTTATGCTTAAAGGCGTAAAGCTGATGAATAGGAATATGCTTGCTCTCTGTGTCCCCCGTTGGCTTCAGCAAGCAGACTGGTCTCATTTCCACTTTGTACAGCCTCTGTTCCTTCAAACACCACTCTTTGCTGAACCTTCTGCCACAACTGGAAGGATTTTACCTTTCCCAGCAGGCTGGGATTCTCAAACTCCGAGCTCATTTCCTTTCTGCCACTGTTTTCACATCCCACCCTTGTGCCTTTGCTCTCACATATTGCTAGAGTGATGGTGGTAGTAATGTGAACACTCTCATGCAGCTCTTGCTCTTTTTTTCCTCCCTTTCCTTTTCCTAATTTTCCTGGCTTCAGAAATGGATGGCTCTGGAAAAGGCAGGGAGTGCTAGGGGACAGATGCACAGGAAGAGAGGTTTCCTAGAAAAGGCAGGCAGAACTACTGAGGGATGAGCCTTGCCCCACCCCACACCAGGCAGGAACTGCACCTTCCCTGAGCATGCAGGATTCTCCCTGCTTCCCCTTAACCTTCAGAAATGACATCCCCATCCTGCAAGTCAGCAGAGTTCCAAGTCTTCACTCAGCAACGACGCTGAAAAATAATCAAGTGCTACACATTCATTCCCCTTGTAAGAGTCAGGCGTGTGAGAGGCCACTGAAGGTTATTATGTTTCCCTTTCATTTATTTGTGCTCTGTCTGTGGCTTTACAGTGATCTTTTGTTTTGTGGCTACATTTAAAATTTTTCAGTCTCCTAATATAATAGGATCTGCTATCTATTGGCAATACCCAGTACGAAATAGTAGCTAATAAACTGCTCTGAATGGACTGGGGACTGCTGTCCTCATGTCTTTGTATATGACAACCCCCGTGCCCATGGGGATGCAGTCACAGCTCCCTAGAAGCCAGCAGGGATGACTTGTTTTTATCTGCTGATCTTTAGTTTGATGGCAGTGTTCATCTCTTAAATGAAATCGCAGTACCTGTGAAGCTTAGAAAGGAAATGGCAAAGGACATCTTTTCATCACCACAATGCCCAAACCAGAAGAACTATGCTTAAATTGAGCCTTATGTGAGCTAGATTATGTTTAAAAACACAACTCATTCAAATGGAGTGAAACACCCTTTTTAGCTGGTAGGGCAATATGGCTCAGTTGAGTAAAAACCCTTGGAGGGCTAGTGGGAGATTATGTGTCCTGAAGAAGTAACAGGCTTCCTTGTGGCAGTGAGAGTGAGTGTGCTGATCACTGCAAAGCCTTGATTAATGGAGTGATTAAAGCAGCAGAGGGTTAGTGCTCTGGCAGCTGGGGCATAGGAAATGGGCATGGAAACTACTGGGAGAGGGGAAATACACAGCTCCAGAATCACAGGGCTGACTTGCCCTAGCAAACACTTTGATGTCGGAGGTGGGGAAGGATGAAACACATCAGGCAAAAAGGAAAAAAAAAAAAACCTCCCACCCCCCTTCCCAGCCTTGTGCTTACAAGGGAAAGCCCCTGACTTTTGGCTCACTTAGCAGAGGCAATAAAGCTTCCTATTACGAGGCTTCCTCTGATGTATCGTAACTGGTCTCAGGCTCCAGAAATCCGATCCCTTGGAACAAAACTTACAGTAGATGCTAATAGATTCTCTAGCCCAGTAATGCTGCACAATGCCCTCCATGGCCCAGAAAACAAACAAACAAACAAAGTCCTTCTAATTCAGTCACATCCTTCTATATTCTTCATCTTTCCAACTCCCCAACCTGTTTCTTTTTCTTAGGTTACTCCACTTTTAAACAGAGATGAGCCAAACTCAGACTGCTTGTGCTCATGGACTGACTTCCCCAAAGCTACAGGCTGAGAGCCAACTTATTTTGCTGGGTCCTTTAAAATGGCAACAAATCTACGTGTGGCTGTTTGAGTTGGTCCCATTAAAGATAAGGATCATCTGCAGAGCTGGAACCTGCATCTGGAGTCAAAATTCCCAAGGCTCAAAGGGTTTAGATCAGATGTCTGGGAATGAAGCCCTTCTTCTTCGCCTTAGACATCTGATCTAAAACAACTTCAAACTTGTAACTTCCTTCAGATTAACCTCAACTGTGAGAGGCCTGGGGATTCACATTCTTGGCTGACTAGTGTGACTTCTCCATGCCTCGTATCACCACAGTTGATTAGAAATATTTTATTAACTTTCAGCTCCTGTCTCATGCATGAAGGTTAATAGCCAAGAATATCCTTGGAGAAGGTACCTTGTATTTAACAAATGAAGACCAGGATCGGGCTTGAAAAGGGGAATAAAATTCCCCATCAGTCCACTAGAGGGTAGCTGCCTCCAGAGGACAGCTGAAATCCTTCAGCCCAGCCCCAGACAGTGTGCTATGCCTGCCTGCACTCTGCTTGACGTGACAAAGCAGCGTTAACAGGCTTTCTCTCCTCCTTTTACCCTCAGTGAGCTCTAATTTCAGATTTAATAACCTCAGGAATAAAAAATAAAAATAAAAAAGCATCAAAATTCTAATGACTCTCCTAGAGAAAGATAGGAAAATTAGCACCAGAGAACAGTTTGCATCTGAAATTGCTAGACCTTTAAACAATAGACAAGTCTCCACTAAACAATGGGATTCTGGTATATAACCTGCATTAACAAGTTTAAGTCTCCTAATTTTATATCCCTGGTATATTATTTAGTGGTATTTGTGGGCAACAAACATTGATATGAATAGGATAGTTCATGTGCATTATGTGGAAAGAATCTACATTATATATAATGCATAAAGAAATCTACACAGCCTTCAGCATGCCAGCTGTTTCTGTTTATGACACTGAGTTATTCATGAAATCCAGGAAGACATTTTGTAGTAAAATATGCTACCTGCTTGCTTTTAAACTGCTGGAGTTGTCTGTCCAGCTAGCTAAATAATTAAGGGAGTGATGTGAAATTAAATATCACATTTCAATCCACCTTTTCCCTTCATCAATTCTTTCTTGTAAGAGGAGCCAGGAACTAGAGAAAAATATGACTCACAGGGGCTGTTTAGGTGTTGCTATCATATGTACAGAAGGTAAAGAGAATGATAATATGCCTTTCCTGTCTGTAATAGTGTTCACCATAGCAAACCTTTCTGCTTGTTACAGTAGAGTAAATGGGGTGTTTAATTTGGGATTCAGTGTAGTCTGGAGTCAAGGTGCAGCAGTTTTATTACAGAATACAATTTTATTGGAGACTGAAGATTTAAATTCCGCCATACGTACATCTATACATGGAAGTTCTGCTTTGCAGATGCAAGCTACATACACACACACATAGTTCCTGTATGTTAAACATACTCTCTGATTTTTCAGTCTGAATGAACCAGGGAATTATGATATGTTTCTGCATTTTCTAGTGCACTGAAAAACCTTGTTAAAATGCAGCCTCCTTTCCTCCAGCCATCAAGAAAAGAAAACACACACACGCATTCAAAAGGAGCAAGTGCTATTTTTCATTTCCTCCTTAGATTTTTGACAGTACCCGCAATGTCTCCAGTTCATGACCGCCAGAAAAAAAAGCTTTTGGTTTTGGAAAATACTTTCTTTGTTTATCTTTTTTTTTTTTTTTTTTTTTTCCCCAGCAAACAGCAGCACACCCCCCACCCCTTCCCCCAGAAAGGTATTTAGATCATGTAATCACTTCTCCTGTATTTGGTCTAAATCTTAAGATGGAAGTCTTTCAATAGAATGATTTTCTGGCAAGGCCACAATATGATGTATATATTTGGAAATCAAATTATTTAGAATTATGACCATGTCATCAAAATAAGCCATTTTGAAATGCACTGCTAGCTCTCCAAACAGATTGTATGGGAAAAATTGGATAACACTTGGCTTGAGCGCTTAGAAGTCAGTAAAACCAAAACACTGGGGACCATTTCATTTCATTTTCGTCAAAATACAAATCCATCTCCATGTGCGTGGGGGCTGCTGGTGGGGGGGACCCGCAGCGGGGGCCCCAGCTCCGCACCCTGCGCCGCGCCAGCCGGCAGGTGGTGCCCGCAGTTTAAGGACATCTGTCTGCTCCCTTCCTTTCCCAAGATTCAGAGATAAATAACATCCAAGCAGGAATCCTGGCTCAGACGGAATATTTAACACCCGCAGATCAAAAACTGTAAAGCTTTTACCTACACCAGTACAATAAAACCAGCTTTAAGAGCCTTGTTATTCCTGGATTTAATGGCTTAGGTTTTGTTTGTTTGTTTGTTTGTTTGTTTATTTACAGCCCTTGCAAACCAAAGAGAGAAAATAGTATTGTTGCATAGACTATAAATACTGTTGCTGTGGATCTATTTTATACCAGGGGAAACTAAACAAAGGTTCTCAACTGCTAGCATATTTCTGTATCATCCATGTTTACTGGCACACTGTGAAGCTGCCTTCTCTAACATACCACAGTAGCTGTGTACCTGGATGAAAGGAAATTATTTCTTTACAGGCAAAAGAGGGGGCTCATCCTGCTGTGGGTAATCCCAGACAATTTCCATTTAGTTAGCATTTTCCTAACCTTCTTTTGTTGTGCTCTTTGACACCTAGCTAGTGGTAGCCCAAGGTCATTGCCTGCCAGGGCTGCTATTTTGCCAGCAATGTATTTACACCAAAGTTTGGGATGAACAGTTTTTATCCAAATATTAGGAAAAAAAAAAAAAAAAGCTGAACTCATCACTTATGAAAGAGACATACTGACAGTCCAAGTATTGCCTTCTTTATTCATATGTGCACATAGCTTTAGAGTGAACTAACACCTAGATCTTGCCAATGACCTCAACCTTGATCTGGAGGGACCATTTATTCACTAGCAAAACATTCATTCTCCATACAAACTGGTCCTGGGACTGCTGCTTGTGTGACATTTGGTCCTCTATTAATAAACACATAAGACACAAAATCACTGTGATTTTGTCCTCTCACCATTTGGGGCTGTGTGTCATGCACGCAGCACCATAACTACTCCTGAGGAACTCTAAATTTGAAATCTGCATTTGGTGGCTTTGCAGATCTCGGAGGAATTATGGGCAGTCCCGAGGCAAGTGAGGGCTGTGAAAGCACTGAGACACACACAAAGGCAAGCACAGGCGAGAGAAGTCAGCCTTCCTTTAGATGAGGCAAGGGCATTTTTCATGACTACACGAGGAGCATATTACTGGTCCCTGCTCATCAAAGCCTAGGAACCACCATTTTGCAGTCACAACAGCAATAAAATTGTGGTTTGGACAGGCGTGCACACCCACCTCGGCATCGGAGTTCCTCTGCTCACTCAGCAGCCTAGCTCTTTTTCTAATTATTATGAAATGGCAATAGATTTTAGATTAGGAATGAGACAGGAAATGAGGGGAAAGTCCTATGTGCATCTGGAAAACACACAGGGTAAAAATTAACTTTGAAGCTCAAAGCAAACAATGTATGTATACATGTGAAAGCAGTCTCTGTGTGAATTTTCTAATAACTGTAAGGTGTACCTCCATCTTAAAACTCGTGATTTTAAAATTGAACACAATATGTACTGTTGTGATGCTGCAGAAGCCAATAAGGTATTTTTGAAAATAAAGCCATATAGCAGAAATAATTGCATCCAACTCTGAGCGGGAATTAGCCTGGCACTGCAAATGATGAACCTTGCTTTATAAGAAGGGGGCTTCATAATATGATGATTTGGCAATTTGGAGGGATGGTTATTTTCATTTTAACAGGCCTCTGCTTAATATATGTCCCCTTGGGGATGTAATGAAGGTTAACAACTTACATGTGGGAAGAAGGGATTTTAGTGATTAGGGAAATTGCCGGCTCCAGTTTGTGTAAGCATGCATGTGGCTGAGACAGAGAGTGCTTCCTCCCCATTTATGACACCACTGCACAAAATGTGAGTAAATGAAACATTTCTGGGAAAAACCATATGTAATATAGAACTCAGTCCACCAGGGGCTGAACAGAAGCTATGAATACCAGCCTCTGGATCTGAGCTGGTGTCAGATCAGGTGTCAGAGGGGGAGACAGATAGTTCACATCTAAGGGTGCATCAGCATCTTAGCGAAATTCTTGCCTTGACAAAACAAGGCAGATCACATATTAGGCTCAAGCAGACAGACTGGCAGCTCAAAGAGGCAGAACAGATCATCTTGCATCTAATGCAGCAGTGTTTTTTGAACAAACTTCCTATGTATTCCATGCAATCTGAATTCAAAGCTCAGAAGAGACTCCAGATGAATTTTTCTCTATAATGCTTCACTTTATAAGATTCGTTATTAAATTACTTTATAATTGATTTGGTATTAAAAAGCAAATCAGAACTCTACTTTCAACCAAAACCAGCTGCCCACTTACATTTCTCTGCATTCTTGACCCAGTGTGACAATTACCAGGGGAAAAACATCCCTTTACAATATTGAATGCAGTCCTGCGCCTGGACATTCAACAATATTCATTGGCCCATATAACTTAAACAAGAGCAGTTTGTTAGCCTAATAAATCCAAGTTTTGGGCTGAGAAATAAAGGTGCTGTCAATAACCCTTTAGCCAGATAATAGAAAGGGGATTATGTGATTATTCTGTCAAAAAATTAGGTTTTGTGCTTTTAATTGGCATCATATCCTGTCATGAGTCTGTAGGGTTTAAATCACAGTCCACCATGTTTGAGTGAGAAGGAAACCTAATAGTAAATCCTTTCATCCCACAGCCTGTAGAGTTTTTATGTGAAGTCCTAATTTCTGTTAAAATACTTCCAAAGAAAGACAACAGGAAACAGTAAACATGGCAACACCACAAAAATACTTTTCTGATGCACTATTTCTGTCAGTGTTCAAAGAATAAGTTGTATGGGCTGGAAAGGAAACTGCTGTATCATTAAAAGCCAAGCAGGCTAAAACAGCCACCCTTTTGTAAAATGGCCCCCCTTCCTACCATCTCTCATAAATCTTGTTTCAAACTAGTCTAAAGCCATGGATTGACTTTGCCTCTTGCAGTAATGGCTTGAAACTGTTGTGCATCACAGTTCTGCGTTCAAAGGGAAGCAAGAGTATTTAAAAACAACTTCTGGTGCAGGACGCAATTATAACTGACAGCCAGATGTCTGCCCTGTCTGGTACAGCAAGCTGAGGAGAGATTGCAAATGGTCTTGAGACCTTTGGATCTAAACAGTGCGTCCAAGTGAGTGATACACAGATAAACAACAATACCACAAATCACTGACACCAACAGAGGGGTTGCTGGTACTGATAAAGATTTTAGATGTCGGGCAGCAGCTGACCCTTCCACCCTCCCCTCTCCAATTTTTTACTGGGCCACAAACAAAGCACGTTAGTGGAAAAGGATTCAGCCTACAAAGTGTGTTTATATATCCACTGCCCATCTTGCAAGGAAACTCTCATGAGTATTTGTTTAGTTTACAAAAGTTAACTGGACTGCAGTGAAAGGTATTTGATATTTTGATTAAATTGAATGTCTGGAACATTTGTTGCATCTTCTGTAGTGCAGGGGGTTCACCCCAGGTGTATTACCTACCAAAAACATTTAAGAATGGACTAACACTAAAAATGGACCCTCTTTTCTCCACAGACTGATTTGATTACTTTAAATAAAAGGCACTGCTTTCACGTCAAAGTATGTTCCTTATGGAACTGGGGGCAATTTTAGAGACTTCTCACTCTCTACAAAGTATCCTATCTCGTGTGTCTTTTGTGAGGAGCGTACACACACCTACTGCCATAGTGAGTACAAGCTTAACTGGGAGTACTCTTTAAATTACACAAAGCTTGTGGGAAATCAGAAGAAACCACTCATCTTCATATTCTTCGCTAGTATTCACTATGGAACCAACCAGTTCAAATGCTTTAGAAGTGGATGAAAAGCTTTTATTAGCTTTCTGTATGCAATGGGTTGGGCCTTATCTGGCTCTTACAGCATTTTTAAAAGAATATGCTGTTAAACCGATATACGTTCACTGTATCAATGTTAGCCTACAGGGAAATGGCTGAAGACTGAACAGGAGTAATTTGAAACAGTGAAGACATGCAAATAATGTGAACAAAACAGAAGCTAATTTTTCAAATACTTTTAAAATAAGTAGTATATCTGATCCACCTTTAGGATCACCTTCTCCCTGTGATACCGACTTTTAAAACATCTTCCTAATACAAATTCATCTGTTTTGAATTATCTTGTGTTTTGAAACAAGATTTTGTAGAATTAAAAAAAAAAATCAACAACAAAAACAAAGGGTGTCCAGGAGACATCTTTTCCTTATGTCCCAGTGAGAAAATTCACTGCATCACTTTTTCACAGGTCTTCAGTGTGTGACAAAGGCAGGTCTATGCAATATCATTAGAATGAAAGATAAGGGTCTCCATAATACAAAGATGTCATCAGTGATGTGAAAATTCCAATTCTGAAAGAGGACCCCATTCCAAATATCAAGCTTGAAGGATTTAGTATTTTGAAACATTTTCCAGGTTGGTTCAATGTCATTGTGATAAAAAGGATGTCGCTTAAATTACAGAAACCTGATGTGCAAAGTTGTCCTGCTGGATGAATTGCCAAAACTTTTATTCACAGAAGAATCAATTCAACTTGTCTAAAAACTGACCAAAACCTTTTCTGTTCCTTGAGCCAAACTTACTTTGTGGAAAGATAAAGAATGACTAGGAAGGATGTAACCTTCATTCTCTTGCTTCCTCTTTACCCCTCCCATTTGACTCCCATTCCTACAACAGGCACTGCTTGTTTGGACATCACCATTTAGGCCTTTACCGCACTTGACCCATTCAACACATATTGCTGTGACCTTTTCACTTTATGGGCAACCATTTTGCAAAAAGTATTCTTGTTTACCCCTAGTGAATGAGATGCTTGGGCTAAGATGTGTGAATGGTCTGTGAAACTAGGACGACAGTTTTTCACTTATGTTTCTGAAAAAGGTGGAGACTATATTAATTCAGCAAAAAAGATCTTGACTATATTAATTCAGCAAAATGGTTATTTTCCTTGAGAAAGGGCCACTGTAGCAAAGCCGTTCTATATGATGCTACCTTAGGGACTGTTGCAGCACACTGTGGTGTAGATGTGCCCTAGCAGACCTTCACTCTAAGAGAAAAGGCTCTGAGCTTATGCTATGCAGCAAAAAAAGTCCATATTACTTGAAGTGTTAAAGCACTGCAAACCAAACCTTTTTTAAGTGTGAATGAAGATAAAGACGCTAGATTTCCCCAAGGAAAATAGAGCTGCCAAGAGTATCTGTTTGAAAAGAAAGACTGTCAGGTTTGAATCTTCTGTGAAAAGACAGATCACATGGAGGGAGGGAACTGGGGCCAAGTGATGGCCCTGTTTTGGCCAGCATTGGAGTCTGGGGAATAATTCATGAAAGGCTCAAGAAAGCCTCTGGAGTCTTTTTTACATCAAACTGGCACATGGACACATGCTGAGTTTTAAGCATTCCTGCTTAAGTTTGTTGTTTTAATAAGCTTTGAATGGTCACATAGCCCAAATCCATTTTGATGTGTTGAGTTTTATTTTGTTTGTAATAATTTTTAAAGCTAATGATTACAGTGTAATATTATGTATGGGACTCTTCTTGGAGACAGTCCTTGTTTAGATGAGAAACTTTTAAATAGCTTTTGCAGTATAACATATTCCTTGCTACAGCACTTCTAAACAGTATTTTAAGATCCTGGTATCTGTCATCTATATGACAGATATAATATCTGCTCAGCCTTGCTTCAGAGTGCATCAGGAAAGCACTGCACACCAGAGGTCAGGAGGGAGAAGAAGGCCCGCAGGTGGTAGCAGCCCTCCCCCTCCCCTGCAAACCACCCCAGCAGCATGGCTGGGAGTGGGAAAAGGAGAGGGGGAGATGACACAATGTGGTCTGAGACCAGGGTGGGCTACTGGCAGTCTGTGTCGTGTTCCCTTAAAGGCAGAATTTGGGTCAATGCAATGATGCTTGAAATCCTGGCCCCAGCTACCCCAGGGGTGGCAGAGCTGCCCCTCCAGTACAGAGACAAAGGGAAGGCTCTGCCTCATGCATAGCTTTCACAGGGTACATGCATAGCTTTCACAGGAGTGTTGAACCCCTAATCCCTAAATGCTCAGCAGGGTGAATACAGCAGTCTGGTAGGGGTTTCTAGTATAAAGTAGGAAGTTCTCCAGTTGTGTTTGCTGCTTATAATTCCTATGGCTAAGCACTGCAGCTCTGTAGTTATGCTGAGTTGGGTGCTTTGAGGCAGTCATGTTAGACTGTTTCTGTATTGCTACGTTCACCATTTATGAAGTCGTCTCTGTAAGATACCAGGAAATACACTAAAAAAATGTTAACATTTTCTTGAGAACTAGTAATAAGATACATATGTGTGTGTGTGTAGTGCAAGCAATGGAAAAGAAAAATGGGACTAAGCCAAAACAATAAAGAATGAAATGATTCCATAACCACCTCTCAGCTTAAGAACACAAACTACATTACATTATAAGTGATAACTACGCTACTAAGCAAGAAAGAAAACTCCAAGCTTTGTCTAGACGATCATAAATGCTATCCCTTTCTGGTCTCAGATGTAAAACTCATAGACTGGAGCTACCACTTACTCCCTGGAAAGGGTTTCTGGACATTCAAAATTACCTCACTCATCAGAGGAATTTTGGATCCAGATAGTGCTTTAGATTAGAGTTCAGAAAGAAAATCCAAGGACATGGATAGTATCAAGTTAGATAGGAGTTGCATTGATTGAATAACCTATAGCTGCAGAAACTACAGCTATTTTTCTACCGTGTTTCACTTATCTGACTTTCTTCTCAGGAAAGCTTTTATGGGGGACATCTATCAGTTTGGACACAGAGGCACAGTGCTCATTGGCATATGCCCATTAAACTGTACTAAAACTACAATGCAGGTACCATTTCAACTGTCTTATTTTTATAAACTTTAATTTTAAATCATTATCTTCATTTATCTCTGTCCTCTTATACATCTGCAGTATACTAATCTCTGTATTAGATGACTACATAGGAAAGAAAAGGTTAAAGTTTTGATAGAAATGTGCATTTTTTCCAATCTAATGATCTAGTCACAGTTCCAGACTAACTCCCCAGCAATGTAGCCACCAAACTTCAGGGATTTTGATAAAAAATCATGGGACTGTTTATTTAAACTTTGCTGTGATTTCGTCTTCCCTTGGGCACTTCCTGAGAGTCCTCACTGGGAGGCCTGTTTTGCAAGACCCCACCACCTAGGCATTGGGCATTCATTTGGGAGGTGGCAACTGTGGGCTCCAGTCCATATCTGAACCTACAGAAAAAGGGTTTGGCTTGTGGACTCCTGAATATCAGGGGAGTATAACGATTTCTAACCTATATGAACCAGGCCTTCCTTCTCAAGTTATAGTAACCAGGTCCCTGGAAATGTTTTCGTTGCTTTGAAGGACCCATATTTTTCATTATATTTTCACCTGACTTGCGAAATGGCAGTTTTCAGCAAATAAATGGTTTCCCTAAAAAGAAATAAAAATAAAAATAAAAATAAAAATAAAAATAAAAATAAAAATAAAAATAAAAATAAAAATAAAAATAAAATAAAAATAAAAATAAAAATAAAAATAAAAATAAAAATAAAAATAAAAATAAAAAAAATAAAAATAAAAATAAAAAATAAAAATAAAAATAAAAGCCCCCAAAAAGTACTTATCACTTGTTTTGCAGGCAGTTTTGGTAAAAGAAAATTAAAGTCCTAATTGAAGTCCCTTTAAGAGATTCCAGAAGTGAATATACTTGACTTTGTGACTCCATCATCATCCTTAAATTTATTTTCAGAAATCAGAATGAAATTTAGCTGCACAAATTCAACTCTAATCAATACGAGTTCTGTGGCTAAAGCCCAAACAACTCTCACAGAGCATCTTGTCTTCTTTACCTAAAAAATTCTGGATTGATTTTCAGAATTTATCGTTTTCACAGTTGTTTTATAAAACTGGCTGTGGTAACCATGCATATGATAGTGTTAAATTACTACTAATCATTCTCTCAGTCCACAGCATACCATAGTCCAGCTTTGTACTGGTTGATATTAGAAAGTCACTACAAAGCTCACAGAGAAATGCTTTTAAAAATTAAAACAGAATAACATTGTCTCATTGTAGACAATGGCAAAAGTTCCATGACCCAAATAGATCTAGGATTCGGCCTCTTACAATGATCAGTATGTATCTTCTCATTTCCACCAGATTGCCAGTAGGTTCAGCACTGTGATATGTGCCTAGAGTATGCTGTGTTTCACAGGTGCAACCTGCTTGATCACCTATTAAAGAGAATACCAAGACATAGACAGAGGTTATGTGTAAATACACTAACAGAGTGACTGCAGGCTTCCCCCCGTACACACATTCCCCATGTCTCTAGTCTCATCTTTCAGCCATCCTTGGTGGAGGGGAACGTTCCTCCCCACAGAAGTGACCTGACAGTGCCCGTTGGCATCTGATGGACCTCTTATGGGGCCAGTCTTTGTCCCCAAAGGGATTAAGACCATCCCTAGTCATGCTACTCCCTCACATTACTCCACTGAGGTTGTTCTCTTTCATCCAGGACAATCCTGCCAGCCTTGCACAGGTGCCAGCCCAGGCATGGTTCCTGCATCCTGTCCTTCTGCTTCTTTTTCTCCATGATGATGGCATACTTGCTTCCTTGTGCCACTTCTGCTGGTTAAGAAGAAAACTCAATCACCTAGGAAAGGGTTAAATTACTTTGATGCTTCCTTGATGAAACAATCTGTAGCATGTATACATATTTATATTCAAGGAGTTTCTCAGTTTTTTCTTTCTCTCCAAAGAACAATTGCGAATGCTCCTCTTCCAAGGTTAACAATTTCCAGTCCATCACCTTTTTTACCACATCATTTCATCCTGCAGGTTTCTGATTTGATGGCTGTTATAGGTTTAAAAAGTTTAAATTGACCTTGACCTGCAAACATATGATTTACAGTAGATGATATTGTTCTGGAAAAACAAAACTTCTGTCCTGAAGCAAGACTGCATCAAATGATTTACAGTACTTCTCCTGGGTCAGCTTCTGGTGTATTTACTAACACTGTACATTATTTTAATTCCTCCAGAAGCCCCATTGCTTTTGGAGGCACTCTTCCAAGAGTGAGGCAGAATCACAATATGAATAAATATATCAAAATGTGGTCCACCATTATATTGTCATGATTTTGAAGGTAAATTCTCTGGTCACTTCAAACTTTGTCTTCAGGTCTGTTTGCAAAGTCTCTGTGAATTCTTCAAATGTTTTTTTTTAAATACACAGATAGTACCTGCTTTCTTTTAAAGAAATGCCTATTGGCAGTATCATGGGCTACCTTGGAATATGCTACATATGTTTGTGTTGGAAGAGAAAAGTCCTCATGCTACCTTAGAAATGTGGAAATACAGTCTCGCTGCAGGCTTTCGTGGGGCAGGTTTTCAATCACAGTGCGTTTAACAATTAATTGTGGAATGATGAAAATATGTCTTTGTGGTGTCCCTGTGAAGCTTGAAAGTTTGGAACAAAGCATGTTAAAGAGGCAAGACTGGCACTGAAATGTTCCTGGTATCATTGCTCCCTTTTATGTTTTTTGGCATGCTCTTTACGAAACAGCAGAGAAAGAAAAATATGAAATTGAACACAGCAAATTTAATTATAAAACAAAGCTACCCACCTTGCTTTCAGGGTCAGGAAGTATAATCGCCTCCTTTTGACGCAAGAATGAGTTTAACAACATATGTTAAATGAACAATTATTTAAAATAAAAGGAAATGACCTTAAAAACAGCTGCAGTATCTCAGGCTATAGCGCAGACAGCAGTGCAGAAAAACAGCCCATTGTGGAACGAGGGCACATGCACAAACGAGAGCGCTCCTGCAACTGTACCCTTTCAAAGACAAAGCAAAAAGCAATCATTGCACAGAAGACTGTGAAATGTCTTGCTTGTATTCATTCTCACCAGCTTGTTCTGCCTCTGCTTTTTTATTTATTTATTTATTTATTCTTTTTGGCTGCAAGACTAGATCCTAGTGCCCAAAGCCACTGTTTACTGCACAATGGCACTATGACACTGGATTTTTTCCAGCAAACTGTATTTTAATGAATGTTGCAAGCAGTGGAAAGACCAGAGCAAGCACAGCAGCACTGAATGCATAGCGAAGAAGAATAAAAAGAAAACAGCTTTTTGCAACAGAATAAATCCATTTTTATTGAAGCCGACCGCAGTCACATGACGGCGCGGTTGCCTTTAGGACAGCACAGAACCAGCCCAAAATGGTAAAGAAATTAAGCAGGTCTGCCTCCTCCTCGCACAGGCTTTTTAGCCTGTCGACGCGTTGCCTGTCCGTATCCCTCGCAGCGCATCTGTAGAGCTATTAAATTGGATAATCCCTCTGGCCTTTGATACATTTCTGGACATGATTATTTCATTACTCGCAGTATATCAGTAGGATCATAATAAAAAGGACTTCTGACAACCTGCCAAGAGTTTTGTGGCCTTGTAAACACAAAAGTGCTCTAATAAAATTTTATTAAGTGTTAAAAAGTCATAAAAAGTGAAATAACATAAACTACAAAATTTACTGTCCTCAGCAAATGCTGAAAATATCGTCCATAGTAAAATTAAATTAGCATGTAATAGACAGAGAAGCAGTGTGGAGTGGGTTTAAAAGAGGATCCAGGAAAAAAAAAAAAAAAAAAAAAAAAAAGAGAGAGAGAGAGAGAGAGACGGGGAGGGAGAGAGAGAGAGAGGGAAAAAAAAAAAAAAAAAAAAAAAAAAAAAAAAAAAAAAAGGAAGAAGAAGAAGAAAGATTGCACTTGCGCTAAATACGGGTGGCGGGGCTGGTGGCTGGAGGCGGCTCGGGCCGGGCGCCAGGCGGCGCTGTGGGAGCGGGAATGCGGCGGCCCCGCAGCGCGCAGCGCCCACCCCCGGGCCGCCGGGGGCGCTCCCCCACCCGGCACGAGCAGTCTGCGGGGATTTTTTGATTTTTTTTATTTTCGAGGGGGGTGGCAGGCTTTTTTTTTTTTTTCGATTTCGTGTAAATAAATAAATAAATAAATAAATAAAAGAAAAGAGAGAGAGAGCAAAAATGAAAAAAGAAAAGGGAAATGGAGTGGGGAAAACAATGCGGGGAGAGCTGGGCTGGAAGGCGCCCGGCGGGGCGGGCAGCGGCTCCGGGCAGGGCCGGGCAGGGCAGGGCAGGGGCCCGGCCGCCCTCCCTCGGTGGCGCCGCAGGAGCCACGTAAGTTCATCCTTTCCTTTGCCCTCGGCAGTGCGGGAGGAGAAGGCGCGGCTGGTGCCGGCAGCGCGGCGGGGATGGGGACGGGAAAGGGGACAGGGACGGGGACAGCGCCAGGGTCGGCGGCGGGTGCGGGGGCACCTCCCGGGGGCACCTCCCGGGCTCCCGCCCGGTGCTGCCGCAGCTGGGCGCTGCGCCGGGGTTCACCCTCGATCCGCCGGGAAGGGAACGGAGCCGCCTGGCAAAGCCGCCCGAAATTGACCCGGGGTCTGGGGGAGGATGAAACGAGAATAATACAACGGGGAAACTGACTGCAGATTTGCGGGTAGAAAATACTTCAAGTTTCGTTGTAGGCAGGTGAGGAGGAGAAGTGATTCTCATGTGGCCAGGCTGATGTTCAAGGCCAACTCCCGTAGGGATACGAGTGGCTCGCTGCCCACGCCTGGCTCCTCTTCGAGCCCGGGCTGGGAGCGGGGACCACAAGTCCCGGACCGGCCCCGACCGGGAGCGGGCAGCTCTTAGGCAAAAACTGCCCCGAAGAGGCGTATTACGAGCAGGGAGAGACAGTGTTGTTCTCGCCCAGAGGGGTAGGAAAATTCCACGAAGTACTTTTTAGTAGAAATTCTAAAATTCTGGAAGTAATTTGCATTTTAGTAATCTTGGATTCATGCACTGTATATTAAGGGAGGGTTAAAAAGAAAAACTGTATACATATTGTGATCTATTTTGAGTCACATGAACGAATGGGAAAGTTGTAGGTGTAGTGCTTGCTTTAGTTTGAATGTCTTAAATTAAGCATGGCTTCCAAAAATAGGCATTTGTGTTTGAATATAAAGCTGGCTAGACCTGTGTGCATGTGCAGACCATACAGCATAAAATGTATATTTATCTCACTCATTCAAAACTTGAAGTGTTTTATACACCCTTGTATTCATCACCTCTGATTAAAAGAATGGGGATATTACTGTGTAATTTATATATATCTTTACTGGCAAAATGCAGAAATAAAATATATTTGAATAAATAGAAAAAAAAAAAAAAACACTTTGCTTTTCTTCCATCTCAGATTTTTATATAAAACTTCAGTAGTCTTATGGTAATGACCACAACTCATAATGTTCACAGAAAGGAGTTGCACCTTTTAAGCTGAAGAAAAATAACACATCACATTGTCTACTACATTGAAAAAGATGTGAGCTCTGAAACATCTACAAAAACGGGCAAGTTTTCCAAGAGAGCTGAATAATTATTTTCTCTGCCCTCTACAGTCTTCTGTCACCAGATATAATGTAAAGACTGCAAAAACACAAGCAGAAAGTGTAGCAGCAGTGTGATCAAAGCATCAAACTTACATGAATTAAAAACTCAGTGAAGCATTACAGACTTCCACATGCTAAAGTGTGTGAAAGCCTACATTACTTTGAAGAGTTTTAAGTGAAGCGAAGTGGTTTGGGAGATACTTTGCATTCCTGAATGACTCTTCAGGATCAACTGTGATATCTTCTGGCTTTTGGCAACACTTGTAAGTCCCTCTTTATGGTGTGGTGTGCAGAGCCACACCACCATTATGTTTAAATCTGCTCTTTAGAAATCTAATTCAGTCTCCCAGTTCATCAGTGGTTTATTATTTCGTGCTGCACTCTGCCTGAACAAGTACGTGTGCAATATCATGGTGTGAAAAAGCCCGTTTATTCTCTGGGGTTCGTGGACACGAGTCAGATTATATGCTTGTGTGTGCGGGATCCAGGTTTCAGTGGTGAGAGAAACTTTTTTTTTTTTTTTTCTAAATTGAGCCTGGCGGACGGTGAAGATCATGTGGCATTACTTCGGCAACTGAATTTTTATATCAGCTTCAAGTGATGTAACGTTCCAACAAAAAGACACAGCAGGCAGCTATATGTTATATTTAAATGGCCGCAATAAAGACTTGATGGCCAAGTGTCTGGTTCTGCGTTGGGGCACCGTGGGAGCTCCTGCTGTTTGCACCCAGTTTCAGCCCCACTCGTTTCAGTACCCCACATCGTGAGCTGCATCCCTGGCCGCAACCGGCAGTAACACAAGCCCTGCTTAGGAAAGTTTGCAGTCCGCCTGTCAGAAGGGCCTCAAAGGGTGAGGAAGAAAAGCACAGCCACAGCCGACCAGGATGCTTGCAGCAGGCAGGATGGATGTTGTCTGGGCTCAGGGACCAGGGTTGCACATGTGTCACTTCTTTTTCAGGGCTTCTCTAAGTGGTTGCAGAATTTAAAGGCACGCACCACCCAACAGAGGCCTATCTTGCAATACATTAACCAGATCTTTCTGAGTTGATTAATGGTTTCAGGCTTTTGTTGTTGGATTTTTTTATTTTTATTATTTTTACTGTAACACAGCTGGGCCCTACACTACAGAGATAGATAATGGATGAAATCTTGGCTCTCCTGAAGTCAGTCACAAAACTCATTGACTTCATTGGAGTCACGTTTTCGTCAACTGTATCGTAATGTTTGGTATCAACCATATGGAAGAGATTTAGTATTGGCTTTAGAAGAAATAGAATTAGCTCCTCTACAAATGATTTGCATGGGTTGTTATCTGTTTATTTCTCCAGGTAATATAAATGGCAACACTAAGTATAAAATAGACTAATAGCTGCAGAACATTTTGATTTCCTGTAACTACAGCATAACTTGACTGAAATCTGAACTTCAAATCAACAAACTTGGATTACTGTGTGTAAGACCGCCAGGTCTGCTCTGGACCGTGTGAGGGCATGTGAAGACATTCAAAGGCAAAACTGACTATTTACAGTTCATGACACTCTTTAGGACCACGGCGATGTGAAATTGTATGTCAAAGATGCATTAATACAAGAGGCAGTTAGTTAAACAGGAGCGGCAGTATTAATTTGCAGCCCTCACCCTTGTACATTTAGTGTTATTGAATTGTGCTTCCCCTTGATATTTTAAACAGATGCATCATAATGGACTCCTTAAAATCTGATTTAAACCATAACACCAGGATGTACAATTATGTTAAAAACTGGAGAGGGGGGGACTGATTGTCAGACTCCCAGCCACTCCCACAATCATCTTTTCACAGACATTTTTTTCTGATCTATTAGCCTGCCAGACAAGGATGGCATCTATCCAGTGTAAATACTACATTTTCAACATTTGGATGGTGTTTTGAGCAATATTTCTCATCCCCTGAGAACATATTCTTTATAAATACAATATTACCTGCAGCTCAGAGTAAGATTGTAGTAGGATGTGACTTTATAATGCAAAAGGTATTTAGAGAGCTCTGTGTGGACTCTCTAGAATAAAATTTCTTCCTTTCAGATATTTTAATTTATGGTGAAAATGACTTAAGCACAGCATCAAACACACTTTTTTTTACTGGAATAGGGAGGATCCAGATATAATTTTAGAGGAATAACTCCATGTGTAGACAAGATCTGTTGCTACTGTTTAGCAGCATAATCTGCACTGTGCATATCTTAAAGTGGAAAGCCCCATTGGCATCTTTGGGACTTAATATCCTCATTGGACTAAATTCCTCACTGTGTATTCCAGTAATATCCCACTGATGCTGCCAGAAGCTGACAGAACTCTGCATTGGAAATAATTACAAAAATAAGTTGAACTACATCCACAGCAAGTAGTGGATATTCTTAGAGAAAGAGCCCATTCTGAAATTTTCATCTTTGTTTTAAATCCTTCTCTTTCTTGTCAGAGGGAAAATGGGCAATATTTGAACTGAGACCAAGTAAGTTTCTTTTTACATTTAGTCATTTAACTAAAACCAACTTGGCTGCTTTGTACAGTCTTGTGTAGGGGAGAAGGAATTGCACCCAGCATGGCAGTTAGATTGCAAGCTTCTGGCTGGTGTGGCTTTACATGATTGAATTATATGCCCTGAAATTTGTGTTTGCAATTAAAAAAAAAAATCTGAGCTATCTTCAACTACAGAAGCATTGCTTAGGACTATTTATTTACCAGATACAGACTATTAAACTGGAACAAATATAATCCTCAAAATACTAGCTTCACATTTTCCTGGTTGTAGGTAATTTTCCATACGCATAACCTGCTGTTGTGAAAGAATGTCCTTACTTCCTGGCTTTGAAGTACAGCTTCCCCACCTTCCCTTCAGCTTGTGCCTCATGACACTCTGTGTCTTAGGTCCTATGTATGCCCAAACTGAATAAAATGTTATCAGCTGCTGTGTCAGTCTTGTTTGCAAGTTCCTGCCTGCCAACACCGAACTTGGCGTTCTGGTGACACAGTAATGCCTGGGTGGTGGGGCCGCAGGGGAAAGAAAAAAGAAATTGGAGATTTTTGCAATTAAAGCTGCATGAGAAAGATCATGGCTTTCAAAATCTCTAAAGCGTTTTACCATAGACCTGAAGGAGTGACATGTCAGCGTGGCTGGCCAGCCTCTTGCTCATAACCAGATCTGGGCTGAGTCCCCGGCCTGGCGGGCAGGATTTTCTCCTGAGCCCTTCCGTAGCCAGGGTGGGTGCTGCAGCCTGCAGGCATGCGGCCCTGTGCCAGGTCTTCCTGGCAGAGAACTTGGCCTTGCATTTCCAGCCTTTGTAGCTGCAAAAATAACTGGGGTAATACGAAGCCTGAGTAAACTAAGGAGCTTGCAGGAAGATTGAAATAATGGTTCTGAGAAGTGTGAACCGTGCCCATCAAATGTGATACCTTAGAGGCCTGATAACAATGCATTCAGCGTAAGGCAGTATTAACTATTTAATGGCAAGCCGTGCCAGTACAAGTAACTGGCTAACCTGCTTGGCCTGCTGGTAGAGTCAGTCTGTGTGCAGAGGAAATACAAACTTCTCAGGACTTCTCCTTGCTTCATGGTTTAGTGCCAGGGCATCTCTGTCTGCCTCGCTCAGGGCTCTTCAGCAGCACCACCTGCACACAGCCCTCCCTGCATCACAATTAACACCTTCAGCCTGCTAGCCAGGGAAGCCTCAGAGCTCATGTCATTGCAGTGCAAGGAGAGCCGGCAGGCCTCTGAAACCAGATTGGAAGGCATATCCCTTTGGGTACATACTTACACCCACGTTCTGCTGTGTGAGCAAAGTGTCATCCATTCTCTACTTACCATTGTTTGGTGTGTCCAGAATGTGAAAGCCAGAGCTGTTGGGATAGGAAGAACAGCTGAAATATCTCTAATGACATCCAGTGCTAGAAAGTGCTTTGAAGTTGTATAGCTGCTTTCTTTTCTACGATTTCCAAATGCAGAAAGGAAAAATATATATATATCAATGTTAAAAGCATCAGTTCATCTACTTAATTAGATAACAGTTGCCTGTGTCATTTCTATTCTTCTTATGATGACCTGAAGTAGAGAAAGCAGAGAATTTTCTTGATGGTTATAAAATATTCATTATTTACTTCTGAGACAAAAAGAACTACATAATATTTACCAAAGACCAATGGCCAACATATTTAGGTATTTCAAAAAGTATATTTTTTACCTAGTTCTGTGACTCTTGATGGTGCTCCTGGCTGTGATGTGGTTCTCTGAGGGTCTCTGGAGTACCACCACCATTTTTCACCATCATCCATCTATCAGTGACATCATCTTTTTGAAATCTAGCAAATGTTTGCTTCTTCTAGTCCTATTCCTGTCAGATGGATATTTTCCCCATACAAGACAGGGAGAGAAGGACTGGACACAGCCTCACTGAACTGACTCCTCAGACCTTGCTAATAAGTGGGGGACTGCAAGTTGTGATACCTCTTCTAAGAATGCCAGAGTAGTCTTGGGTGATCTCCATGGCCAGTTTTGCCACCCAGCATAAGAAAATACCATTTAGGATGAATTTCAGCTTTCTGGGCTCTGAGGATCAAGCCCCAGGCTGCAGATGCTCTTCTGAGCTACTTGCTCTGAGCATTGCACACACATTGACCATCAATAAAGGCTGACAAAAGATACCCCTGCCATTGATGCAGACCATGAATGCCCAATGCTACATTCTCTGACATACTGCAACTGAATCTCATAATGATGACATTCACTCCATGGCTATAATTTAATGTCTTTTAGTTGTGCATTTTAGATTGTGACTTACTCCATGGAAAATGGCAAGATTATCTCCCAAAGGCCATAGTCTGCTCTCTTGACATAAATAAGCAGGGTCTTCAATTGATTGCAGTAGGAAAGTTATTCTAAAGCTTAGGCAGACCCAGGAGACCATGAAACCCTGGTTCTGCACTTAGTTCTACAAGCTCCAGTGAACACAGAGAGGCTGTGCATGGCCACTAGTTCCCATCAAAGGGCTGGGGTAGATATCAGTACGTGCCTTGGCATGTGTTGCAACTGAAACAGTACGTTTTACTTTAGCACAGAAACTACTTAGAAGCTTTATTCAGTTACAGGCCTACATTTCCCATTTCTTGTATATACAACTGCTGGTTTATAACATACTGTATGAGCCAATAAATTGGAAATCAAAGGCATATCTGCAAGAAACTTTAACAGCATGGTAGGTGGGTAAGAACTACAAATCTCACTTGTTATTCTGCCCAATGACCCAGAGAAGAGAAAGAAAATAGAAAGGAAACTGCTGACAGTTGTATAACCACATAAAAATATTAAAATACCAAGTTTCTTATGAGCATTTCATAATAAAACCCTGTCCTGATAATAGTTTTCATCTTAATTGTGTACTTCTCTGTGACTTTAATGTATCCAAATAATTTTCATTCATTGTTAAAGACATATTTCCTCTATGATTACATCTAGGTACAACAAAATTAAAGCTTTCTAAAATATAATTGCCTGGAAAAGGGAACTGCTGATACACTTTTAAGTGTAGCCCCATGACTGACATCTCTGGCAAGTAGAAATAAATAAATAAAGGTAATTGCTACATTGCTTGAGCAGTGAAGGAATTGCCATTTTATATATGACTACATTACAGTGTTTAGATAAATTACCTGATGTAGGTCAATAAAGTAGGACCAATTAACTTCTGTCTCTTAGAAAGACCTCAAAAAATGATTGTTCTTCATCAAACACCCACTGAAAGGACACCTCACTGTAATACACTGCGATAAAGAATTGATGCAGGAGGGAAATGTGCTTCTTTATCGGGTAGGTCCTAATTGTCCTTGACAGCCAACAAAAAGTCACAGAAATTTTACATAATTAATTTTATTGTTAATTTGCTTGAAATTTTGTCAATCAAAAGGAAAAAAGAACTGAAAGATTACCCACTTCATGTAGGGTTTATACAGAAATGCTGTTCTTCAAGACACCCAAGCAGCAGAAAGCTGTAGAATACTTTTGCAAGCTTTTGTCCTACGTGGGCTTGCTCCACTCTTGCTATCAGTCCTGGCTTTATGACACAGATTTTCTTCAGTCTAAAGCCACACAAACTTTCCAGATTTTTCAGTGCTGCCTCTAACATTTATATCTATCTCATGACTATGGGCTGCAATGTGCTGTTACTCTGGTGCCAAGCTTACCCACCCCTAACAGTTCGTGACACGTTTTCTCCCAACAGTGCTGGAGATGGCCTGTAACATAAAAAAGCTTTCTCTGTACAGAAGGATGCTGGCACAGGAGATGTTGTTACAAAGCTACACAAAAAAGCCTTTGCTATTTGTGCATGTTTATGTGCATTTCATTAGCAAAGAGGGGAAACTGCAATGGAAAGGAAACTAAGGGGAAACTTCAGTAGTTTCCTTAACTTCTTTTCTGGATGACTGGTGCAAGAAGTAGTGTGATTACTGGCATAAACTCTACATGATTACCACTTTAACCTTATTCCTCCCCATATAACTGTCAATAATATATATCCAAATATTCAGCAGTATATGATGTTAGCTGTGTTCTGGAAATAAATATTACTTGCTTATAAAAGATTTCAGTTATACAGCATTGCTACCAGAGGTGGGTAAAACACTTCTGCCAAATATTTTATTTACCCAGAAATTTGCCTAAATAAATGTATTTTTAATAACTTCCCAAATGAAATAACTTTTTTATTTTTTTTAGTATCAGTTTCAGTGTTTGCATTGTATAGCTAGAGTCAGATTTGCTTGTGCTAGTTGCTGAAAATTGAGGTAGAGATCATTTTCTCAACAGCAAACAGTTTCAGAGTGTTTGATTTGGAGCGAGCCTGTGTCACTCCAGTATGCGATGAAGTTGTTCTGCTGTGTTGCCCTAACCCATCAAAATGCGTTAATGCACTGTAGCCCATGGCCATCCTTGTTACAAGAGTAACATTTTAAATGAAAGGTCCTGACAATTCAGAAAGGAGGATGAAATCCCATTTTAGAAAGGAGCTTTTCTTTGCTCAATCCCATTAAGTTGCCCAGCTCATTGAGGACAGACGTTCACTGCATGCACACATCTGGCCCAGCCTCTCTGCATGTAACATCATTCATCACGATCTGTCATGCTAGTCTTGCTGCACGCATTACCCCAGCATGCCACAGAAAACTTTCCTCTCTCAGCACCTTACATTTCACTCCCTCGTAGGCATCCTTTGTTCATTCTAACAACAAAATGGTGCCATTCAGAACCTGTAGCAACATAATTGGTAGTTACGCAGCACACTCCTTCAGTCACTGAGAGGTCTGTGAGTGCAGGATCATGCTAGGATTACTGCACCATCCTGCACTGCTCCAAAAAAAAAAGAGATGTAAACCAATATCTTCATCATGCTTTTTGGCCCAGTGACTTCAAGAATGCTTTTTAAATTTTAATCCTCTGCATGTACATGCTAGGTGAAACAAGTCTGAAGAATGATAAACTGAGATAAAGTATGGCCTTGTCTTACATGGCGACCAGCAGCGAAACTCAAAGTTTCACTCAAGTGCAACAACTTCCAAAAATGCTGATCTTCCTCCCATACTGATTAAATATTAAACACATTATTTTGTGTATGCTGGTAAAAATACAGGGGAGCTGGAACAAATGAATGAATCTGAAAACTAATGAAATAAGAAAAATGTTGGTTATTTATTGATTGGTACGGCAACATGCTAGGAAGTATTAAGTCTCTGTGGATTATGAGAGTAAAAAACATAATTACATTTGTTTCATTGCTGCTATATAGTTGCTGTGAACCCTGGTGGTCCAGAACACTATTTCTGCTCTTTGAACATAATTTCAGAATTTTCCATTTCGTGCTCCAGCCCTGCCAGCCAAGTAGGTCAGTTCATTACAAGTTTATGATTATTGAGACCAGAATCATACAGACGGAGGCATCCTGCTGTCTGTGAAAAGGAAGGCTACAAGGGCAATGCCTCCCAGGTATGACCACCAGGCAGCCCATGCCATTGTTAAGTTCTCCACATGAGACTGATGGACAAGTTGAACTTCTGGCTGACCTTTTGTTGCCACTCCACCGCATGCAGTAGTACCCTGACATTGTGCATCAGCATGGTTTTCTGACAGGGGCTGGTTATCTGTTGAAGGCTTTGCCTCCACGTGGAGTACAATTATGCTAGGCCACCGCTCAAGGGCTGATGTTTTAATTTTGAAATTTATTCCATTTTCTTCTGCTGAGGATCTATCATAGGCCATTTGCAAACAGGCTTCCATTGCTCATATTTAACTCATTGTCAGAAAGGAAGAAGCTCCTTATTCATGTACTTTAGGAGACACTCTCTTTTTCAAACTCACCTTCTCCAGCTGCACCCCAAAGCCTGTTTTTTGTGTCTTTGTCTTATCCAGCACCCCTGCCCCTGCTGCCTTCTATGCTGTCTGCTCTCAGTGACTGCATTAGACTGTTGTTCTCCAAACAAAAAGTATGTTATTTTTTCTCTTAAATTTCTCCATTGCATCCTGCCTGTTTTCTCAGTCATCTCAACTCTTATCTCTCAGGCTCAAAACCTTGGCACTATTATCAGATATTTGCTTTCTTTTGCCAGTCTGCTCAGTATTGCAGATAACCTTTCTGTAGTACACCAGTTTTTCATCTCTTTCTGTATGTCTTCTCTCTAGTCACTCCAGACTATGGAGTGACTCTATACTCTGTGTAGCCTTGCCTTCCCACAGCTCTGTGTGTATTTGTTTAAGCAGATTCAAGTTGTCATTTAAAAGATAGGCATGCAGATGAATAGCTGAGTCTGCCTGACAGACCAACCTGTGTTCCCAAAGCAAGGGACCAAGACAAAAGAATATGGTCTTGTTTTGGGCTACGAGCTATACACACTCAAGCTTTGTGAGAGGCAATGAAATTGGATGCAAAACCTGGCCATGATGCCAGCTATGGTTTTGACCTGCAGTCTGGATTAAATAGCAATACATACTTGGAAGGAGCTGATTTTTATCAGCTACTCATCGCTGGAAACATGCCCCACAGGTGCACACTGCCACTAGCTCCTTGTGCCAGTACAGGGGAATACAGGACCAAAAAAAGAACAAACACAGGGTTTCCAGGAGGAAACTACAGAAAAATAATCGCCACTTCTATTTCAGTTCTGCTGATCAATCACAGGCTAAAAAGCTGCTTATAAGTAGCAGGTTTATACCCTTCTTTTCCCAGCACAAGATTAGGTGCTGGCAACAGTATGGCCAACATCCCTGGCTGTTTGCTGAACATACTGAAAGCCCAGCACACCAAGCCCTTATTTCACAGCCCACCTCTACTGTTACATATCCACTGTTGCCTCCCCTTTATTTTTCCCAATTGTTTTATTTCAGTTATTTAGGGAAATGTTTTTTTTTGTTTTGTTTTCTTTTGTTTTTTCTTTCTGAAGCTGCCTGCTAATCACTTGAATCACTCTTGGACTTAGGCAAATAGCAATTAACTCAGAAATAAGAAGCTGTTGAGATTTACTAACACAGCACCAGCCAGCTCTGCCAGCACTCCACTGTAGACTAACAGCTTTGGTTTATTCACAAATACCACATTAACTTACAATCTTCAAAAGAGAGGTTATTTGGTAAGAATCTCAGTCCTTCCCTCTGTGTTTGACGTACAACAGCAATTGTATCACCAGGCCCTGAATATCTTGCTGCTGGAGTGTGACACAGTCCACGAGGCACAACTGCAATGAAATGTGGATACTTCCAAGACATTTTATGCCTGTCAGGTTGGCAACAGATTTCTGCTGGTGACAAGACTTGTCGGAGCTGCTAGGCATCGCAGGCCTGTTTCTGTTTACCTTGCCAGCCCATTTGCAGCCAGCTGTTCTCCAGCAGGAGACAATGTTAAAGCAAACACCCACATGGAAATTGTCCGTAATAATTAAGATCCCAAGGCAGCAAGTCCCTTAAACACGTGCTTAACTTTGTTTAGTCAGGTGAGTGGTCTAAAATATCTCCTGAAATGTCTTCTACAGTTGTACAACCTATTAAAATGTTGTCAGCTGATACAAAAGTAATTACTTAGGTCTTCCACGTATATGTCGTTCAGTAATGCCCACGTGGCTGCAGTGGGCTTTTTTTTTTGCAGCTGTCCCACAATTTCTCACATGTTTTTCACTCCTCTCTCCTGTTGATCCTTTGACAGTACTTTTGCCTGCCAATTTCTCAATTTGTTGATAATTCATCTTTTCACTCTTTATATCTTTTGTTATTTAGAAATAGAAGGGGACATTTCATTCATATTAATAAAGCTTTGTATGTTGTATTTCTGTACTCAAAGATTATAGGACTGATATGGTTTTTAGAAAAAAGTGTGTTTATTACATTTTGAGTATTATCATTCCTGGTCATTATCACCAGTATTTAGAAGATGGTCTTCCCCACATTTTGTTGGTATGCACTACAAGATTAAGAATTTTTGATATACAGAAATGGCAGTGGATATCTGTAGTAACTAATTAATCTTGGAGGAAATCTAACCATTAGATAGATTGTAAATTCTGGTGTAATAAAGGTCTAATTAAAAGACATGACTTTTAAAGTGTATACAGCCAGTCATGGACTCAAACATTTCTTCTGAGAGAAGCCTTCCTTGGCAGATCTTTTTTGCTTCTCTTTCTTATGAATGCCTTCTTTGGGTCTGCCAGGTGAAGTACTTTGAACAAGCAGAGTTGCCACTGTGCAAGAGACACTCTTCAGTGAGTTAAGCAGATAAAACTTCAAGAACACAGAACATAACCATCAGTTGTCCCCAGGAGTGTGTCACTTGTTGGGGACACCAGAGCAGAGGCTCATGGCACCTTGAACCAGTCTTTGCTGGAAAGCTCTTCTGGTTGTTACTGCTCTGCCTGTAAGTTTAGCACAAACTCCAGACAAAATAGCAGATACGATTCTCGTGTTGATTTTAGTCAAGTTTCTCCACCATGTTTCATTCTTATTCTGACTTATGGAGGACATATGCACTGAAAATAATGCTTCTCAGGGTCCAAGTGCTGAAAACTTCCTGCTCACAGAGCTTGCTTCAGACAGCTGTGTGTCAGCCAAAACCTCCTGCTTGGTCCCTGGTTCCCATGCAAGTAGAGAAGAGCTGAGCTGCTTTTTTCCTCCCCTCACAAACTCCCCAAACCTACCAAGGTGGTCTGAGGAAATACCAGAGAGGGGATCTCAGTGCCACACTGTGTGGCTCTGTGGAAAAACAATCCATGTCACCAAAAAATGGAAAAAAAGCTGCACAATGGTTACTGCCAAATGCCATTAACCTGCTATCAACAAAAATCTACACCATGGCATGACAACAAATCAGTATTTCTGTGTATGATGAAGCATAGTGGAGCCATCTGCTCGCAGTGTGTGGCCTGCGTCTCAGGCTGCAAGAGCATCTGAGAAACTTGTTGCGCCTTTCTGAATGTCACATCCCTGCTACAGATGTTGCCATCTGCGTAGTAGTGCGGTGCTCTGCGTCTTACGTACCATGGCATTTGCAGATTCTTAATCTCTTTAATGGGTGTTTTTAATCACACTGGTTGTCAGTTGCCACCACCATTTTTCCCCTCCTGATTGGATGACATGAAATATATTAATGTTGGCAGTTCATTGCTGCAGCAACTTTCAGAGGACCTCAGCCTCCTGAAATATTGCTACATGAAAAATATATTTATATATATATTGTTCCAAATCCATCACACCAAAGAGGATTCACAGGGGGGACAGTGCTTGCTTCACCCAACTGCCACAGCTCCTGTTTTTTTTTTTGCAGCTCTTGCTGCAAAGGGAATGGGTCCTTCTTTCTGCTTAAAGGCAGTCTCAAAGAGGAATGCAGAGGAAATCACTAGAACAGAAAGCTGAGCAACAGCTAAGAAACCGAAATGCTGAATTTCAGTGCCTCATAAAAATCATAAAAATCAAATTCCAGACATTAGGAACTCTTAGCCAGCACTTTTAGACACCACAGATGCTTATTATCATGTCTGCATTGTAGGGGTTTTGATAATCTATGATGTAGCATAGATACAGTCATGGAGACTTTACTTACCTGCATTTATCATTCTGGAAAGATCATGTCTATTAATCACAGATAAGAGCACAGCCTATTGTGTCCCTGACAATTAGAGCTCTCTGCCAGCAGAGCAGACGCAAATGCCAAGATGAACAAAATGTAAGATATTTTACAGGCTTTTTGCAGAAAATCCTGTACATATTATAAGGAGGATCTTGAATTTTGTAGTGTTCTGCAAGTGAACCGTAAGCAGCTCTAAATGCCCAGGCCTTGGGCAGAGATGGCAAGGCCCAGACCTGTTTCTTGCAGTCACAGAGATGTTTTAAATAGGCTTGGGGGGTTGCCTTGTTTTTGGAAGACCAGATGAAGAGAGCTAATGCTTGTCTCAGTTATGTTAGAGAGACCTCACAGAATATGGGCTTATATGTATAGGAGGTAACCTCTTGGCTGGAAATCCCAGCATAAAGAACATGGGAAGTTCCCCACATGCAGAGGTGAGGGGAATGATCCCTGGAGCTGGGCGAGAGACCTTGCTCTGGGCCTACAAGACTTTTCAAAGTCTGCAACTGTTGGCTCTTCTGTGCTGAGAAAAGACCAAGGCACTTCAAAACAAAAAAGAAAAAGAAGGAAAAAAAAACTCTGTAAACTGTGAGTGGGGAAAAAAAAAAAAAAAAAAAAAAAAAAGGAACACATAAGTGGATCAAATAGATCATAGATCTGATCTGGATTTCTGCAGGTAATGCTGTGAACCTTTGGATTGGCTCGAGGACAGCAGAGACATCCAGGCAGGTCTCTCCTGTTTCAAGTGTGTGACCTTCCTGCCAGTCTGCGCTCTATCTGCCTATTCTCTTTTATCCCTAGTTTTAACAGCAAAATGGAGCTAGGAAACCTTTCAGTACAAAGGAGTTATTGAAATTTTCCCTTGAAAATATCTCATATTGAGAAATAAGCATAAACAAAGTATCTAATCAGAAACTTCCCAGCCATCAGAAACAGACTATTTCGTTATGTCTGAGCAAGATCAAACCTTTCAGCATTTGGTAATGCATTTTGCAATGTAAACCTCACTTTGCCTATGCGTATGCTACAAAATAGTATTTTATCTTTTTTTTTTTTTTTTTTTGGTAAGAATACAGCACGTTATCTATCGCTTACATAATCAAGGTTACCATAAGAAAGTGTCTGAACCTCTTCACCTGGCTTTGCTACCTTCCAAAGTACTAAGATAATTTTAAAAATACATTGAACTCACAGAAAAAAAAAATAAAAACAAATCTGAAGTTCATTCTATTTATTCCTTCTCTTGGTTCTTGCACTCTGTGGATGTCTACCTTTCATTTGTGAAGCATCTAATATGAAAGGATGTAAAGCACGAATGCACAGATTTTCAAAGTTGCTCTGGGTTTGTGGTTCCTAGCACAAGGTCACGGCTGGTCCTTGGAGCAGCTGATGGGACATGGCAAAAGTTGGCACATAGAAACCCTGATGAGACAGCTTTGGGGTACTCAGGGCTCCATCAGAGCTGCATCCTTCAGCTGTGGTAATATGAGGGCAAAGAAAGGTGAGGACTTGGGAGAAGAAAACCCAGGCACATCTGGGTCTTACCTGAAAGAAGCTTACCTGAAAGCAGGCCCTCCTCAGTCTCCTTTCAGATACAGCTCTAAGGCTGCTTCAATGCAAATAATAATTTACAGCAGCACACATGGTTACATCTATAAGAATAACATATTTGTAAGAATTAATGTATGATTTTAGAGTGTTTCAGTGGCCATAAACAGCATTTTAATTTGTTCCTTGAAGTCCCTGAAGAAGTTACCTGCTATGTGAGCAATTTAAATAGGAAATCCAAAGCAGTGTTTTTCAAACCCTAGCAAGATATATAGTTCCGCAAACAAGATAGAAATTACTTTTTTTTTTTTTTTTTTTTTTTTTTTCCTTCCCATGAACTGACTTGTAATTCATTTCTGCCAGTGTTCTGAGCTCTGAGTGAGCTTGTTGCTGGTAGACCAGAGACAGAGAGCACATTTTGAGACTATTTGTTTTTTGGAGTTTTACAGGTTTGAAGAGAAACAGAGTTTACTCTTGGTTGCTATATATTTTCCCTATATTTATTTTCAAATCAGCTGGGTTTTCTGCTGAAAACAGCACTCTTATTTTCTTTCCCTTAGAAGGATGTATTTATATTTTTAATTCAGAAAGGTTGCCATGTGGAGAAACTGGAAGTTCTAGGAGCAAGGTTGCAGTGTGTGTGATGGGGGCAGTTGTGTATACTCTAGCAATGTGACAGGAATAAGTGTGGGCACTGGCTTGCTTGTGAATAGAGGAGCCATTGACATTCTGGGTCCTGATACAAGCACTTCCAAAAAGTATTATCCTTGTGCACACTGCTTTCCCAGTCAAAAATCCCCCCACTACTCCTGTGCCTGCTGTCACTGCCATGTGCCTTTGCGGTAAATCCTCTGGCCAATGCAGTGGCACAAAGGAGAAATTCAGCTCCATGACCCTCATTACTTGGGATAAGGACAGGCAGTAGCTAGAAAGACCCCACATCAGGCAGGTAAAGCTCTTGTGGCACCTCAGAAGGGACACAGGTGGGAAGGATGTGCAATGAAGGAAGAGGAGGGGATGGAGATGAACTCTCAGGAGGATCTGACCTCCCAGACTAAATGATGCCTTTCCCATACTTTAGAATCAATGAATCAATGAACCAATGAATCACCTGAAGAACATTGATCTGCACAATTTTTTTTTGAAAGGATGTGAAGAACTCCAGAGGGCAGTCTTATGATCTCCGTATGTGGTGGGTATTTCCCACCACAAAAGCCTTCCTCTCAGAAAATATTTCTGAAAAAGAAGCCTTCCTGGTGGGGAGAGCTTGTTTGCAGAGGAAAACCTCTGAGAATGGACTCTAATGGAAGGAACCCACAAGTCCTTTGGAACAAAATAGTGCCTAACCTTAGACTAGCATTGTTGCTACCAACAGTCACAGCTTAGAAAACTTCGTTTTATAGTCAGTTCTCCAAATAGGAATTAAACACCCAGCTTTAGTTTGAAACTGAAATTAAACAACAACTTTTGCATGAGATCTATTAACATGATTTTTAAGCCAGTTTATGAAAGTATTTCATTCCAGGAGGAATGAAAAATAATCTCAAAAAATAATCTCAACTGTGACATTATAGATGAGATCCCAAACCCATCTGAAATCAGTATAGATGCCCCCTTTTAGTTAAAGTGACTGAGGTTTTATAGGAAGTGACATTATTATAGCAGCATAGACATTATTTTTGTTCTGTAAAGGTGAAAATTTTCCTCTACCATTGTAGATCAGATTTTACCTGATCAAAGAAACCCTGTCATACCATCAACCCTGGCAAGGTATGACATCCCATCAGGACTCTTAAGAGGCTTTTGATATTCAAAGGAGAATTATGAACGTTATGGGTGTTTCAACATAATGGTAGGCTTTTTATTTTTAGGTAGCATAAGATGGGTGATTCTGAGCTGTTATTTTGGAGGTGAAGTTTCTCCTTTCAGAGCATTCAGAAAAAAATAAAAGGTAAACTGACAATTGATGTTAACTGAAGCTTAGGTGCCATTTGCAAGCTCTAGCCTTCTTAATTTTTTTGATATAGAGAAATTTACCTTTACATAAATATTACTCATGATCAATTGAGTCCTAAATAATCCAAAGCTTTGGAAATATCCTTGGAAAGGACAGGGTTTTTCTCTATCTGAGAAATGCTTTCAGAAATGTCAAGAATAATAATGAAATCCATTGAAAAGACAAATAAGTGAAAATGTGTTGGATGCCATTGCACGAGGGTCCACAGGTGCTTTCTGGAATGGGGAATGTTTGGGGCATTGAAAAAAGGGCACAGCTTTCTGTCACTGAGGTGAATCAATGACCCTCAGCAGAGCCTGAAACTCATTACGTCTGTGTGGTGGCCTGTACAAAGAGAGCTGTCAGTGTTGATGCAATTTCTAGTTAATAAGAGGTTGTCATATATATGGCATACTTCATCACTGTTTCACGTAGGGATTTGGGAACTGATGTGGCTTAAGCTGAGTCACGTTGTAGGGGCAGAACAGGGGAAGTCAGATACAGTCTGCAGCTAATCAAAAGGCATTTGAAACTGTTCTACAGGTAAAGCAGGTTTGTGTCCAAAATAGTGTATTAACATATTTAATAAAATATGTTCTTTCTCTGTCATTGTTTTCAGGGACATGTCCACCCACAAGAGCATTTGTGCAACTAGAAGTGTCTGAAAATTCAATAATAATATATCCAGAAATACATCAGCCCTGATACCTCTCTACACACAGGCCACCTAATGGACATTAGATACTAATGAGCTTCAGCCCATGCTGAGGTAACAGTTAAATGAGTAGAATGCATCCAAAAACATTGATTAGATTTGGTTAGGGTACATTAGCATTGCTAAAAATATAAAGTGAAGTTACATATGGGGAACCAACAAACGATTTGCATCCTGAAATATTAAACTGTCTCTCATCACCTCACACACATGTTCTTGAATTGTGATGCTAGGCAGAGATGAAACTAGCCATGCTCCAGTATTGACCTAATACAGTCAACACCCAAAATAATATATATACATCTAAATATATATATATATTAAAAAACAAAACAAAACAAAACAAAAAAAAATCACATTACCTTTGCTTGCATCTGCCCAGAGTGATGTCATTGAGGTAAATTACTTGTACAGGCAGAGTTAACGTGGTGGGTGTAACAGAGACGCCTTGAAATGATATATTTAGGAAATCTGACATATTTAGGAAATCTATCAGGCAGCCATGATGTAGATAATGTTTAGAATTTGTCATTGGCCTTGAGGTCCATATGCTAGGGAAATCAAGGAAAAGCAGTCAGTCAGAAGTAAATAGTTTTGTCTAAGTTGTTGTATACCTTGTTGCATAACACAGGTTCAGGAATGAGTTGATGGATAACCAGTGATACCAGCTACCTTTTTTCTGAACAAAAAAGCATTTAGAAACCCTGCAGGACTCAACCACATTGCTTGAAATGAGTTCTTCCTCCTACTGAAACATTCTTATCCACATCTTCAAGGCAAGAAACCTTTTGTTGATGTTCTTCTTCTTCCTAAGCTTTTTCCAGATTTTACTGGAAAAAGGTCATCTCTACTCATGCATACTCTGGAGTTTCTCATCCTTTCTGAAAAACAGCAGGGAAGAAGGTGCAGAGGATTGAAAAATCCTCGGTCTTGTTTTGATGTCAGTAAGAGTTTCAGTAAGCTAAAACAGCAGTTCCAGACTCAGAAAGGACTCTCTTATAACACTGTTTTTGGAAAGAATATTAGTAAATGTTATGTAAGCTGAACTGAGCTGCAATACTTAAACCTTTCATTGCTTTTCATGGCAGAGGAAAGAAGATATTATAAATATGTAAAATAAGGCAGTAGTACATTAACATAAATAACACTAATAAATTGTAAAGCTTTGTAGAAAACAGAAAATTGCTAATGGAATAATGCACATTTGTTGATTCTTGGAGTAGACACTGGCCATACATCATGCACCAAAGCAAGTGCTAAGAGCATCGGCACATAACAGCATTATTTAAACTTCTTTTATGGGTGAGATTAAATAGCTATCAAAGCAGCCCATACTGAGACTGCTGATTGGTTCCAAGAGCAACCGATTCCCTTTTCTAGTTTTTGTTTGCATATAAGAGAATATCACAGGAACTTCAGTGTTTGGGATTCCTCTTAATATTTACATCCCTAAAGGAATACCTTCCAGGAAGCTGACCACCAGATTATCAGTAATGAAAACTGCCCTCCCCAAAAAAACAGCTCAAAGGTTAAAAGCACAATTTCAAGTAATTCCCTGTTGTCACTATGCCTCACTCAACTTTGCCAGACAACCTCAAGAAAGGATTATCATCTGGTCTGCCACTTCATTTCTTTGCTGCTTTGACCAACAGAGGCATCAACAAAATATATTACAATGGGCAAAAAGCAGTGTGGATGCATGACCAACAGGAACGGAACCAAACCCATCGACTCATTGCATGTAGAACACTGGTTGCAGTGACAAATAACTTTTGGTCACTTTAGTTTGGCATGGATTTGAATGAAGCAGTAAGGAACACGGGCAACACACACGGTGATCAAGGCTCCTGCAGAGATGGTTAATGCCTTTATTCCCGAAACAGGGATTTGGAGTTAAGACTGATTGAGGAGGGTCAAACATATTCCTGCACCTGACAGGGTTGCACACCTTCTTGAGGTAGAACATGCCCATGCCTTCAGCCAGTCAGCATTACCAACACAGAAGCAAAAGCAAAGCTGCTCTGCTGAGAGGCAAACCTATCAAATGGTATGCCTCTAGCCGGGGCACATGGAAAGCTTGATGTTGTAGCCACAATCCAGTAAATTCTGCAGCTTTTTAACTTGTCCCATCCCTTCTTGTTAAAATATGAAAATACATCAGAGCCAAGTTAAAGGGATGAATTGCAGATTGAAAATCCTGGGTTGTTGATGCTTCTTATGCCAGATGAAACAAACAATGGTGTTTTTTTTCTTGGTTTGGTTTGGTTTGGTTTGGTTTGGTTTGGTTTGGTTTGGTTTGGTTTGGTTTGGTTTGGTTTGGTTTGGTTTGGTTTAGTTTGGTGTGGTTTTTTTTGTTGGTGGTGGTGGTGGTGGTTGGTCGGTTGGTTGTTTTTTCCTAATGGCATTAAATGGGCTTTTAAACTGAAAACAAATTTTGATATTAAAAAAGCTGTGGCTGTAAAGATGGATAAATTAACAGGAATGAACACTTTCACACAGGAGAAAATGATTCATTAACTGCTCTTTCGCCATTGTAGAAGAACCCATTTTTGGCTTGTCCTCAGAGAGTCCAAGGATGCTTATAATACAAGCAACATTTAGAAAAACTTCATTACACAGAGAAAATTCCAGACTTCAATTTTTCTTCTTGAGAGAGTTCAGTAGCTGCTTTATTTTGTGTGTGCATGTGTGTGTGTGTATTTATACACAAAATTAGGTTCTAGCAAAGGGAAAGTGCATTTATGCAAAAAGCAATTCATCAACCACTTCTGTGCTTAGAATTCACTGAGGTAATTTAGATACTTTAATGGCAAGGTAGTTTGGGTAAGGTATGCAATAAACGTTTCCCCCAACCCCTCCAAACAGTTAGAGTAATGGAAAATGTATGCTCTAAATGAATCTTTTCAGTAAAGTAATTCTTGTTTTAATTATTTATCAGTTAGAAAATATGAAATATAATGACATAGCAAACTTCTTTGGAACCTCTTTTCATGTTGTGGGAGCACTCTTACATTAGCTGGAGGTTTATGCCAGCTGTAACTAAAAGGCTAACATAATGCAGTATGCGGCACTAATCTGTTTCTTGTAACATTAAATGAGCAGCAAGCAACTACCACTACGAGAAGACCCTTTGGATCTATTATTTGCAATATTTTCACCATGGCCTTGACCTTAGTGATGTCAGGCATATATTACATCTCCGCTATAATTTACTATTGACATCATGGATTAAATTTGTTGTTTCAGCTAATGCAACAGAGCAAGCAAGGTAGATTGTGAAACAAAGCCAGCTGCTGAAATACGAGGGTTGTCAAGTATAAATTTACAAAAGATATTCAGACTGAGCACAGAAGACAAAAATAAATGGACAGAGAAGCTGTTTTTGACAGACTGCAAAGGGCTAGAGACTTAAACTTGAACATTGTAAATCCAAATGTCACAAAACACTGCTACAGAATGTGAGACATGTCTATTTCTCAGGAATATAAATGGTGATACGAAACCAAACTTCCAAGATGCTGTGCATTTTTTGAGAAGTCTATCACTATCTCCTGATAAGAAATTTAGTGATCTTTTCCTCTTTGCTTTAAAAGCAGAGAAATTCATCATTTAAATTCAGCGACCAATATAATAAGTGTATTTGGGGCAGGAAGACTATAAAAATAGCAAAAAGTAAGTTTTGTATAGTCTTCTGTATTTCTAGGAAAGTACCTTCCACTGACCAATATGTCTGTGAAAATTATTTAATCAATGACATCTAATTAATTCTTGTTTGAGTATTCATACAGATAGCTGACATTTTCATACAGATAGCTAGGTTACGTGCCTGTGGAAGAACAGCACTGTATAAAAATCAAACACTTTACGGTACATTACGTTATTCACATAAGTCAGGCTGTGCCTTGCCGCGGATTGCTGCGGTCTGTAGGGTGAAGTGCTGCAGACAGGAGCCACGCAGCGTGCCATCCACACAGCCCAGGGAGGCAGCAAGGCATGCACAGGTCTGCTGCTGAGGCCACGGTGTGCCCCACACTTGGCTCAGTTTCCAAATCCTCAAATGGTGAAGCAGGGACCTGAGGCTGAAAAAAGAGGGGCAGTATGCAAGCCAAAGCCTCCGCCTTGGAGGTTTTCAGCTCTGTGTTTGAGTCAGCAACAAGCGTGCGCTTTCTTATTTCTTTACAGCTTGAGGGAATAAATCTAACTTGAGGAAATTAAACTGTGACTCCGTGACCTAAGTAAGTTGTCAGTGCAGATTTAAGAGGAACATATCGTAGTCACAAGACCATCAATGAAGCAACTGTGGGTTCTACCAAAATATAAATAGAGGGCACCACTTTGGGATAAATGCAGGACAGGATTGATACCTTTCTGTGTGATATTTGGAATTCCTCCAAAACAACTGCATTTTGCAGAATCCTTTCCTCCAGCACAAATCTATCTGTGGCCTTACTGCCTTACTGATGAGATGGCTGCTTCTGGCAACAGAAGAGCAGGGGACTTGAAACAGTGTTCAGCAAGAGCAGGTTTTGCATTGGAAGGGCTTGGGTTTTCTTTTTTGTTTTCTTTTTTTGTTTGTTTGTTTGTTTGTTTTGTTACCCCAAGCACCTCATAAATCTAAATATTAAATTTAGATAATAGTAAATAATAGTAAATTTAAATATAAAATTGGGATAGTTAAAACAGACCACCCCAAACCATATTTTGACACATGGCTAAAACCAGCATTAAGACGAATGGTCTTTAGTCTTATTGTGCCAAAGATGCTATGAGAGAGGACGAAGACAGGTCAGATCCAAGGAGCCTCTACGCCCCACTGACTGCAAGCACCTCTCTGGAGCAGCTCAGGTGCACCGTGCTGCAAGAGGCAAGAGCAACAGCACGCCACACAAGCTTAGCATTAATTTTGATTCATTTTGCAGATCAAGCTTGTAACGCCTTTTGTAGTGCTCTCTGGCGCTAAACAATTTACACCATTTTAGACTTTTCCAATCTTAACATCAATTACTTGTGACAATTCCAGATAGCGATCTAATTTTGGCAAGGCAGCATTCACACCAATGGCTTCATTCAGCCTATATATCGATTTCCTCTAAGCTCTGCTTTTCTGGGAAAATCTTTTACACTGACACACCTGGCCAGCAGATGTGGCTGTGCTATTATATGTGATGCAATTAATCTGGAAGGCTGGCGTCACAGCACTCTCCATGATGCTGTGGCAGCATTATTGTGATTCATTAGTGTCACTTCCTCGGCAAGTTGTAATTGGCAGTGCTATATTGTTTCTGTAAGAAGCAGTCACTGTGATGGTAGGAAAAGGAATGGCATATTTTCTTTTCTGAGGCAAACAAAGGTTATCCTTGTTTACACATCAAGTGTAAATGTAAAATGAACAAGCTCCATCTTTAATTTACCTTTTCTACCTCGCTGAAAAACCTAGGTGTTAGAGGACGGCACCGAGATGCATTCACCAGACAAAAAGTGTTTCCTATTATTAATGGCTGGAGGAGCCCTCTGTGTAATCAAAGGGCACAGCTGTGGTGATATACGGCCAGTGACAAACGGAGAGATCTTTCCTTCTCCCTGCTACAAGCTCACCAGCTTGCAGCCAGCAACTTCCAGTGCTGTATATCTGCAAGATAAATAGCACAAGATATGAATATACGCAGTGCTTACAGTCTTGAAAAGTATTGTTATATCCCCCACATCCAATCATTCTAAATATGACTCGAGTGCATTTTTCACAATTTCAGGGCTATTCTTGCAGTTTGTAAATAGATACAGTTCCTGAGCAGAGATTTAAAGCCCTCTAACAGTGCTGCTTTCTGCTGTCTGATGGGGAAGTGGATGCCTGCGTAGTCAACGGTGTCAGCAGTGTGGCTTTCGCAAGATTCATAGCTCTCCTTTGTGGTGACAAGCAGCACTGAGCTTATCTGTGAAAGGAATCAGCTGAAGAGCGCACAAGAAATCATTTTTATTTCTCTTATGCACCTACACCAAGACAATCTAAGGAAAGAACTCATCCTCTTTAATATGAGTGTATTTAAGGAAAAGGAAATAGGTTAGCTATTTCTTCTGTAATTGTCTCTAGTCACATTTTTACAAAATCGGGCATGATATGTAGCACCAGTACCTTGAACTAAGAATGTATCAGAGACAAAACTTTCATGCTAAGAAGGGAGTGATTGCCAGTGAAAAGTAAGGCCAGCAAGGGTGCTGAGTAAATAAAAAAGGATGTGCCCTTTCACCTGCCAGACTTCTGTTACTGTTGGTATAAGTGGGTCCAGATTTCCACAAAAATGAACCTGAAGCTGTCAGTGGGCAAGGCCAGCCCTTTGATGGCTCAGTGGCAGAAGGGTGTCCCTGCACACGCGCTCACAGAGGAAGTCAGTGCCGCACTGACCTCTCCGTGAACCTTCTCAGAGATGCAAAGATCAGCCAAGAAGGCAAAGGTCAGCATTCATGCTGGTCACAAACAAAAATCAGATTTATCCAGTCACTGGAAGAGTCTTTCTGGGTCTTTAGATTATCTGAGCAAAACAATAATAAAAACATTTTGCAAGGTTGGTTTGCAAAGTCTCAGCACGCTCAGTTCTGCTCCGCTCGTTTGACAACCTGTTAGAAATGATGTTCATTTGTCCTATGCAATATATTTACGCAGGAGAAAAATGGAGTTAAATTACGTAAAGGAAGTAGCACAACATGAGAACAATCTGGGAATTCAAAGTCAGCAGTGATACTGCTTGTGTCATGAGACGCAGAAGTACAAGCTGAAGACGTGAAATTGTATCGCAATTGCCTATGACGAAAAACATTGAGTTAAAGGCAAGGCAACAGTAAACGAAGTCTGCAATTTCAGTTATAATTGACTTCCACTGATCTTGCACAGTGCTTGGTATCAGATTATAACATAGTACTATCTTTGTTTAAAACAGGGGAAAAATAATCAGAATGAAATATACAAGTAATATAATCCTACTTTCAGCAGGTCAGAAGTGAAAACAAATGTGGTGATTCTGTTTCTGCTGTAGCCCGAGGTGGACATTTGCCCAAGTGACAGCACACAAGATACATTCTAGCACAAACCTCCCATTGACTTCAATGGGGTTCTGCTTTAACCTAGACACAGCAAGTGCTATATCCTAGCAGAAGAACAAACTCCCATCATGGGAGGGTCTTTACTACAGTGCACGGCTAGGATCTTATTCCAAGACAGGAGTTATTAGGAATGTTATCTTGTTTCCTTTGCCTTTGTTTTTCTCACTGGCACAGTCCAATAAGCTGATGCAAATACTAAGTTCCGCATGGGGAAAACGATGAGTGAAGCGCAAGAAGAATTGTACAGAGATATGAAATTTTGGTTACAGATTGAAAAGGGTACCTTTAGCTTGTCGTAGTGTACTTTAATAATAGCAGATGGCTCATTGGTACAGTTTATCTAAAATATTATGAAAATTCTACATTTATCTTTCCAGAAAGTATTCCCAAGTAAAACAAAGTAAAACTTAAAATGTTTTGCCCATGTACTACTATGGGTGACTTCAATTATATCTCAGCCTTCTTTTTTTTTTTTTTTTTTTTCTTTGAGATTCATCTGGATTATTTTGACCATTTACCCATGTCTGGTAGCTCATAACACAATTGCTCTTTCACCAGTAATTGCTCACTCTGGGGCCAGCTTTACTGTGCTTTTCTTTGTTAAGGAAAAAAAAAAAAAAAAAAAAAGCTGAGGTTCATTCTCCAGCTTTTGCACTAGAATACGAATGAAAATGTTTCTGCAAGACACAGACTTTGCAGCTCTGGGGCATGGCCTGCTCAGCTGTGAGAATTGAGGAGCTTTCAGAGCAGCAAGGGGCTGCTGCTAGCACTAAGGCTGCTTTGTGCCTGCCCCAGCGGTGGGACAGCAGCTCCTAGTCTCCTGGTGCCTGCTCCAGAGCTGGCGGCAGCTTCCAGCTTCTTAGCAAAGGGGCTTGGGGAGCATGGTCTGGATGGTAATTCTAGATGAGGCTTGGGCCGGGATGATGAAGCAAGGCATAAATTAGACAAGTTCAATGGAGGCAGTAGTAATGTACATAATACCAGGAGGGCTTACAGCCAGGACTACTCCTCTGTCCTGGTTGCAGAGCAGAATAATGGAAAATCTGATCTTTTAATCTTCCTGCAAATATTTTAATTCCTTTTAAAGTCCTTCTTCCAGTGCTGCTGAATATGTGAGTGCTCATAGATCCCACAGTGGCTGTGGAGCCTCTTCTTGTCCCATCTGCCAGCAGAGAAATATTACCCGGCAGCAAATAGACTGCCCTGGCCAACTTTTACTCAGGAGTATGAAAGCAGCTTGCCAGGGAACACTCTGATCTACACACACTGACTTTTTGAAAAGCTGGAAGAGTCTAAGAGGACTGTAAAAGAGGCTAAGGTCATGCAAATGTTTTAAAATTGTAAACGTGATGACTAATAGGCATTCAGCCTATTAATCTGAATTGAGCTATCATCCATGTCTTGGAAGCTTAATATTGGAGGCAAGCAGTAAATATTGAAATGACGGTGGTAGAGTATTCCTCCCTGCATGCTTGCACAGAACCAGGTCTTGTCAAGCAAATCTGATCTTAGTTTTTTGGGTGAAATGGCAAGTTCCATTGATAAAGCAACATGTACACACAAAATGGACTAAAATCAGCAAACAGCCGATAATAAGTAACTGGCAACTGAAAGCCACCTTCCCCTATTGAAGTCCAGCAGACACCAGCCCTCCTGTTCTGTAGCTGAGGGTGGCAGCAATGCAGAGGCAGGGACACAGCACCCAGACAAGCAGAGCAGAGCAGGTCCAGGGGCAGCAACTACTGCCATCCAGAAGTCCACGGATCCCAGATAAGTCCATAGGGCTGAGGCAGGGCTGAGGTCGAGCTGGGAACTCCAGTCAGCAATGCCAGGTCAACACTGATGTGGTACAAGGTAGACACAGGCATACCAAAGATGGCAAAAGTCTGAGCATAAATGCAGCATCAGAGCATTTACTGTTAGTGAAAGTGTTAGTAGGGATATTGGGTCAGTTCTTGATGTATATTATGAAGCTAGGAAAAGTTTTTTTAAAAAAAAAGTATTCAAAGAAAACAAGTCAGGAAAACATGCCTTAATCTCTTAAGGTTATCCAAGAGTTAAAAGGTGACTTAATCAAAGTCTGCAGGTATCTACATAAGGAAGAGAGATTTCTGATAACAAATGGCTATTTAGTCGAACAGAACAAGGCACAGTAAGATCCAATGGCTGGAAGCTGCAGTACTTTCTCCAGCATGGGCCATTAATCATTGGAACAACCTACCGCAGGATGTGGTAGATCATTTGAAGTCTTTAAATCAAGGCTGCATCTTTCCAAAAGAGATTCCCTCCCTCAGACAGAATCTGCATCTGATGCAGAAAGTTCTGCTTGGGGTTTGCACCCTGAATTACTCAGGATTGATATGAAAGTCCTTAGAATGTTTTGAATTAAAGAAAGAAGGGGAATAAAATGCTGTGTAGAAAAAGAGTGAAGATAAATAAGTGGATGTTATAGGGCAGTGTAACTGATTCTCATGCCTTGTCACTAAAGTTCACACAGCTACTTACAAGGGCCAATTATGGAAAAGGAGCAGACTGGGGAAAGGAAAAATGTATTCTTTCTAAAAGACATGTCTTCTGTCCTTTAAACACAGTGTGATAAAGGCGTGCTTTTAGCTCGAAGTTCATCTGGTGAAGTTCTGGCTGAGCATAGTGATGGGCTCACCAGTTGTTATTTACAAAGCACAGATTCCTGGGCATGGTTAAAAAGTACTAGTTGGCGCTCTTTCAGTTAAATCCCATTCCTTTGAGGCCAATTTAATCATGCCTGAAAGAGATCTGTAAAACAGAAGCACTTTGAGTTTCCTACAGAGAAAAAAGGAAGACACCAGCCCGTGGGAGAGAATACAGCTCTTATGTCAGAAGGAGCAAATGCATAGGGTGCAATTCCACGGCTACACTTCTGAGTTCAGACCGCCTGAGTTTATGGCCAGAACTCCCATGGGGAGGGGCAGGAGTATATAAGGATATACACCACTATTTATAGTAACAACACTAAGCATTTATATAATTCTAGTGCTCTGCTCTGATGGGACTTCCTTTGTGCTGAGACCTGCACAAATACACGAAAAAAAGGAGGGAAGAAGACAATCTTGTAGCCCCACACCTCTAGCAGCCTTCACAGAAAACGAGCTGCTCTTTTGGGGCTGCTGCCCAGACAGAACAAAGACTCTAGTTCCCTACCTGCTTTGAACCGCATGAAAAATTGTTCGCTCAGATTTGATGTAGACATTTTGCCTCTGATGTGCAAACAGCTTCTGGATGAAAGTGTCTGTTCCAAGCTCACTGAGCTTTTCATGATCAGAGGGTAACAGTAAAGAGCTGGATTCAGAGATTATTCTGGCTCTGCTCCATCTGTCCCTTGGGATCCGATAGTTATGTCCCTAACCCTTCTGTGACCCAAGCATATGTAATACGTGTAGAATGGCTCAAGATAGTGTATGAGGAAATGAAAATGCATAGTGATATACCTGCTAATTTGTTATCTGCGTGCCAGGACACATGAATGAGGCAGTGCATATGCAGGCTGCGTGCGTGTGCTGGACGTGTGTGTGCTGAACATGTGCATGTGTGCAGGCTGCATGTGTGTGTGCACATATACATGCTGCACGTGTGCATGCTGTATGTGTATACCACCACCCCCACTGAAATATGACAGATTAATTAAAATTGGAAGCTCTGTGGAGTAGGTGTTTTCTGCCTGTATTGTTCCTGGTACAGGAATGGGAGTACGAGCCCAGGTCAGGGCTCTGAGTGCTGCTACAGCACAGCAATAATACTCAGTCACAACAATTCAGCAGAGTTCCTGCTGTTGAGTCCTTCAGCTCATTTCACATATTTTGTTATTTACATTGTCAAATCACTTCTCCTCTTTCCATAAGCCTATAAAAACAAACAATTAGTTAAGAAAATATCTAGAGCTTTTCTCCCCCCACAAGCCCATTTTAGTCTTCCTCTTTCTAAAGCCTGCTGTTGGGCTGAGCAACATTATCCCCCCTGGGGTCTGCGTCTCACCAGTGATGGCAGCCAGATGAAGCCATCCCAGGAGGGATGAGGACCATCCCCACAGAGGCCGAACATCCCTTCGAATTACCCCACCAGTGCTGCTGACTGGAGCAGCCAGTGTGCGGGCGGGAGGCTCAGCTGCTGTTCAGCAGTCACAGCTCCGGTAGCCCCGTCTGTCAGTCATCACAGCTCAGATCCCACACTGAAATCTCCACAGGCTTCGAATCAAGCCTTCAGCACTGTTATACTTCGGGAATGCATGTGCATGTGTGTGGTTTCTGGGTGTGTGTTTTAATTTTGTTTTGTCCTTTGAGACCATTAGAAATGAGTTTTATACAGACATGGTAAAAGACCACTGTAGGCAAGGATAATAAAATACGAAATTATTATGAGAGACAAAACAACTGGTTTAAAAGAGGAAGTGCTGAGTTTTTCAAGCTCAGCAAGTGTGATTATTTTTCTCTTTCATTTTCTGTGTGCCTGTGAGTGTACAGAGTCCTAATTTGAGAACTGGAAAAAAAATGGGTTTGTTTATGAGCAAGCAATATAAACTCATCTATCAGACTCATCAGTACATGGGGCAAATCATAAATTACCATCTCAGTGTTGGCTTTAAGGGAACAATGGCATTTACCCCATGTGAGGATGTGCCCCTTATTTCTGAATCAAGGAAGCTAAGAGTTTTGCTTCTGGCAAGGACAACTCTAAAAGGAATCATTCCTAATGCAATCTGTCCTTGAAATAAAGCTCCCTCTCATCTGCATTCCCTGTCTCATCTGATATGGGCTTCAAATATACAATTTTCAGTGTTTTCATATGACACTGTTGGGATGGGAAAAAATATTAGCAACATGATTCCTAACAGAATCTGCATGAAGTCATCACACGTTTGAGTTCCTGCTAGACATAAATCCATTATCTTACAAACTGTGTTGCTCACATGGCATTCCTACTAAGCAGCTGCAGATGATAAGAGCTACTCTGCATAATTTGCTTTGAAGTATCTTTGAGACAGGATTAACCAGATGATGTGCTCTTTTTTTTCTCTCTTTCCCTCTTTCTCTCTCATTGTCGGCAGCAGCATGCTCCTACAGAAAGGTTTGTGGATTGCAGATGCCCATGTGATATATGTGCTCCTTGTGAACAGATTGTCTGTATCTTACTGTAAATGTGTTAATGTTTGCACTGCTAGAAATAATGGGCATTTCTCCCACACACAGAGAAATCTGAAACTGCTGAAATCAGACAGGAAGAAACCACTGCAATTAGCCAGTATGAGTACTCGACAATACCTCTGATTTACCAACACATGATTGTTCTATTTATCTTTCCATCAGCTTTGTTTCAAGTTCAAATATCATTGTTTTTCAATCATGCTTTTGACTGAACCACAGTTTCATTAGCAAGAACACTTTGGCATTACTTGAAAATTAGAATAATTTATATTTGCATTGGGTGATAACATCTCTGTCTTCCAAGAGACTGAATTGTTTTGTAGCTTCTTCCAAGGGATAGTTTTGTTGAATGGAGAACCACATATCTGCCCATTCGTTTTCTGCATCACTAGTTATACACAATGCAAAGGAAGTGACTATGAAGATGCAAATGAATATCCTTGTCTGAGTAGTGTTAATATAATAGCATGCTGTACATCGGAATGGCTGAGAAAATGAAAGGATAACAGTCTGAGCTGTGGAAACATGATCTACGGTGAGAAAGTTGGAATTCAGATTTACTTCTTCTTCCTTCTCAACTCCAATCCTTGAATAAAAGAAACATTTATAGGACACTGACTTAAATACCTTAATCTCATCAGCTTGCATTTTGCTCTTTGTCTTTCAATGCTCAAATGAAGCACCTCATCAAAATTAGATTAAGATGGTAAACTAAATCAAGGTCAACTTTTTATTAACTTTTGCTTTTACCTCGCCTCTTTTTAAAAGCATTTGCTCTGAAATCTCCCGGCTGCCGCTGCTGGATGTTTAGTGGCAATACTGCAGACTTTTAGGTTTTATGGATTCTACAAGAACAATATAACATGATACTGACAATCATAAACAGATACTAAGTTGTTTCAGTTTGGAAACAATTGCAGCCATATAACCGTTGGTGGGCTCTTTTATATGAACTTTTATTTTTCTCTGTACAATGACTAACATGGGAACTATCCCCTATCCAATAGAACAGCTTGTATTTGCTCAGGAAATGGTTAAGTTACAGCAGGTCACCCCTGGTACTTCATGGAAATGCTTTGATTTGTCTTCCATACAAAAACAGTTAGAGTCATTTGTTTTACTAACAACTCCCCTCAGAGCAGAACCTCAATACTATCTTAAAAAAAAATTAACTTCACACATGACTTTGTCAAGAAGCTTATTTCCATCTCAAGAGAGTTCAAATTTCACAAAATTTGGACACTGTAGTTAAGAGGACTGACTTTGGAAATGTTATTTCCGTTCATTTTGCTGCCCATACTACCAATTCAGCTATAGGTTTTTCAAGTGACATATATGCAACACTTCCTAAGCATATAGAAATGCCTGGACTTGACCAGGTCTACCCAGCTTGGCCATTACCAAGAGGGCTCTGGGCAAAATTGTGGTCATGCCTCCAGACTGCATTCTGGCTAGTTCAAAGACTAATCTCATGGATGTGTCTGCAGCAGTCATACTTTCTGAAAGCTTCTGACAATTTCAAAAATATTTGGCATATCTGAAAATAGGGAACAATTCTGAACTGACTAATTACTTTCAAAAAAAGATTGGCAAGGTGGCTTAAAGATACAAATAGATGTAGACAGACAGCATCAGTTTGGGATATATCCTATGCCCCTGTCCCCTGAAGAGTCATTTTTACTATTATATTTGAATGTGTCGTGTAAGGAAAAACAAAGCAAAACAAAAACCCTGATCCTCACAACTGTACCTCCTGTTGTTTAATTATTGTAGTTTAATGGTGATAAGTCTAGTTCATCGTGTGCATCCAGATTGGTTGAGAATGCTATCTGGACTTGAAATAGAGAAAAAATAAAAGATTTCTCTTTGTTACAATTTCAAAGCACTTCACATTCACCACAAACCGCCTGCAAACAGTAAAGCTCAGAATACCAGCCTGTATCAAGTCATTAACCTTTTAGGACTCAATCAAAGCAGTGTTGTGTGACACTTTATTAATGAATGCTTTAATGTGGTATATAAAAGCTAACAAACATGGAAACTGGCAATGATTCATCAAATTTAATATTCCATCAAACATTTCATTTTGAAGAATGACACTTTTTAAAAATAGTCCAATGGCATACAAGTTCAGAGGAGTGCCTTTAATGAAATTCATCCACCTCTTTTTAGGACTTTTCAAAATCGTGTTTAGATGCCCAACAAAAGCAAGAAAAGTACATAAAAATTGAAGCAGTTATGTGACCTTCTAAATAACATTTGAACATATTTTATGGAATCTGTTGTGAAGAGTGAAGGAAGTTGTCCTTATAAATACACTTGCAGTTTAGGTCACACATTGTCTGCAGTCATTGCTAGGAGGCAAAAGCCCTGTTGTAAAACAGCTGGGCTTCTTGGCTTGGGGCAAAGGCAAATTCCACAGCCAGAAACCTAATTAGACACTTTTGGAATTCACGGCACCCTTTCACGCTATGACCTTTTCCTTTCTGTCTTCCACTCTCTTCTTTCCAGCTCCCCCCATATGTCCTCCTTCCCCCACCCTCCCAACCCTTGTGAACATTTGATCCTCTCCTTACTAAATATGTTGCTTTTTTACATAAATGCTGTCTGCTGGCCAAATCCAACTCTGCTGGTTATTAAAGCAACTTGGAAGTCATTGAATTGATGTCATGACTAAATTTGTCCCTGTGATCCATCTAGCTTCTGAGTGACTCAAAGCTTATCCAGTCTCCTAAAAACTTCCAAAAATATGTGCTGCAGAGCAGTGTGTCAAAAGAATGGTTTAATCTGTGCTGGAAAATTTCAGGAGTCCCCAAATAATTCTCATCTTGCCCAGGAAAATATTCTGACATTAAAAAACAAACAAACAACAACAACAAAAAAAACACAGAGGCATGTTCTAAACATGACTCATTGCCAGGGTACTTACCTGAATGGGGAAAGCCCAGGTTCAAATTCTTGGCAGGACTTGAACCTGGTTCTCCCAGGTCACAGGTAGGTACATCAACTCCCACTGCATACTGGATTTATTTATTTTTTTTTTGCCATTTTTTATTTATTTTTGGGGGGCCAGTGGTAATGATGACAGTGGTGGTATTGAAGTAGCAATTCTGTTCCAAAACTTATTTTTCTCATTGAAACATTTTACATATCTGCCAAACATTTTTCAGATCATCAGATAGGTATTTTTCAATAAACAGCATTACTACAAATTTGCTAACCACCTGTATCTTCAAACACATTCAAAGATTTTCCAAAAGGATGATAGACTTACTTGTCTGTTACTTGTATCAAAGAGAAATAGTATTGAAAAGTACCTAGATATAAGGATCTCAGTGTCTTGTAAAATAAATGAATAACTGATTGAAATGAAAGGCTATTAAATGCCACTGAAGATGCATAATTTACAGTGAGACTATTACATACCATTTTCTTGAATTGTTTTATAACTTAAGTTGTAATTCTTATACAAACTCATTTCCAGCCAAAGATCATGTTCCCTCACAAGGATTTTTCACTTAGCTAAAAATTTCTGGATCCACCCACTAAAAAAAAAAAAAAAAAAAAAAAAAGCATGATAAATAGGATATTTTAACTGAATTGGGTAATGGAGAACTGCTGTGCCACTCTGGAGAAATGTCTGTAACTCACTTTTGCCTTCTGGTATTTCTATAGCATGTTGACTCATGAATCACACAGTACCTACCATAAAAAAAAACAATGTCTCCTTGACAAAAATACATTTTACTCAGCTGAGATTTATAGTAAAGATTCATGACTACATTTTTAAAATCACAAATGCTATTGTTACACTTGTGGAGTTGTTTTTGTGTATCTGCAGACTTCAGTAGTACACTTCCTGTTCCAAGTTCCACAAAGCACTAAAGAATTACTTCTTGTCATGCTCTAGAAGGATCATTCTCATTTTACAGATGGAAAAGCTGAGGCAGAAGAGCTCGCCGAGCTGTCCAAATGAGAAGTGAGGCTCCACTCCTGTTTTCCATGGTTGCCAACACCAGCGGCAGGAAGCTTGCTTTCATTGCAGTTACCCAGTAGCGATCCCTCTCCACTGTTACCCTTTTTCAGATCAAATGGGCTTTTTTGGCTTTTGGACCACTCTGCCTGCTTTTTATGGAACTACGTGTTTTTCCCTAGTCAGAGGAATATTAATATGTTGTGGTTTTGTGAGGAAAGAAATACAAGGGTCTAGGCAGATTTTACTGAAATATGTGGAGCACCACACATTGTCCGTATGCTTTTGTCACAGCTGGGAATGACAAGCAACAGTAATTGTCACAGTCATTGACAGTAGTAAAGGGAAGAAATTGAACAGCTACAGGGTGTGCTGGCTGCGGGTGCTGTGCGCCCCACTGCTGCACCTCCAGCCAGGTCTGGTGGGGTGCAGCACCTCCATCAGCCCGGGACCCCAAATATCCCTCATTTCACCTTCCAGAACCAGCATGGATCCATCACATGCTGTTGCCATTTGCATGGGATTAGATATTTAAATCAGAGAAAAATATTGTTCATTATCATTTGCAAGTATCACTTTAATCAGAAACTAAACCTCAAAGCAACACTAAGCATGCATGATTGCTGCCTGGTCAGCATCATCAAGGTCCTTTGGAAAAACTAATTAGTATGTTACTATATATCTACATACCTTGGAGATAAATGTTGTTTGCATCTCCTTCCCTAATGACAGAGTAGAGATTGTTCAGTAAAGCACCCTATCTCTTAATATGCAGGGTTTGTTATAGGAGAGGCTCAATTCATATTTCCACCAGTTTGATGGTAAGTGAACAGCAGTAGCAATATTAATCTGCAGTAACCTGTCAGTGAACTCTACAGCTAATATGATGTAGTTATGATTTTACCATCAATCAGAACTGAACAGGCCCTGGACAATCCTCACAGCACTGCCTCAAAAAATCTAATTGTGCAAAAGCTTCATCGGTTTCCAACATTTCTTTTTTATCTGTCACAGACTTTTGGCCTACTACACAACCTTTTATTATTGGTCTTATTGCATTAGCTTGTTGGACAAAAAAGAAAAGGCTAAATCTAAGGGTTCCCCTGCATTCCATCATTTGTTACCATGAGGGATCCTATTTGACAGATCCATATTATTTTAGATTTAGATAAATATTATTAGGACATATGGTTTTGTGTGAACTTTTGAACCACTGATTGCCAACATATAAAAAAAGACAAGTAATATTTTCACCTCTACATTTGCATGTTCAAATGTAAAAGAAATATAAAATAAAAAATGGAAGAATTGAGCTGTATCACAGAACTCAATCTTAAATGAAAAGTAAAACCACTTTTTTTTTTTTAGTTAATTTTATTCACAGAACAGAAGAGTGGTTGAAAAATGAATTACCAACAACAAATACAAACTTTCACAGAAGTTAGAGTTCTATTAGTAATTAAGATAATGACATTTTTCTTTTGGGGCATTTTTAGTACAACCATCTATCACGTAGTTTTGTAGCTTAAATTAGACATGTGTGTGTAAATATCATAAAAGCAGCACAGACATGCATTCTCAGTGAAAAGCTTTCTTTCAAACACTGGCTGTAAGAGATTACAACTTGCTGTAAGATACATTACAGCCATACATACTATTTCTAGTGAGTTTACTATGCCAGAAGTTCTGGTGTAACTTTTGTGACTTTAAACATATAAAAACATCAAGGAAGATGAACTATTAACATTATCTGTTTAGTCATTTTAATCTTTTGCATCTTAAATGTAATCAGGCTTTTCAGAACTGAAATTGCTAATCAGCATGTTGGATAAATGTTTCCATTTTTAAATGTGCACATTTAGAGATAACAGCTGGCTGTAAAGAATATATTTATATTTGTGATTTAATGTATCACAAACTTTATATTTGATTTCATTTAGCTTTACTCAGAAACTGAGAATATTTTTGCTAGCATGATCTTTTTTGACAGCAGTTTTGCAGCAGCAGAAAAGCACAGAGTAATAAATGAGGTGTGTATACAATGCATTATGTACTCTTTAAAGCAAGCGTGTCCTTTTAATAAAACAAAAATTTTTATGCAGTTTCAAATTATTTCATCTCTTTCTAATGTGAGCCCAATTCATGCAAAGCAGTAAAGACTGTGCACACCCAGAACACAGACAGTATGTGCTCTTCTGCACTACAGTGATTGTTCATTAATTTAGCAGTCTGTCTAAAAAATTGAGGGAAAATAATTTAAAAAAAAAACTCTAACTTCAAAGAAATATTTTGACTATATGAACATCAAATGAATAGCTGAGTTTTAGCCCTTGATCAATCATAATGTAAAGTAAGTGTAATCTAATAAAAATAGCCATACAAAATAAGGAAATGGCTGTTGCATCCTGTTAAAAACATGTAGGAATGCAGCTTTGGAACTACTGAGAGAGCCGAGGTTGTGGAAAGACAAAAACAGGATGTTAAATTGTTACGACAATTGGAAGCAACTGATTTTTTAAAGCACCTATCGCCACTCGTGATAATTTGTTAAGCTGCCTCTAGGGGGTTCTGTGCGACTGCGATTTTGAGAACACCTACCACCAGGTCAGCAGAGGGAGAGGCACAAAGGGAGTGAGGGGCATTTCCACTGGCGGGGAAGATGTCCAGCCTCATCCTCAAGGCTGCAAATTGGACGGCTACACTAGCCTCAGTTTTCTCTAAAGCAAAAACAGCAAAAGAAAGTGGTTCAGATCTTCAGCCCACTTTGAAATGTGTACTGTCATTATGGTAATAATAGAAACGTGTTATAATTAATGTAATTACTTTAAACTGCATATATGGATTTTTAAGGCAGCTGTATTCAAAAGCCAACCACAAAATTGTTCATTCCACTTTGTGTTTTTAACAACGATTTAACTTTTTGTTTTGGAAAGCTGTCAGTGAGGAATACTAGTTCAACTTCATAATTTCATACCCCACTTTTTGCATAAGCTTAGGTCTTTACTGCCCTGTGATATTTCTCCTCTATACTTCACGAATCAACTACAGCAAGTTATACAGGGTTCCTGCTTACTTAAAAACAAATAAAAAAAAAAAAATTATTAGACTGTTAATAAAAAATAATAAAGTAAAAAAATAATTTAAAAGTTGGTGTGGTACAATGCGTTGTGCCTGGCCAACCACAAATATAGCAATAGAATTATAAGCTCGGTTGGAGAACAATAAAGCCACATCCATTAAAATGAGTTCAAAGATTAGTAACAGTATAATTAAGAAAAAACCTCAAGCCATTCTTTAATGAATATTTTAACAAGAGTAACAACATTCAGGGATTTTCTTGTAACTAACAACTCTATTAGTCCAGATTTTTCAAACATGAGAACATTTAGTCAGAAATCCCGATTTTCTCCAGAGAAGGTCAGTGAATGAGAATCTGGATATTACAAGAGTATGCTAAATCATTCTGGTTTCTTATGATGCCTGCAGAACAGCTCGCACACTGCAACAATCCGGTCCTCTCAGCCACCAGTGGCACAAGAAGGTGGCTCTTAACCAGATGCACTTGTAGTGGAATTGACAGAATTAGAGCATTTGAATAATTCAGATAATTAGATTTTTTTTTTAACATTTATCATGCACATATTTGTTGTCAATGTTATTAAAAAAAATAAATAAAATAAATGAAGATTATAGCTGTCACCACTTTTACTAGAAATTATAAAACACCTCTAGATATTCAATAGTTGAGAGGCCCTATTTCAGCAGAGCACTTGGAGACAGAGTTAATTTTAGGTAATTTTAAGTCAAACCTGAACATTCTGCTGAGTAGGGAGGGATGAATCCAAGGCTGGCTGAACTGGTGTCACAGTCCATAGCTATGCGTAGGCCTGTGAATGTTTATTTTTGGCCATGGTCCTTCTCATGATGGAGTAACCCTTCTGCGGTTACTGCAAGAGAGTTCGGCCCTCTGCCTCCCAGCACACTTCCCTTCGCCCCACCTTTGCTTTCCTCCCTCTTTGGAAATCCAGATTGAAATGAACGTTGGCCAAAATTGAATCAAGTAGCCTGTGGTTTCAGCTGTCTGGGGGACTTTGGGCAAGTTTTGTCCCAGTCTCTGCACGTAGCTCGAGCCAGACCACGCCACAGGCATGTGGAAACTGGGTGAGGGGTTCAGCAGCCCCTGGCATGTGGGAAAGGTCTCTGATGGCCTTGCAGAGAGAAGGCCCCGCCTTGCCGGGTATTTGTGGTATGGACATCATGATGAGAGTAGAAAAAGCACAGCAATGGGCTCTGAGAGGGACTGCAAAACATACAGAAAAAATTGATAGTGTGCAGCTCACAAGAGCGTGTTGCACTTCAGACAGAATATCAGCTGCCCACTAAGTCACTATACCTGTACATTTCTACTTGGCATTACACTGTGACTGTAATATGAGTTGCAGCGAAGCTGTAACCAGCAAGCAGGGAAGTCGAATTTAAAAAATACTGAGTTAGACTGATACATATTAGGTGCACTTTTTTCTCATTTTAAGAATATTTTAAAATAAAATTGTATGTGTTTCAGGACAGTTTAAAATACCTTTTCTTATACTCAGACGACCAACTGTATTATAGAGATTACACCAGTATTTGCCTCTTTTATCCCACAAAATAGATATTCATCCAGTGAAAGCAGGTGAGCAGAATGGCATCTTCTCAGCCCTTCCTAACCAAGATGGAGGTCGAAGAAGTCCTGGGTGTTCCGAGCAAACAAAGGGATCCCTTCTGAACTCTCCTTTTCCAAGACCATAGCCATTCTGCAAACAGTAAGATGTATACTTGACTCAAGGACCGTCTCCGAACCAGCCCACAAAAAAAAGGAGAGTAACGTGAATAGTGAATGTCTCTCTCTTACATTGTGGTCAGTCACAGGAGGCCTCATTCATAGTACAGTGAGGTTAATGAGATTTGATATGTTTGCTCCAAAGAAACTTGTCTCAGATTCTGTACAACTATGAACAGCTAAGGGGAGAAAGGCTAGGAAAATAAGAGGAATCTAAATTCATAAAATTGAAAACAAAATGGGTGAAAATGAATCAAAGACATACTTTTCAATTTTAAACTATTTATTTCAAGATATTTTCCTTTTTACCATATATTTCTATTATTAGCCTAAGTTTCAAAGGAAAAAATTATTTTGAACATTTAAAAAAAAAAAAAAAACACTTTTAAAACTAGAAAAATTTCCCAGTATTTTCTGAATCAAACAGTTCTGAAAGCTTTTTGATTCCAATTACTCATTGTTTTTAGGAGAAAACACACCATTGTTTTCTCATGCAGAGCTCTGGACCAGTATACATGTGATTCCCTATTCCCTTGTGAAATTCAAGGGAGAGGATTGCTGTCTTGTCAGACATTGGATCCATTGCTTAATACTTTCATGAAGTGGGTAGGCAGTTTGGGAGTGTTCTTAATCTTCTTTATACATCAAAAAATAATTCATAGCATTGTGTGCGTAATGCAATAAGGAGATTAATGTCAAACTTAAAAGGAGCATTAACAATAAAATAAGATTCATAACCACTGCATGAAAGCTCTTGAAACTAGCTGCTCAACTGGCTATTTTCTGATACATTGACCTTCTGCACAAAGTGAGGGCAGAATTCACAAGCCTGTTCTCCATTCCCATCAGAGCTCAGGGGAATGCTTATGACCACAGCTGACCACGCAGCCTCTGTGCTTTCATTCTAAGCCAAGAGACCAATAGTTTCCTCCATAATTGAGCTGAAGGACATTTAAAAATAATTAATAGGATTTGGTGCAACTAGTATTATTTGTTGTGTTGTGTGCATTCTATTTTTTATTGTCTGCTTCCAGAGCTTAAAGACTTTTCTTAGGAAAGGTTGAATACCAACGGTTCTGAAAGTAGTCCCAAGGCAAAGCAGAATATAAATAGCTCCGCAAGCACAACAAGCTGAAGGCTCCACTGAGGCAAAAGAACATCAAGTAATTAAAAAACACTGAATGATATAAATAGGGAATAGTCCTTTACAGTTGCAGACCATATATATTAAAAATACTATCAGGAACTGAGTTGTTTTTACCTATGAAACTGAGGGAAGTAGCACACAAACAGGAAGGGTGAAGGCACTGGGGGAACAGTCTGTTCCATGAGCAGAAAGGAACTCTCGAGGGTTTTCCTCGAGGAAGGAGCAGGCTTGCCACCCCTTGGAGGAGTATGTGAACCACTGCAGACCCATTAGTAGCACCCAGCCTGGCAGCTGGGCCCCACGCTACTCTTGTCTTTTGCAGTCCCCAGCCAACCTGCCAGAGAGCTGACAGGGGAACCATGCCTAAGTGATGCATGGCTGGATGGGCTGGACACATGGCTGGGGTCTCCACCACCACCACCTTACATATTTATTCATCTATTAGATCATTACCTATAGCATAACTGTTTGATTTTCATGGGGGCTGGTTTCTCCATACTCTCTGTGATATCCATTGGCAGTGCAAACCCATCCACATGTGCTAGCCCTCCCTGATGGTCCTAAGTTACCTCGAAGTTCTCACCCATAACACAATTAAATTTAGTAGGCAACCTTATTCTTGGATGAATACATTAACATTAAAAAAAATAATAATAATTTTCTGTTTCACCCAGATCATTTCACAGACCTCTCCCTGCTGAATTATTTAGGGCTACGATAACTGCTGTTGCATCTCTGAAGGAAGATTAACAGATGTAGGACTTGGATTCATGGGAAAGAGAAAATGAGGACTGGATGTATGCAGGCTCAATTCATAGCAGCTATCTGACTGCACATTGGTAAGATATGTTTCTGGGTTGGTTTTTTTTTTTTTTTTTTTTTTTTTTTTTTTCTCTCTCTCTTTTTCTGTGGGCCTTGCAAACTGGGATTGGCTTTTCCTCTCCACAGGAAGTCCTGACATGCAACCAATGTGCAAGGCCTTCTGAAGTCTCTCGAGCCCCTGAAGGCTGTGTGTATTTTCTTCTAAGTAGGGCCCTACCTGATGTTGCAGCACCATCCATCATGTCAGCAACCAGCACTGCTCTGGGGACATGATTTGTTAGTTAACACAGCCTTTGTTAGCTGGCTCTCCAGTAACACACACCGATGGAGACCTGCAGCTTTCAGAAAATTTCCAACAATAGATAAAAAAGGGCTTAGTGAAAACTAGGCCAGGTCCAAAATATACACTGATTTGAACAGATCAAAAACTTGGCCGATCATATTCATTATCCAGATGATGTTCTCTACTATAGAAGCTGCACTGGGAGGCAGGTTACTTTTTGGATTAAAATCTAGTTTTAATCTCCTTTTAAATATGCTAAGGTGCAAGACCCCTGTGTGGAAACCTGAAGTATATGGACTTTTTTCCCTGATGTTTTTTAGCGCTTTATTTATAAATGTAAGAGCAAGCATAGACACAGTGCAAATATTCTAACAACTACCAGTGCACAGGAGTACAAATTAGTATGCTGCATCAGAGGAATAAAGGAGAGGGCTGATAGAATGGGGAGAGTAATTTACTGTGCACTGGTCTCAGCTGCCAGTGATTGCAAAGGGAACTCAGCAGATGTTTTTTTGATAAAGGTTGTTTCTTGCTGCAGCAGCGGCAAAATCCATAGCATTATTCTGTAGGACTTTGCACATCATGATTCTGCCATTTCAGTTTGTCTTAACAGCTGGATGATAAAAAAAAAAAAAATGTTCCAGTGGATTATTTGAAATTTGTCATGTTGATTTAGTTTCATTACTGTTATTAAATTTTATTCTGGAATGGTTTACATATCAAGAATGCATAATGGGTTTCTGTGTAGCCTGGGATTTATTCCTTGAATGAGGAAAGGACTCTAGTATGACAAAGTCATAAAGCCTTATTGACTTGATCCTTTGCCATAAACACAGGATTCAGGGAGTTAGGCCGAATATTAAATTGATATGATGGTTGTATTTTCATCAAGAGAATAACCTCTTCCAAAATAAAACCTCACAGTAAGTCTAGATCTACAGAATTGTTTTAAAATTCTGCTATTCCCAGGATAGAATAGGAAAATATTCTCCTAATTAAGAACATTGTAGGCAATAAGGTTGAAGAGAACCAACATAAATATGCATATTTAATGCACTATCCAGATCCTGAAACAAAACAAAATAAGATTAAAAATGTAACAAAAATAAAAATTGTATTGACATATGGAAGGATTTAAACAAGCAAAAGTATGCTTCTAAACAAAGAAATTCTGAACACAGAAAGGGCTATCAAAATTGAAGCTATACTGAAAGACAAGATGAGCCAACTGAAACCCTATACCCAAACAAATTGAAGTTACAGATGATACTCAAATTTGATTTTAATTCAGCTTTTGGATCTCTTCTTTTCTAATGGGACCACTCACAACTCTAAAAAACCTTTGGAGTTGGATCTAAATTTTGTGGTGTAAGCCAACACTTAAATGTGAGTGACTGCCATTTTGTCACATTCCTGGAGGGCAATTTGCACGTAGGAGAAAGCTGCCATGTCATATAATGTAAATTATGTAAGATTGTATGTCACCTCAGAGAGATATACTCTTGCTGATTTGTAAATTAAAGACAAACCACAAAAGTTCCTAATTCCTTCACAACATAACTACTCATGAGTTTCTGCTGAAAGACTGCCATCAAAAGGCAATAAATCTTCAGGAAATAATATCACAATGCTAGCTTTAAAGCATTCATGACTTTCTCCCAACTTTCTCTGGAATATTTCTTCCAAAAGAAAGCAGACAGCAAAATACTCAGTGGGTCAACTTTTGTGTTCAAATGCTCCCAGGGGGTTCCATTAATTCAAGTTGTCTCTACAAAGACACAGACATGAACAGAAATAGCTGCCCATCTTTGCCTAGAATCACCATGTTTTTTTCCTCAGAGTTCTTAACTTTATCAAAAGTATTATTTGAAACCAGCACTGTTATTAAGTGCACTTTGGGTGCAGAAACATATCGAGAGAAAATACAAATTAATGCTTTTAGACAAAGTGGATTGACAGATCCAGGGCATGCCCAGGTCCAACCTGGACTGATCTTCTCCCAGTGAGGCTGTTAGATGGGTGAACCATGAACTGACCTTTTTGCTTCTCTGCCAACCTAGCTATGCAAGCAGCAAACCCAGGTCTTCTCTGGAAGCCAAAGACCACCACTGAGCTGGAGTTTCTCAAGAAGCTAAATCACCGTGGAGCATCAGATTTACTTATTTACTGGTGTACCAGGGAAAAACAAACTCCTGAGAAGACAGATTTTCAGAAGAATTCAGTACTGGCCTCATTCTGTCTCTACTGATGTCAGCAAAATCCACTGAAACAAAATAAATCCAATGATGGACGATTCCAAAAACCTCCCATCCTGTAAACCACAAAGAAGTTCACGACAACTTCATTAGCGGCATTGCCGCTAACGAACAAAGCCCGGCCGGGTCAAGGACACCGCGGGTGGCATGGGTGACGCGCGCCCGTCGGCGGGGAGCGCCCTCCCGGCGTGCTGGCAGCGAGGACCCACTGTTGCCAGGGGTGACGGCGCACGCAGGGGGTCTGGGCCTGCGCGGCCTAGGAGCCAGCGCTCAGCCCAAAGAAGGGAAAAAACATCAGGGACAGAAACGCAGCAGCAGTGGCTGAGCACCAGGGAGAACCCAATGTGAATATAACCGCATTCCTTTCCAGTGCAATGAATAAACATCAGAAAACACAAGGAGCATGTTCCAAGTAACAGAGGGATTTTTCTAAGAACACAGCCAGCTTGCTCAGGTTCAGCGATGCAAAAGCCAGCAGGGGAGCCACGGCAAACCCACCACAGCACGTTGGCTTATGGCAGCTTGGTGGCACCTCTGTGCGGGCGAGCCAGGCCAGAGTCCTGTTGCACCTCCTGCATCAAGCTCCCAGCCTGCCCAAGAGCGAGGGTTGGGCTGTGACATTCCTGCCGGCACCCGCTGGCAACAAGGTGCAAGCAGCCCACAACTGGGAGGAAATAAAAGTTTCCTCCACTTACAACCACCTCTCCTGGGCAGCTGCACAAGGGAAGAGGGAACATCCAACACCTATTTTGAGTGAAGGCAGCCAGCAAAACAGCCAACACATAAATGTCAGCTGGTCCATCCTCAGACCACACACATTTGCCATTAGTGACCCAAGTGCACATTACTTTTCAGGTGCTTTCACTTCTTGAGCTTGCATACTGTGCGGAGATTACTGAGCTAGTCCCAGTTTTTTGTTTTTGTTTTTGTTTTAAAAAGTTTAAATTTTAATAAGCGCACAGAGCTGTTAGCTTGACAGTCCTGTTTTCCATAAAACTCACATTCATAACAAGCAATAAAGATAGAAGCTTACTGCAATATAACCCACAAGTCTGCCTAAAACTTAGATCTGAAGAGGTCTCCATTAAAGGTAAAATGTAGTATAGGCTTCATGCCAGATCCTTCCTTTGTTTCTTTATAATAAGAAAAAAGAGTGCCAACTATGATATAGTTTTATAAAGAAGTCATCTATTTTCTAGTAACATGACTGAAACTGGCCATTCATTACATGTAGGCACTCAAAAGCCAATACTGTTAATTGAAATCACTTTTCTTCTTATCTCTAAGAAAGCCAAGCACACGTAACTTTTTCTGATCCTGTTTCTACTTCAACACCAGTATTTACTGCATGCCATATAAAATTAGGCATTCCTCTGCTTAAAATGGTAGAATCAAATGAAAGCCAGAGAACTGGCCTTCTTAATGTGGTACTTTTTGCAATTTTTATCCATTTCTTTCACAAGACTGTAGCAGAACATCATTTGGCTCATTTGGGACTAACATGCTTTGCTTTGAGTCCATTCGGCATAATCACCATGGATTCACAGCACATTGAAATCAATTGCAGACTTTGCATAGACTGTATTGAACTTTAGCTGCATCCTGCAGAGAAAAAAAAAAAAAAAAAAAAAAAAAAAAAAAAAAAGGACAAGATACAGTGGGAAGGAACAATTGTTCTGTCAATTAACTGGTCCACAGTGCACAGCCAGCATATCTGAGGGACTACAGGCAACCATTATAGCATATTCCACAGGAATTTCTGTTCTGAAAGTGATTGCTACCTGCACTCAAATTAATTGCTGAAAAAATGTCTGTAATAACAGAAACTTAGCTGTTGTTAGAACCAGCCAGCATCTCAAAATCCTGGTCTATCCAGGAATATACCTCAGAATGACAAGTATTAGAAATGTAAAAGCATCGTCAAATCAGATCTCATGCCTTTCTCCTGACAATGCAAAATTATTTCTTCATGCTTGTGTATGCTTTATTTTTGAAATACACTTAATTTCAGTGTTAAAGTAGCTTGGGTAAACAGAACAAGGAAGAGATTCATTTTAATGATACCTCTCCACAGGTCTGATTCATGCCACACAGCTGATTTGCCTCACTTCCATCCTTTTGTTTGCCCATCTTTAATAATAGAGATAATAATATCTGTCTATTCCCCAAGACAGTTATGCTGATTACTTATCACTTGCCAAAATCTTTCAGATGAAAGAAATGTCACAGAGGCTATACGAGACATAATTTGGCCTTTCACTGCATTTCTTGCTTCCTTTTTTGTGTTGAGAGCCAAGACTCGTTTCTGATACCTATCATGTTCTGCTCCTTCTCTCATCAATTATTTGAAGAAGTTACTGCCATCCAAGGTTATGTTTCTAATGATTTTTTTAGTTGTGTAATTTAAAGAGTGTAAAATCACTCAATTTCATCTTATTCTGGAGATCACTAACTGTAATTATACATGGAAATTATGAAACGGAGGAAAACCAGATATACTCTCATCCACTTTCAAGGTCTAGCATAAGAAATTCAGGTCAGATATGCTTATTTCAAACCATTTAAGTACACCAGTGTTTCAGGACAATAGGACTGGCATCTAGTTACAGTGCAAATGTTTGTTTACAAAGATTTCATTTTCCTTGCATATATTGTGGAACTATATTAAAAAGAAATGTTTCTCTTCTGACTCTGGACAATCAAGAGTTGCAAGTAAATGTAAATACAACTGAAAAAAGAATCCTCAACACAAAAGACACTCTTTCCCAAAAGCTTCAAAACCCCCAAACCAACTGAAAAAGCATACTGCAGAAGTTTTTTGTTAGCCAAAGAGTTCATGGTTATTGCCTTGACTCTTTTAAGGGCTTTTGTAAGTATTCTTTGATCCTTAAAAGGAGAAAAAAAATAATAAAAACTACCGAGAACAGATCCTTTCACATAAGAGGAATAAATGAAATGGCTCTGACACCAAGTTCCTTTTCAGATATTTCCTCAGTGGCAAAAACAAAGATGAAATGCTTGAAGCACTGAAGGAGGATGGAATGAGAATCCTGTGAAAGAAATTGCAACTGATAAAGGACATATGAGGGAAATGTGAACAAAGACACACACCCAAAAAATGGACAACCTGCATCTGTAGGACTTACAAGACATAGCTAAACTCATCTATGTTCACCATGCATCAGCCAAAGAACTGAAAAAGTCAGAGCATAGGGAAAGGTCAACATAACCAGCTTCAACAACAGGAAGGGTATTGCACCCAGACACTCTCGTAAATAAAATTTCTGTTCCCAAGTGTCACTGCTTCAGGGAGTTTTGGCTGTAGAGTCTTTACTGAGGGCAGGGAACTACAGCAAATGTGTATCAGTTTTAATAAAAGTATGATGGTGTATCTCACAGTATCTTAGCTGAAAAAGTAATTCACATTGGCTTGGTCGTTTCCACATGGCTTTCAAGTTGTTGAAGTAATGAAATTACAGGAAATAAGCTGCAATGTAGTGAGGTGGTGGGAAGTCTCCTGGCTACCATGTGGATGACTGCTAGGAACAGTCTGTGTCTGACTTCTTTATTAATGATCTGGAAAAGGGAGTGCACAGCACTTTGATGAAGCTCACAGATACGAGTATGAAAGACAGAAAGATCAGTGTACAAAGAAAATAATAGAGTATTTCCTAGAGCAGATAGAACCATGGAAAGAAAATAACTAAATGAGACTCAGCTTTGAAAAAGTGCAGGCTAGGAGGACATCTGAGAGGGAATGACAGGAAGGAGAAATCTGGGATACAATAATGATGAAAGAGATCTAAGTGAGATAGCACATGCTAAATGACATGAATTGGCAACATGATATGGTATGAAAAGGCCAGTACAATATTGGAGAGAGCAAACAGTATCACATAACTGAGAAAGCAAGAAATAGACACTTTCTCTATGGGTGCTAGTGTAGCTCCATCTGGAATATTATATGCATTTCTGGATATTGACAAATTAGAGAGTTCAGAGAAGAGCACCCAACATGATCCAAAGACTAGGAGGATTGATTTATGAGGAGAAATTAGAAGAGTTAAATATATAAATTGCTTGGCTAAGAAATGATTAATAGGGGACACGATAACAGCCTACAAATATTTGAAGACCACCAGTGAAGGAAAGGCATTTTTCAGCAGGATTCACAGAGAACAGCTAAGAGTCAGGAGATGTGACTGAGAAGCCAAAACATTCACTGAGGATCAAGAAATGCTTCCCGAACAAGAATTATGATAATCTGTAGAACAATTTCGCCGGTGGAGGGATGGGGATCTTTTACTTGTGGCTTTTAAATGCAGAATTGAAAAATCCCTCAGGAAACACACACACTATAATCTGAGTGCCTGCAACTGCAGAGGTCTGGGCCCAGTGAAAATCCACTTTCTCCACAGAGATGAATTGGGCATAGCAGAAAATGACTGTATTTGTAAAGACGCTATATTCTTATTTGTGTTTCTCCCTGTGCTGTTTGCTATTGTGGCATTCAGCAAACTGAAATAAACAATAGCTGCTGCTATAGCAGTGCTTTTATTATTTGATGATTGTGGTGAAATTCTCACCACCTGTCTTACACTTGTGTGAAGATAACAAATCAGCAGTCTGATATCCACAGAGCACTTCCAGTGACTCAGTTGGCTTTCCTGATGAGCTACAGTCAAGATAAATATTATATGCCAGTGCACCTTCCTTCTTCTTAAGGTGAAAAAAAAAAAAAAAAATGTATAGCAAAGCCTGACTACTCTGGTTATGTCAGGAAGCTCAAGGATGGCTAACGCCAGAGAACTGATACCAGCACGGCAACGCCTAGAGCTGGCAGGTAACTGAAATCCTCCTTCTTCCAGTCACAGGGTGTTATCTAGGGAGACACAACAGTATGTGTCATGCAACAGCAACAAAAGTTTAAATCTTGCCGCTCCCTTAGCTAGATATAGCTCACAAAGTTAGATTAATTGTGAGTCTTTCATCTTCCGCCATCTCTGAAAGGCCTTATCTTTATCTCTGCTTTCAGAGGTCCATAAATTCCTTCGTGTTCAAAGGCTCTATCCCTTCCCCCAATCCCTCTCTGGTTCAGACATCCTCAAACTCCAGCACGACTGTCAAGTCTCTCTGTATTTAATCCCCTTAGATTATCTTCCCCTTTGTACTTCCTTCCATGCCTTTCACCAGTTTCCTTCCAACACTTCACCTGGTCAGTTCATCCTTGCTGAACCCTTTTCCTGGAAACCTTCCTGCTACCAAAAGTGTTCCCATCATGGGCATCAACACCACTGCTTTCATTTTTTCTGCTACATCTTCTGACCTTGCTGGCCACCTGCCTGTGTGTTGCTCAGCTTGGAATACACCTCGTTTCTGGAAATCCCAGCTGCCACCAGGCTAACCGCAAATGGCTTAACCAGGGGGTTTCTGAACCACCCCAATACTAACCTAAAAGATTCTCAGGCATACAAGTTTTAAAAAGATTAAATTTGTTTGAATGCGTATACTTTTTCTGTGGATGTCTTCCCCACCTCTCCAGAGGCAAGATTATTTGTAAATTGTTGGCAATGGTTATGATTAAAGCCTTTGTGGGAACAGCCAGGGCTAAATACATTCTGTTTTGACGCTTGCTTTCTGCAAAGTAAAGGGATTTAAATCAGTAAACGAAAATGGATTTAGCTTATAACTAGGCAGCTATTTTTTCAGTGTTGTTTTTATTCATATTCTTTTACGTCAGATATGACTGATTCAGGTGAATCAGTCTCCGTACACTAGGTTACCATAATTATGCACTATACCCATTTCAAAATTAGTTCCAGCTAGTTAGCTTCACTGCAAGACAATTCACACTGCCAATTGAGAATTCAACCTAGTTTGATGATGGATTCATATAAACAGCAAAATCCATTATTTATACACTGTAGGAAAATAAACTCTCTGGCTGGCCGGGGATATGAAGCATGTGAAGGGTTTTCATTTTAGATGGTTGGAAATTTTAAACTCAAGCAGCTTTTAATCAACATACCATTGAAAACAAATTTCAGCAAACGCATTTCTTATTCAGCAGCAGTACAATGTAACTGAAAATAGAAGCTCCAAAAGCTTTATGGTCTATTACTCAACATGTGCTTATAATAAATTAGATGTAAATAGCAGTTATTGTGTAACACGAAAAGCAAGAAAAGACGACCAATTTCAATAAGCTGGCAGGACTGAGAAGAGGACCATTTCTGCCCTACTGTTCTGAAATAATTGCTATAATCCAAACATTCACGTGTATCATTGTTTTCTATTATTATCAAGCTACAGTAGCTCTACAGCCTCAAGCCCCATAATACTAAAATATTTTGCAAAGCTGATGCCAGTCACCTAGATTATGAACTAGGCACCATTATACTTTAACTATAAATGTAGACATCAAAATTAAAATTCACTGAAACAGAGTGGAGTTCCTTCTCTTCTATCTGCTAATAAAAGGAAGACAAGCTGGTTTTATTTCTGGCTCTGAAGTTTTTGATACTCTTAACCTTTAACTCTAGGTGAAGATGGCCAATTGGGAACTGCACAGATAGACTGAAGCATACACACTCTCCGGAGTGACGAAAATATGGGCTACAGTTCTTCACACTGGCAATGTAAGAAGAAACATTATAAAAATCCGTGATGGATTCACCCTGTGTACTAAGGGCCTCCGTCACCTCCTGCATTAACTACCACCTTGCATTCCCACCCGTAACCCCTGGAAGCTCATTTATTAGTGCAATGCCATGGGTTGTCTTTAGTTTCTCAATTCAGCACACTGGTTGGAGGCAGCTGGGTGCTCTCTCCATACAATGTGTGACCTAGCACAGGCTGGGAGCGCGAACTTGCTCCCTCTGGACTGTGTATCCTTGTGAGCACAGCAACAAAGTGCTTGTTGAACAAGTTTGTGAAGATTTGCTACAGAGTCACTTGGGGTAGACCGCTACCGGTAAGACTTACAGATTGTGAATGGGAACAGAAAATCTCAGTGAGACAGTGCAAGAATTAATCTTTTTGATATGTAATAATAATTTGTCATGAAATAAAAACACGCCAAGTTTGAAGGCAATTTTACAGGAGTGATTGTTCTGACAGAAGCAGCATGTGGAGCTGTAGGTATTATAGCAAGCAGCAAGGAAAGTGCTAGCCTAGGAGAAATGTGCACGTAGCCATCAGCAGGGCATGCACAAGACAAAAAAGCTAAAATTCAAGTGAACTTTTCAGCAGAATTGTAGACAGCCGATGGCAATAGAAGTGTTTACCTGACAGAAAAGCAGTATGTGCCACTTCAAGTTGGACAGTGAGGCACAAACCAACGCAGTACGAGAATCTAAGTTATTCACAGTAACAGAGAAGCCAAAGGAAGAAGGTAAAAGTCCATTACTGAGTAAAAGTATGTCAGTTCTACAGCTTCCTCAAGAGAATGTCTTCACTGGGGAAGCAAAAGAGAAAAACAGCTTAAGAAAAATCTCAGGACATTTTCCATAGCATAGTGACAAATTGCACCTTTTCTAGTTTGTTAGCTATTATATATATCTCCAGTAGGGAAAGGATCAGTGGTACATATTTATCTTTCTCCATTTACCCTAGGATGAAAGCCTGTAGAAAAGTATGTATGCCTTTTAGCACAACGTGGCTGGTGCTACATATTCCCAGCATCTGTTGCCAGTATATAGGAGAAATTTATATGGGATTTCATTTAAAGGTACTAGAAAGGTGTTTTATGCTGTGTTGAATAAAAATACCAAGAAGAATACAGCAAGGTTAGTTAGGCATGGATAAACTCTGGAGAAGGACTGAAGATAATCTAAGTTGCCTGAAAATTAAAAGTGACACAGGGAAACCAAATCTCTACACACATGCCAAAGTCAAACTAAATCAAGCAAAAGCTCAGAAACAAAGGTTCCTCAAAAGTAAAGGAGGCATTGGTTTACATAGGCTGGATAAACAAAGCTATATATCCTATTTTTCTTTCTTCACTGAGCTAGCCCAAATGTAAGACATTACAGATGAGTGTATGTGTCAAAACCATTGAATGAGTTGTGATGCAGCTGACATAACTATAACTGACAGCAACATTATTTAGTTTAAGTAGTTTGCAGTTGAGTATAGACTTAGACATAATCTTGCCAACGGAACAGTTCCCACCCTAATACTTAGGTAGGAAATGGTGCCAGATTAATAAAGACCTTATTGAAAAGAATCCAGAGCCAGAACCTAATCCACATTTAGAACAACCGAGTTCCAGGGTAGCATCAGTGATGCATGGAGCTGTCACCTGAGGACTTTTTTTTTTTTTTTTTTTCTCTATGGAAAACTAAAATTCAGACTAGCTACATTATTAGACACTGAAGACTTGTAGAAATGGAGGTTGAGATAGCAAAGCAAACTCTTCAGTTAAACTCAGTTTTCTCAAATCCATCTCTTCTCAGAAAAAGGGTCAGAACTGGTACTAAACTTCATGGTGATTTTGAGCTTCCTGGCTGTTAAATATGTGTATTTTTAAGAGTAATTGCTACATAAGTAAACCATTCTTTTTTTTTTTTTTTTTGTTGCTGTTTTTCTGCAACCTCTGCTCCATACCCACTGCAGGCCACCACCAGCACACACTGTTTGCAATCCCCAGCTTGATCCATTCTGTATTGCTCTTTGGCATGCATGAAAGACATCGTGATTTTCTCTTACATTGCAGAAATAGAAATCAGTCACATATTTAACACAAACTTGCAGTGTACATTCCTTCACAGAATCACAGAATTGTAGAGGTTGGAAGGGACCTCGAGAGATCATCAGGTCCAACCCTTCTGACAAAGCAGGTTCCCTAGAGTAAATTGCCCAAGTAGGCTTCCAGAGTCTCTTTCAGGTACTCAATTATGCTTAAATTTGTATTTGGAATACAAAACTTTTTATGCATTCAAAGTGTTTTATATAAAGGCAGCAGGTCTTGATATTTTTTCAAGTGTGATTTCAGAGGGACTTTTAAAATGTTACAAACACTTAATTGGAAGATCAAGCAAAAGGGTGATTTTGTCTAGATCATAAGTATTTTTATTTAAAGAAATATACAACTGTAAACACATTTTTTATCAGGAAAAAAAATCTAAACAGATACAGGAAAATAACGTAAATATCAAAGGCAGTAAACTTTCATAGCGTCCACCACAAAATATTGAAATTGCCAACTGACTGTAAAGAATTGTGCAGAAAAGAATTGTTTGATTCTTGCATTCGTTTGGCTCATCAGCTACTACAATTTAAAGAAGCAAATTACAGGCTCTTGCAAGGTGAGAGCTTCTAAAGCATTCAGTGACTCAGGAACCAATTTGTTGCTCTTCTTTGATAAGAGTTGGCCATCTGACTCTAATAGATGATGACGAAGAGTCAGACTAACTGCTTAAATATGAACTGCTCCTGGGGGCAGACAATTTTTGGTATTCACTTTTGGGGGGAAGAAAAAAAAAAAAAGAATCCAAGTGAACCACTGTAAAACTTCAACTATTACAGCTGCAGCTGTAAATCTTCAAGTTTCATGGCTGTGTATACTTAGTATGAGAGACTGCAAAGCATATTGCTTTACCAGGACATGAAAAGCAAAATTCCCTGTGTTGGAGCAGAAGCTTAGACATATGCAATTTTTCATAGCTTTGAATCTTGCAAGATGCAGCGACAGTGCAACACAAGTTGATTTCCTTCTTCCTTGACAGTGCCTTTCCACTGCACCGAGGGGAAATCCCCAAAGGCATATGGTGATTTTGCACTCACCCTAGGCCGCACTCTCCAAGCTCCCCTTCAGTGCAGGCCTTTTTCTGCTCCCTTGAGCTTGAGCAGGGATCTAATCTGGAAACTGGTGAGTAAAAGTATATAAAAAATAGAATTATAGAGTCATTAGGGATGAAAAAGACCTCCAAGATCATCTGCTCCAACCATCACTCTACTACCAATGGCATCCACTGAACCATGTCCCTAAGCACCAGGTCCAACCTTTCCTTAAACACCCCCAGGGATGGTGGGTGACACCACCACCTCACTGGGCAACCCGTCCCAGTGCCTGACTACTCTTTCTGAGAATAAATGTCTCCTCATTTCCAACCTAAACCTCCCCTGGTGCAACTTGAGGCCATTCCCTCTTATCACTAGTTATCTGTGAGAAGAGGCCGACCCCAAGATCCACACAACTTCCTCTTGGGTAGCTGTAAAGAGCAATGAGGTTTCCCCTGAGCCTCCTCTTCCCCAGACTGAACAATCCCAGTTCCCTCAGCTGCTCCTCACAGGACTTGAGTTCCAGGCCCTTCACCAGCTTCATAGCCCTGCTCTGGACACGTTCCAGGGCCTCGATGTCCTTCTTGTAGTGAGGGGCACAAAGCTGAACACAGTACTCGAGGTGCGGCCTACCCACCGCAGAGCACAGGGGAATGATCACCTCCCTGGTCCTGCTGGCCACACTACTTCTGATACAACCCAGGATGCCATTGGCCTTCTTGGCCACGTGAGCACACTGCTGGCTCATGTTCAGACGAGAATCAATCGTCACCCCCATTCTCCTGGGATGGGAGCAGACACAGGGGCACTGGTGAAAACATCAACTGGCCATACTGTGCAAGGAGGAGAAATGGGCACAGACATGTATCCACAGGAGCCTAGGTGTGCTTCCACTTCTGGGTTGCCCAAGTTTCTGTGAAACCATGTTAAAATCCTACTGCTGCTCAAACTGCCGCCATCTTGTCTCCCCACTTCCCTCTCTCTGGGAGGCAGCGGCAGCCATCTTGTGGCACCTGAGCTTGAGCTTCTGGGTTGCCCAGATTTCCATGAAAACGTGTTAAAATCTCACTGCTGCCCACAGCGCTGTCGGTGGGCTCTTTCCTCACAGCATCCAGGCTCTGCAGAGGGCAGGACATGGGCAAAATTTGCCTGTGCATAAGCGAGTCTCAAAACCAGCAGATTTTACAAAGCATGTGTTTCAAGGGGACCATTTCCACTGGCATTATAGGCAATATCAGCGAGGATGGGGCAAAAAAGTGGAGGATGTAGGACTAGAGGGACTGACCTCAAGTTGCACCAGGGGACATTCAGGCTGGAAATTATAGAAGATTTCCTCTCAGAAACAGTAGTCTGACACTGGAATGTGTTGCCCAGGGTAGGTGGTGGAATCACCATCCCTGCGGGTGTGTAAGTAAAGGCCGGACATGGTGCTTAGTGACATGGTCTAGCAGGTGGTATTGGTGGCTGGGGTATGGTTGGACCTGATGATCTTGAAGGTCTTTTCCAACCTTAATGATTCTATGATGTCTGGGTGGCAGAAGACCACCACACGCATTCATCTTCAGGCTATGGGCATACCCTGGCGCCTCGTGGCGCCAGCTCGGACCGACCAGAATTTTTTTGTCGCCATCTAAAAACGAAAATTTAGTTGGAGCCCCAAGGGCCAGGCCTGTCTGCGCGCCCCAGGCCCGCTGCCCGGGCGGTCGTTGCGCCGCGCTGCCGCTGGGTGTCGCTCTTGATGGTGCCGCGGCGCGGAGGCGGGGCGCGCGGCAGCAGCACAAAAGGAGCGGCGCCGTTATTACCGTCGCCATTTTGGCTCGTTGCCTCCCTCGCTGTGGGGGTGAGGGGAGGCGCGGTCTGCCGCCGCCATAAGCTGAGGTTTAGCCCTTAGGGGGCTGCCAGTAGAGCCGTGCGTCAGGATGTGCCTGGCCCCTTAGCGGCTCGCTCGGCGGGGGAGAGCCCGGCGTGGCAACGCCCTCACGGCCGGGGCGGGCGGCTGACAGAAAGCCTTTCCCGCCGCTTTTCGTGAGGGGAGGAAGCGCGCAGCGACGGGGGTGGCTGCGGGCCGCGCGAATTTGATGAGCAATTTATACCACAAAGGAATGCGGTGTACTGCATGTGCTCAGGGGGCGGCTTCACGAGCAGCTGATACAATTTGCTGGGAAATTGAATTTGGGGGCACAGAGAAAATCAAATCAGGGACAGAAAAGTGATAAGAATGCTGAGCAAGGGCTTGTCCCAGAAATCACGGATGAAGACTGATTTCACTGCCATAGAAATGGCAGAGCACTCCCAGCTGCCTGAAAATCAAAATCATGAGGAGGCAGCATATGGCAAAAGTGCCCAGCGATTGTTTTCACTTTTTCCTCTTGGAAGTCAAGAGTCAAAGCTGGGGAAACGTACACACCTTCCTGGTCCTTTCACAGGAAGGTCCCTTTCAGAGTCATTTTTCCACATATAGCTTAAACCTTTCTCACAATGGTCGCCGAATTTGGCCCGTGGAGGGGGATGTGGAAGGTGCCTCTGGAGAACACATCTATTGTTGTTGCCTTGTCCTGTCTCCAGGGCACTCCTGTGTGACAGGGTGACGTTCACCTGTGACCCTATGAGGAGAAGCGAGGGCACCACCTGCAGCAAGGCATGGCAGGTTCATCACAATGCCAAGTGTCATGTTTGGCAATCCCTCTTCATGGATATCTCGGGATTATCATAAAAGGTGCGTTTCTGTCTAGGTCTGTGGTTTAGCAACAGACCACATCTAGACAAATTCCTATGGCATTGCCATTAGCAGCCACTCACATCTGCAAGCGTATTGTGAACACTCACTAAAAAAAAAAAAAAAAAAAAAAATGGAAATTAGGAGACGAGAAGCTTGTAATAGAGATGATTCATCAAGACAGCTGTGTGCAAAGGTGAAAGATACTCAACACCTTAGGCAAGAAAAGGACCCAAGTCTTCTTTGACATAAACTTTGATGTAGATGTTTTGATGTAAAAAGGTAGGCTCAATGTAAACCAGTACAGAATCAAGCTTTTTAACTCCTATGGGAAAGCTACTGAGCCTAAATAAGGTTCTGTCAGAGAATTAGATTATGTCTCTTTCTGAACTGTTCATAATGGCAGAACTAGCCAAAAATGAAAACTTTATATTAAGGAATTTGTCCCATTCCAAAACTGAGTTTTGCAAGTGAAAGTACGGTGTTAAAAATGATCAGCTTTAAAATGCCATAAAAAAAAATGATTATTTTTGGCATGGCATAATTCAGCATTCCATGGAATACAGTGAACAGCTATCATCCTGATTAATCCTGGTACAGCAAAAACACATTGTTTAGTTCTAGCAGCCCTTTAAAGTCTGACTGTCACTTTTACTGTGTGGAATTTTCTGTCTCAGGATGCTGCCATCGTTACAGGGCAGGAATAGGAGCTCTCCTTGCATTGATGACCTTCCTCCTTCCACAAACCAGGTGGAAGGGGGCAGAGTCTAGCCCCCCATTTACATCCTCAAAGGTCTTTCCCCAGCCTGTGATACCTTATCAAGTTGTGGAAGGAACTAGTGGTAGTGTGTTAATACAATATCAGAAATGTTGCTCTCCTCTTCTGCCCATCTCCTTTCCTGCTTGGTCCACAAACTTTTCAAAATAGCTTACTGTAGACTTTCATCGGAGTTTACAGGAAGATATGTCTTATATCGCCTTAATAAACTGAGACATTTAAAGAGAGCTGGGAATCCCCTTGGGAGAGAAGGGACCTTTAGAACAATTCTTGTCACAGCAAACTGCTGTGTAATTTCAGCTTTAAAATTCTGCATGTGAAGTGTCAAATCTACAGACATCAATGCCACCAGCACTGATGAAGAAACATTGGCAATCTTTGAGAAGATGTCTAACAATAGCAGCAGGGACAGATTGGGAGCCAGTTGGGTTTTGTTTGTTTCTTCTCATACACATTCACGCAGGCCCACATGCTCGGTAGTGGTCTGCTCAGGCAACGAATCACTGAGAAGTATGCAATGACACGCATATCTAGATATCTTGCCAAGCATATCTAGATGGTTTTACCCACGCATTCTCCTGGTCAATAAAAGTACTAAATTTACCAGTTCCAGCTAGAATTTAGGTAGAATACTCACTAGTTGAAAATGTCTTCAAAACCAAGCAAAGCAACGTGTTAAGCTGGAGCTGGTGGCTGCTAGCCTGCTAACCTTTGGTAAAGGCAGCTAGGCTGAGTGTCTCTACTGCTTAGCATGAATCAGAAAGTGCAGATAGCTATAACAGGTCTTGGGGAAAACAGCAAATTTGTACAAGAAGAAATTAATGAATACAAGTTTTTTCTTTTATTTTCATGGTTTGGCTAATTACCACCTTTAACAGCGTTATTAATTTCCTTGTTTTAAGAATGAGCAATCCCATGTTTTATGAACATTCTAAACACTGCTGTAGCAAAGGTGTCAGGTCCCAAAATCTGCTGTATGCAGTTTGTGTCGTGGCCTGATACTAAAAAAGACATAAAGAACAAAAGAGCATCTTGCAAAGTACTGCACAATGAGACATACTGATTACAATCCCCATCCTCAAGAATCCGTAACCGTTTCTCTACTTCTCAGATTAGATATCATAGAATCATAAAAGTTGGAAAGAACCTCCAAAATCATCTGGTCCAGCTGTTCCCCTACTGCCAATGGCATCCACTGAACCATGTCCCTAAGCACCAGGTCCAACCTTTCCTTAAACACCCCCAGGGATGGTGGGTGACACCACCACCTCACTGGGCAACCCGTCCCAGTGCCTGACTACTCTTTCTGAGAATAAATGTCTCCTCATTTCCAACCTAAACCTCCCCTGGTGCAACTTGAGGCCATTCCCTCTTATCACTAGTTATCTGTGAGAAGAGGCCGACCCCAAGATCCACACAACTTCCTCTTGGGTAGCTGTAAAGAGCAATGAGGTTTCCCCTGAGCCTCCTCTTCCCCAGACTGAACAATCCCAGTTCCCTCAGCTGCTCCTCACAGGACTTGAGTTCCAGGCCCTTCACCAGCTTCATAGCCCTGCTCTGGACACGTTCCAGGGCCTCGATGTCCTTCTTGTAGTGAGGGGCACAAAGCTGAACACAGTACTCGAGGTGCGGCCTACCCACCGCAGAGCACAGGGGAATGATCACCTCCCTGGTCCTGCTGGCCACACTACTTCTGATACAACCCAGGATGCCATTGGCCTTCTTGGCCACGTGAGCACACTGCTGGCTCATGTTCAGACGAGAATCAATCGTCACCCCCATTCTCCTGGGATGGGAGCAGACACAGGGGCACTGGTGAAAACATCAACTGGCCATACTGTGCAAGGAGGAGAAATGGGCACAGACATGTATCCACAGGAGCCTAGGTGTGCTTCCACTTCTGGGTTGCCCAAGTTTCTGTGAAACCATGTTAAAATCCTACTGCTGCTCAAACTGCCGCCATCTTGTCTCCCCACTTCCCTCTCTCTGGGAGGCAGCGGCAGCCATCTTGTGGCACCTGAGCTTGAGCTTCTGGGTTGCCCAGATTTCCATGAAAACGTGTTAAAATCTCACTGCTGCCCACAGCGCTGTCGGTGGGCTCTTTCCTCACAGCATCCAGGCTCTGCAGAGGGCAGGACATGGGCAAAATTTGCCTGTGCATAAGCGAGTCTCAAAACCAGCAGATTTTACAAAGCATGTGTTTCAAGGGGACCATTTCCACTGGCATTATAGGCAATATCAGCGAGGATGGGGCAAAAAAGTGGAGGATGTAGGACTAGAGGGACTGGCCTCAAGTTGCGCCATGGGAGGTTCAGGCTGGAAATTATAAATATAATTATATATCATTATATGATTGTATGTTATATATATGTTATTGTATAATTATATATCATATTTTTATAATTATACATATATAATAGTGTATATTCAATAATATTTATATTACTGTATAAAACATTTCCAACAGCAATGTGACTATTCACCCAAGGTTTGTCCAACCTCAATCAAAGAAAATTAGCAGGAATGGCTATCTTGTACTTCTGCTGACACAGCCATTAAGATGCTGCTAGTGACAGAAGTCTTTATGCAAGAGAATGTCTGTTAGACTTGCAAACTTTTCTATATTTGCTAGTATCAGATAATCTCACTCTTGAGACTGCTGAACTGAGTTCAGCAGGTGAGATTCCTCTGCCTGTCAACCAGCAGTTGTAGGAATTGCCCTAAGCACAGTTGTTCTAAATAAAATCACAGATATTGAAGTGTTCCTCTGCTTTGCTGCTAGTAGCAGCACACAGCTCATAGCACTTCAGTTTCTGGTGCTTTCAAGCTGGTTTTGAGGGCCATATAAAAACAAGTTTGTCTAACCCCAAGTAAGCAAAGAAGAAGGAAGTCTTTCAAACAAATAGTAAAGATTCTCAATCCAGAATTGAGAATCTTTTAGAATGTAGCAGAAACTAGTCATAAAAGTCTCATTTTTGCAGTGAAAGGATTCTTTTGATGTACAGAATGTGGAATAAACTTTGTATATATGTTCTAAACTCCAGTACAAGGTGTATGTACTGAGGAGCATATGTTGCAGATAGAGGTGCTGTGGAGTCCAAGCAGCTTCATGGCCCCTAGGACGACTTGTGCAGTTTAGTTGAGCCTGTGAGCAGCTAAGGTAACTTAGCAGACTTATTATGAGGTTTCATAATAAGTCAGGCTCTGGACACCAGGGAATTTTTAAGCCACCTTATACTTAACTTACCAATCTTCTCACGATAATTTCATATTTAGTAAAGAAAGTGAAGGTCTTGACAGCACCCATATTCCTGAAGCAATTGCAGTTCATTCATACAGAAACCCATTCAGTATCAAGTAGACTTCAAGCGAGTTGGGGGTCCTTGCTGCCTCGCACTATGAGGGGTTCAGTGCCAGTAACAGAAAGTACAAGAGGAGAAAATACAAATACCTCCATCAAGCTGTATTCAAGTGCTTCCTGATGTATTTAGAAACAACCAAATGACAGAAAAATATGGTATATAGTTAAAGTCACTTATTAACACTTTGTCTGAGTGCAGAATAAGGAAAAAATGCAAGAATCTTCAATGAATACATGAATATTTAACAAATATGAATGAAGATAAATTGAGGAAATCTTTTTATAATGACAAACAAATACATCTTTATTCTTTATAACGTAGGCAATAGCTCCACATTGCACATGACCAGCTATGCTTTATGTAATAGGGTGAAAATGTATTGCTAACTATGTGAATTGAAAAAATATATTTTTAAATTTCCATAATGGAGGAAGGCAGCATGTCTGAGGTTACTAGCATTTTAGATTATTATTACTGAAGACATTTTTTTACATCATTAGTTTTTAATATAGATGCTGCTTGCTTCTGTTTTGCAATTCACTCTGGTTGGTAGACTGAAGATATAGCACGTGGTGTCGTGGAATGTAGGTTCTGTTAGAACTAGGCAAATATTTTACTGATTTTTACCCCTATATCTAGTAGAAGCAGTTTTCAACGTTTTTCTTTAAATGCTCGTCAGTCCTAGTCTTACTGCATGTGAGAAAAATCAACATCACAAAGTCAAATATTAATTTTTTTAATATATCCATTTGGGCAAATAAATTTTCTTCCTCCACTGTCATTTGTCAAGAGAATATAAAGATTATTTAACAGTTTATAACAATGCATTTCTTCCCCTCTCTTTTACATTCCTACATAGATTCATATATAGGTTTGTTTGTTTTTATTTTTTTCAAAAGAGAGGCATCTGTAATTCAGTATTACATAAAACTGCTGTATAAAGTTTGTCCACTAGGTGGTCCTTAAAGACATATTTAAAGAGATTGGTCCAGGTTTTAAGTCTTCATATTTAAGTACATACAAATAAATGCAAAAATCTATTTTAATATCATGCTCAGGAGCTGTGGCTAAAGTAATTTTAAACATTGTGTTCCCTCCATCTGTATTCAATATGTATTCATCCAAGGTAAATAATCTGAGGAATATTTCATACAAAATCCTACCATGCATATGTAGGGAATTCTAAAAAAGCAGGTCGTTCAATTAATAGTGACTAGCAGGGCTAGTGTCATTTCTTTGTGAAGAAAACCTCATTTACAGTTCACATACTCTGTTCATACTCCATGGACACTAAACACTTGGAAATAATGAGTTTCATTGGCATTGAGTTTTGCAGGCAAAAGGAAGAAATGATCGGTCAAAAATAGCTGTAAATAACAATATATAGTACTGGCAAGAAAATACTTGCATTCCAAGCACAAGGCTTTTACTGTGAGACAGCTAGAGAATAAATCTTAGAATATACCACACGCCCAAGTTTTTCTAGAGAAGATGGAACTCCATCAAAATTAGACAGGTGTGGAGCTTCTCTGAGGTGTTTGCAACAAGTGACTTTTCTAGACAACTAGATCACACAAAGCCACTTATTTTTCTGTTTGTACTACCTAGTCCCAGACAGGAAAGAAGGGTCATCGCTACAGATGGCATGTACAGCTGAAGAAAACTCCATTTCATGAATTTTGTGGAATGAAAGATGTTCTGATAACATCTGCTATCAAAAACTGAGATGTAACAAGAGCAATAAAATCTTTTCTCACAGTTCTGAGCTTTAGGGATGACAAAATTCAAAGAAAAAAAAAAAAACACAGCAATTTACACCTGTTGAATAGGCAATGATTATGAGAAACAGGTAAACTTATTCATGTCCATCTCCCATATACGCCAAATGGTCTCACCATTAAATCTTTCTAATTATAAAATAGACACATTTTCCAAGAGTTTACTAACTAAATGGAAGAAAATAAACTTTTCAAACATATTTTTATGATAAAAAGGGAAACCACGAGTCCATGAAATAGATCTGCCATCATTATGTGATTTTTTTATTATGTTGCTGTAATTTTTTGGTGTGGTAATGGTAAATTTCTAAATACATCGTACTAATTTCCATATACATTTCTGACTTAGTTCTGCTTTCAAGTGTGTAAAGTATGATTCCATTAGTCGTTATTGATTCATAGCATAGACTGTGTCTTTTTATTAATGAAAGAAAAAATAAGAATGAAGTTATAGAATGTAATGAGGTTTAGAAATGAGTTTGCTTCATCTTATAGCAGTTCTGCTGGAAATTATTACAAGATTGGCAATTCTAAGCTGCATATTGCTTGTAATACAAACCATGCCTAATGAAAAAAACACGCCTAATCCAAAACTTCAGAAAGGCAAGAGACTCGGTATTCCTCTCCTTCCTTCTGAGCAGGGCTTCTTGCTATGAAGTAGTAAATTTACTCAGTATTACTTTCTATTAGAAGAAAGAAGTGAATGCTGGAACAGAAATGGATATATCATTCACAGAGTGTGAGCAGGGTGGAGAAGAGGTATTTTTTTCTTGTTACTTATTCTGATATCAACTGAGCTAAACAACTGACTACTCTTTCTGAGAAGGTATGCTAATTTCCAACCTAAACCTCCCTTGACGCAACTTGAGACCATTCCCTCTTCTCCTATCACTAGTTACCGGATAGAAGAAGCCAACCTCGAGTACTGTGTGCAGTTCTGGGCACCACAGTACAAGAAGAATGTGAAACTATTGGAGAGTGTCCAGAGAAGGGCTACAAAGACGGTGAAGGGCTTAGAGGAGAAAACGTATGAGGAGCGGCTGAGGTAACTTGGCCTGTTCAGCCTGGAAAAGAGGAGGCTGAGGGGAAACCTCGTTGCAGCCTACAGCTTCCTCACAAGGCGGGGTGGAGGGGCAGGCACAGATCTGTTCTGTCTGGTGACGAGCGATAGGATCGGAGGGAATGCAGTTAAGCTGTGACAGAGAAGGTTCAGGTTAGGTATCAGGAAAAGGTTCTTTACCAAGAGGGTGGTTGTGCACTGGAACAGGCTCCCCAGGCACCAAGCCTGTCAGAGTTTGGACTTTAATAAGAAGTGTTTGGACTGTGCTGTCAGTCATATGGTCTGAATTGTTGGATAGACCTGTGTGGAGCCAGGAGTTGGACTTGATGATCATTTTGGGTCCCTTCCAACTCGGGATATTCTATGATTCTATGACCGCCAGCTCCCCACACCTTCGTTTCAGGTAGTTGTAGAGAGCAATAAGGTCTCCCCTGAGCCTCCTCTTCCCCAGACTAAACAACCCCAGTTTGCTCAGCTGGTTCTCACAAGACTTGTGTTCCAGGCCCTTTGCAGCTTCATAGCTTGGACATGTTCCAAGGCCTTGAATGCTTCACAAACTGAAAAAGAGAAACCACTGGTTGCTCCAGTGACCTTTTGGGTGTCTTTACTAGTTGTGTGATAGGCCATAGATATTCAATACCAGTATTTTGGAGACAAAGCAAACCATGTGGTCCTATGGGTGAAGTTTAGGTTGGAAAAATTATTTGAACTGACACAGAGTCAAGACTAAAACTTGTGAATGAATTATAGGAGATACCCATTTACACAATTCATACTTCACGGTAATTGACTTTTTAAAGGAATACTGGTAAGAAATAAATTATATATAAAAAAAAAAAAAAAAAAAAAAAAGAATAAATCTAACAGAATGGTTTTCAGTTTGTGGTATTCTGGTACAACATATTCACAACAAAAGTGTCACAGAGAATAGAAAGAAGACACAGGCCACAAAAAAATAAATAAAAATGCTTTCCCCTTTCAGTGGCAATACTTCCTATTTGTTCAAATCTTTATGTAGTAAAAACAAATACAGCCTTTAATAGAACAGTCTTTTCGCATTAAGCTTCTGAACAGGGAATTATCCTCCTACTCTAGCTTCTAATTTCCTCTTCCTGCCCCATATATAAAACAGCTGGGTGCGGTTGTCTGATGAGACCAGCTGCCTTGGTCTCACAGACTGTTTACCCCTTCCTGCCTGCCATAAGAGTTCTTCTATATTTAGGGGGAAAGGAGTAACGTGAGTAATTTTGGAGTGGTTTCTTGTGTTTGTTTTAATCCTAATGTCTTTAAGTCCACCAGAAGCCAAGAGAGTGCTACATTCATTCCATTGCAGAAACTGGAAAGAAGATGAAATAAGGAGGGAGGAGCAACTTGAGAGATGCACAGAAAGTATGGGATGAGAGTTATGGGATTTTCAGCTGTATGAGAGGAAAACACTCCTATTAAAAATAAAAAATATAAAAAATATATATAAAAAAATATAAAGAATTTGTAGAAAGTAGACCTGGTCTGAATGTGAAAGCTAAGGGGATTGGGGCAAAGAAAACTTCTTCAATGACATAAAGAAGCTAGTAATCGTGGGGTATTTCACCATGATGAAACCTGAGAAATGCAGGGAAGAGATTAACGTACTCTTCCATCTTCCTCTATTTTAAAGTTATGCTTGGCTTTAGCTGGTGGGCATATACCCATTAGGTTTCAGTGGTGCTAATATAGACTTTCAGTATGAACAAGTAAGTCATGTGTTATGGAAAACATAATTTAGTTGCGGTACAGAGACAACCTGCAGAAGACTGGAGGAATGAATCTGTGAGTCTTTCTAAAGGATCAGTTAAAGAAATAAGGCAATTGAGATGAGATAATGTCAAGAAACTGAGGGTGGGAGGGGGGTGGCATTTATTTGAGCATATGCACCAGAGAGTGTTTGAAAATAATACACAGAAGGAATGAAATTAAATAAATGATGGTGAGATATGTCTAGGACACAATCATTTAAAACACTAATGACAACATCTTTATTGGAATGTGGGGAGGAAAGCCAGATTGGAAAGGATCTTAGGTGGAAGTGGTGTCAAAAAAAAATACATAATGGTGTTGACAGCACAGAATAAGCTTAGAGATGAAAGGGGAAGTCAATTGTGTTTGTGTGGGGGGTTTTGGGTGCTTTTTTCTATTTTGGTGGTTGTTTTTTTTCTGCTTTGTTTTGGGGAGGGTTGCTTGTTTTTTTTGTTTCCTTTTTAGGAGACAGATTTCTCTGTATTTCCTTTACAGAAAAGAGTATTTAAAAATATATAAAAAATAAATACAGAAAAAGAATGCAGAAGGGGCCTGCAGGAAAAGTTCAGGAGAAGGAATCAAAGGAGGTCTTAGGCTGACTGGAGGAAAACAGATGAGAAACTTATGCATCTACTATAGATACTAAATGGAAGAGAACTTGGGGACAATCATGGAAGGCAAAGAGGTAAACAGATAAGAGGAAGATCAAGTCATCCTCTGTCAGTTCTCTTTTGAGATACTGATACAGTCTTGTGCAGTGAAAGGGTGGTAGATAAGGTAACAAAGATCTGAGTTCAAGTCACTAGGGGTTGCAGTCAAATATTTGTGTTGGGAGAGGTATTCTGCTGGGACAAGACCAAAAGAGGGGAGAATAGGTTTCTGGTGGGGAAAGCCATTCTGGTCACAGGCTTTTGCCAGAGACATTCTTGAGCACAAGAGCAGGGGTGGAGGAAGCAGATGTTTGAGGGACTTGGCAAAGTGGACAAAAATGTTGAGGCACACAAGAGTTGAGAGGGGGAAGGAGGGAGCAGAATGCAGTGAGAATCGACAGCATTTAGGGATGGGGGGCTTGAGAGCAGATGCAGAATTATCTGCCCTTTGCTGATCTGAGGCTGGCCTTGCTCTTGAGAGATGTCAATTAGTAAAAGAAGCAGCAACATGCATCCAAATACAACAAGGCACTTAGCGTTTGTCTGGAAAAACAATCAGATGGGTAATTTTATAACTGTCAGTGCAAACCATTTCATCAGCAGTGAAGAGGCACGTTAGCGTGTTTGGGGAGAGATGGAATCCAGAAAACACTGTCTGGTTCTTGTGCTTCCCAGCAGACTTCCATTGCCAGGGTTGCAAACAGCAGAGAGAAGAAAAGGAAGCCCTGGAAACTTCAGGCAGTGCAATAAGGTAGAACTGAATGGGCACTTAAAATAAATAAAAATAAAATAAATGTACAAAAGCATCCAATTTTCCATGGGGAAAACAGTTATTCTTCCACCCAGTGACCCATGCCACTGAGCCGGGGTGCTCTAGACGTGGGGAAAGCTAAATAACCAGGGTCACAGATGACTTGTTTGCCTCTACAAAATTATAGAAAAATGTCCTCCAGTGACATCATAGAACTGTTTTTCACTTTTTTTCCTGTTTCACAACATGATGATATTCCTCAGCAGCATGTTTCCCATCAAACATGGATTCCCGTTTTATGAACTCTCCCTCATTTTAGTAAAAGAAACATGATTTGGCAAGAATTTTTAGCAGAAAAGTTAGCTCTGGCAAGCACATCTGTAAACATTCAGCTCTGCTCCACACAAGGGAGTTCCATCTGCAAATGTTATATCTAGGAGTCAGATGCAGAGATGGGGCAGGATATTCTCAGCACCTATATATAGAAGAATGTATAAAATACCATAAACTTTGCCACATGTGACCAAAGCCACATGACCCAAATACTAAACTATTCATGTGCACACATACAAACAGCACAAGCAAAGCAAACAGCTTTAAAAACAGCATAATTGAACATAAAGGCACCATCAGGAAACATGTTGAGTCCCTTGTCATTTCACATTTCATGCAACACAGACAGGACGCCTTATCCCTTCGGTTGCTAGACATTAATCAAACATACTGCCACACTTGAAAGGATAATGCTATCTAAGGAGAGAAGCCTTTTGTATATTCACTTTGTATTCTTTAAGACCTGCAGACCAAAGTAATGAATGGCATCTTAGACCATTTTTCACATGAGGAGCCAGTATGTCATAAAAAATTTCGTATTCCATACCACACTGTCCTTCCATGTTATGCTCCTTGTTTTTCATTACCAAGATATCCTTTATTACACTTTTTTTTTTTTTTTTTTTTTTTTTTAGATTATTTCTGGGCAAAAGAATGGCTTTGTTGAACTACCCCACTCTTTGCATGTCTTTTCACGTAAGCAGTCCTAATAGCTACGTAAGCATTGTAAATCCCCTTTACTTTACTTCTCTCTTTTCCCCATTCTTTCCCCAGAAATATAATAATTCCTGTGGGGTCACAGTGGAGCTAGGAAAGAGGCTTTCCCTTGCTGCTTGAGAACACTTCCAAAGGATTCAACTAGAAGTCAAACTGAATAGAAGAGTGTCTTTTCTACTGACCTGTTCCAGTGGCTGTGATTTGTAAAGATCATTCGTTGGCCAAACGCAATATATTTAATGACAATTCTAACTCTAAAATGATGAAGCTTAAGCTGTGATAAGGTGTGTCTTTGCAAATTCATTTTCCTTCCTCACCACCTCCCTCTCCCCTGTCCGTTCTCCTCCTCCAGCCCCCACCCTCTTTTTTAAGACAACCTGTTTCAAGGCTGGAAACTTACCACTGCCTGGGTGACAGCATCTTTGCTGTAAAGGTGTTGGGTAAGCCATGATGTGGTCTGTGATCTCAGATCCACATATCCACACTGAGATCAGTCCTTTAATGCCACCGCAAAGCCTTGTAGAACAGTTGCTGGAGGATGCGGGCCATAGCCTTGCCCAGCCTTGGGATTGCCATCCACAGAGAACTGCGGTAGTTAACTCTACCTTTAGCTTGGTGAGCTAAGCTTGTCCAGTCAGTTTGCATGCTAGGCAGGTTAGGATGACAGCAGAGGTTCATACTTTAAATATAACCAAGACTGGGGTGCCTCTGGGTCCTCCCTACTTACATGTTTTTTGCATGGTAGGGCTTCTTCAGTGGGGAACTCCCCCAAAACAGATATATGGCCTGACACTTAAAAGAGTGGCAGACAAGCCTTTGGAGTCAGCTGAAACATTTGTGGGAGTCTGGAAGCACTTTAGAGGTTGATAGATAAGAAGTTAGAAACATCTGAAGTTTTGAGGAGGAAAACAAGATTTATGGTGACTATGAAGAGCAGGAAATCGAAACTGTTAAGAAATCAGCTTCAGGTCATCATAAAGTTCTGATCCCTAGTTTCACATTAAGGAACAGAATGCTACTAGAAAATCCTGCCTGTGGTAATAAATAAAATTAATAATTAGCTACTATATACTGCTTTTCATCTATAGATCTCTGTGATAAGAAGAACATAGTGAAAGTCTAATTTATTGCAGCTAAATAGTTGACTGTTAAACATTTCTTTTTGTGAGACTGTAAATTCTACCTGTTGACATAAGCTCAATCTTAGCTGCTTTCTGGACTGGATTGCTTTATCGTTTAGAATTAAGTCCTTGCAGACATTTGCAAGAGTTATTGTTTCTTGCAAGTGTATTATGAAAAGGAGAAGTCCCAAAGGAGAGAGAGAGAAATAAATTGGCAAAAGGCTTCGGCACTAATTGTAACCATGGCTACATTTATTGTTATACAAATCAATTAGGACCATATTTTGTGAGTCTTAATTGAGGAAAACTGCCGTTATTTTTACTGCAAAACTTGGTCCTAGAATATGCAATCTTTTAATCACATCGTTTATCTACCACTATAGGAAACATTTTCTTTAGTACACACTAAAAATGTAAGACCGTGTTGCAAGGTGTACCTACTGTACATCTTTTTAATACAAGTAATAAAATTCTGAAGTGCTTGTTGAAATAAAATGCTAGGGAGAATTTTTGTATTACTTAAAGGCTTTGGAATTTGCCCTCTATTTAACCACAGATTTTGGCTTTAATTCTGAAAAATGATAAGTAATTTGGAGATTCTTTGTTTTTTGTTTTCCCAACTGCAGACCTTTCACATGAGCTCAGGGTTCGTTTCCAAATTTGCTTTTCATTGAATGAAGTTCTTTACAGTTGTCTAAAAATAGTAGGCCCAGTTATTGGTCAGTGTTCCAACATACATTTATATGGGTTATGTATTTTTATATTTAATGTATGTGTCAAAAAGCAAATAAAATAACTAAAAGACAAGAAAAAGAAAGTGAATTTGTGCCTCACAGTTGTTTATTATACTGCAAGCATAAAGAAGACATATAAGATTAGGACACTGTCTTTAATATATTTTGGGAGAATCTAAAGGCTATCTTTTGATATAGGTTTGTTATTTGTGTGAACAATTAATAGGGATATATGTCCCTACATGTGGCTGGAAGCTACACTTGGAAGCAAGCCAGAACCCACATGCTTAGACATATCTGATGGCTTAGCGTGATCAGAGAAAATAGACTGGTGACTCTTAACTGCTGAATCTTCTATTTAGAAAAATGTGGAAAAAAGGAGGTAGAGGCATGGGTTCAAATGTTCGATTTATCTGTCACTGGTATTTTTGCCAGATTTCTTTTTAAAGTCTGATGAAAGTCATATGAAGATGTGTATGATCTTTCTGAATTGCATATGACATGGATGCTGGCTGGTGACAATTCTTTAGCTTATTGTAGCCTTGAACCAAAGCCAAACAGATGCTTTTGAGAAGTTCAGCTGCACACATAAACTTTGAAGCCCTGAGTCATCATTAGTGTAATAAAGGTGTGTTAATGTACTTTGTCCAAGGAGAACTTCTTAAAAAATCTGATCATAGAATTTCCCCGGCCACACAGTGAGATCATCCTGGCAACCCAAGGGCTGGCCGGGTAAGGACACTGCTAAACACACTTTCCTTGCTGAGGAAGAATGAGCTAGGAGGGGTGGGAGTGGCAAGGAACTTATGGGGAAGCAGAATGTCTGTTGTTAGAACAAAAGAAGGACTGCAGTGAGTGGTGCTGCTTTGGTGATCTTTTTTTTTTTTTGGGAGGGGAGTGAGCGAGAACTTCTAAAAATAGTAAAATATGATCGTCCAGTACTGGCTTTTGTTACCATCACCCACTGGAGTTCTGCTTTCAAGATTTATTATATCACTCTTAAATCTCTTGGAGTCATTACAATCTTGCCTTTCATCTAGTCTGTATATAAATAATTGATCATCATAAGGATTGAAAACTGTGGAAATGAAGACAGCTTAACACAGATATTCTTTATGACATCAATTACAGGGGGAATCATTTGATGAGAATAGAGAATATTTCAAATGGTACAATAATGCTAGCTTCTAAAATTACTTTGTATTTTAAATGAAATGTGTACACTGATTGGTTCTGTTGCCAGTTTATGGAGAAAAGTATATTATGGTTCAATGAAAAAGACGGTTAATTATCTGCACACAGTGCTCGCTTCACCCCTCCCCTGCTTCTCTTTTCCACTAATATAACTCTGTTGAAGTAGCTGTGTACAAGTGGAGTAATGCAGTGGTGAATCAGGCCTATATTTTGTTAGTAATTTATTGCAAGCATTTGCAGTACTGAGAGAGGAAACGTTCAGGCATGTTCGTTGTTGAGATTTAAACTCCCTGAGCGTGCGTTCAGCTGGCAGCAGTCGCATGTGCTGGGCCAGGGGTGTCATAGGGTTAAATGCTGAGTGTAGCAGCTACAACAGTAGCTGAGCACGTTTATTGTATTAAAACCTGGTAACATGCTAAAATACTGTAAACAGCATCATTAAATGTGTTGAAAGGAAGTTGAAGTTCAAGTGATTTTTTTGGATACTTTATGTAGTGTTGACTGGTGAATTTATATATTTGGTTAACTGGAGAGGACACTTCCTCTCCCTTTTGTTAGCTGTCATGTTCAGATTTTGTGTTGTTCCGCTCTTCATCCATGCACAGGTTATGGGTTGCTATAGGACCAATATTCAAGCTACTAAGGGAACTATTGGGAAATGTAGAAGTATTCACGGCATGCTAGGAAGTGTTCACTATTGCCTGGAGCACCTGTCTTCTGCAGTGCCTTTAGCTGCTAGCAGCATGTGGAACATGTGCAGAGCAATAATGCCATCTTATATAGCGTGTCAGTGGAAAGAATGGCATGTCAAAAATGTGTCTTCATCTGAGTGAATGACCGATAGTGACTCTGTTGTAATGGGTACTGAAAAAAAATAATCTCAAGTTAAGTGTAATGTGTTAAGAGTTTGGTTTTATATGAGCTATTTCTAGAACTAGACAACATCAAACAAAAATACCTTGTGTAATTGTTTTATGGTGGACAGTCCCAGGAAATGATAGGAATTGGGTGTGAAAGCAGAGCTAAATGATGACTTTGAGTTCCTGTGCATTTGCAGTCACTGAAGAGCATTCCAATTAGCATGAGTGAGAAAGGCAAATGCTTTTTTCCTCAGGGCTAGTGTGGTTAAATATTGCAACTGCAAAGTTTGGGGAGCTAGGATAAGAGAGATTGAAAACCGTAAATTTATGACAAACAAAAATTCATGGTGATAGCTAAACATTAGCATTTATCTTGTTGGGGATGTAAATAAAAAAAATACCAAAGCATGTGCTTTGAAATCAGATGGTTTTCAAACTGAAATATTTCAGTTTCAATTTTCTATAGACACTGTAGGAATAATTCCTATACAGATTATGGTAGCTGCTCTTTATCCTTTGACCAAAATTATCGTAAAATGTCCTAATAGTTCTTTTTTTTTAATTGTTATTTATTCCTATTGGGACAGTCCTTAGAAGCCCGCATTACTTTTGCCATCTATGTAGTAGTATAGGTAGGCACAAAGCAGTTGGTTTGCAGGTAGAACTGTGGAGCAGTATGCAAACAGCTCTTCAGTTCCTTTGGATGCATTAGTCTGTGGTGTGTAAGGAGTTTGGAGGAGACACTCCATTTTGGTGTGAAACATTTTAGCTTGGCTTAGTATTTGATGGTATTAGCTACAAAAAGTACCCATCTTCTCTCTTTTCTCTAGAGTGCTGCTACAAGATGCAAATTTTTTTCAAACCCCTGATTCCAGATAGGGTTTTGAGAGGCCTTGAATGACCATTGCCTCTCCCAATTTAAAGTGATACATATGAAGCAAGAAAAGGACATATTAACATCACCAACAGGCAGGAAAAATGACCCACAACTAAATGTGAGGAGGTTCAGCATAGCAGACTCCAGTGCTCATTATTCATTTAGTTACTCCATAAAATATTGTTTATTACAGGTTGGTTTTTAGAACTCTTCTCTGCCCATTCTTTTTTTTGGATCTTGGTGGTGATCATATCTAGCAACATCCTGGAGAACATATATGTTGCGTATTGATCCTGTCAATTATGCTTGCATGAAATCTTGCATCCTAATGAGTATGATTAGATTTTTTTTGCAGAAGCTTTCATGACGTTATTACAGATAATGTATTATTGTGCATGAAAAGAAAAAAAAAAGTGCTAACAGCAATAACATCCAAACCTGCATACAGTCAGCTTTAACAAGTGACCTTATAGACATACATATGTGCATGAGCAAACAAATACACACACACACAGAGCACTAAGTTGGAAAGAGGACGGGGCATCCAGGGGATTGAAAGGACAGGAGATAATGGAGCTTTGTACAGCAAAGAGAGCTTCAGAGACAGACAGGGCAGCAGAAAGGGTTGCTTGAACTGACTGGGAAGAAAACTGTGTTCCTACCATACAGCAGTATCCATTCTGAATATCACTTAAGTGCATATTTTCCAGGCCAGATTTGCACAAATAACAATTTGAATACATTTCCAGGTTTTGGTACCAATCAATTGCATTTAGTGGTTTCTTAATTGTAATTTTACATAAAGAAAGATAAATGTATGTGAATAATGATAGGATTTAATTTCCAAGAGCTTCTTCCAAGATTGCTTTAAGTTAAAGGGAATCACCAAGTGTAATACAATATCTTGCTGATTTAGACAGTAGTTTATTTTCTGTGTTCCTTCATTTGAGAGACAGTTGGGTATGAAGAACAGATGTGCAGATGTTAGTCTGGTGTGTAGTGTGCCCAGAGGGAGAAGTGTAGGTCAGGGATGATTTTTAAAACATTTCTGTTTAAGGTGTGGGATGTAGTACCTTTAGGGTTTATCTTTCTGAAACTTCTAGATGACATTTCTAAATTGCTACTGAGAAAACAAGCCCTTCCATCTCAATAATATCAAAAGGAAGCTGTGCCTAAGAAGTAACCGTAAGATCTATTCCCACTGCTGACAGATGTAATTTTTATTTGCTATTTTGGAAAATGCTTAAAGTTGTTTTTCCTTTTCAAATCATAGCAGTGTCCTCTGGGAAAACAAATACAATGCTTCTGAAGTTGTGTCCTTGCAGTTGCTGACTCCTGCAACTAAAGGGGTAAAGTTAAAGGTGACGAAGCCGTAGTATTTTCAGTTGATTATGAATAGTGGTGTATTTTCTAAGGACATTTACAAGAACTTTGAAAGGAGAGAACAAGGTTTGTCTGTGCAAATTCAAGGACAAGTTACATCTGACAACTCTAAGTACTGAACTTCTTCATCTGTTCACTTAAGCAGCTAAATCTAATTATAATAACACAGCCTTTTAAAGTGCTTTAGCAATTTCTAACCCTGGATCTGCGTGAGCTTTACAAGGCCTAGCACTGTTTTCTCCATTGCTGTGGTGTGTCAGCCCAAGTCACAGACTGGGACACTTCCATGTTGGATTCTGTGGAGATAGGACAAAAATAGAAATTACAGTCATAGCCAGGACTGCATGCTGGTGCAGTGCAGTTGGAGGTTGTACAAATCTGGTGCCTGGGAGCACTTGGAGCCCTCTGCAGAGCTAGCTGAAGGGCTATCATTCATTGAAAATTTGTCACATGTTAAAATAATTATTATCTGACACTCCCAAGGTAAGATTCATGTCATCAACTTCAGCTGCCTGCAGTTTATTGTCCTGGAACATGTTCAGAAATGGAAGGATAAACTGGGGGCACCCCAGTAGTGCTTTGATCTCTCCATTACTGCTAAAGGAAGGATGGACAGCCAGCTCAGACGGGACTCCTGTAACTTTCAGACAGTTAAAATTAAGTGAACCTCACCCTACCTCGGTAAAATGAGACTAAATTCCTACTACTACTTCATGCTCACCTTTTACCTTTTTTTTTTTTTTTTTTTTTTTTTTTTTTTTTTTTTTTTTCCCCTGAGTTTTTCCCCTTTCTGTTCCCTACTCTATACTTTAATGATTTCTTGGCTGGCTTGCTGCTCAGCTTCCAACTGCCTGGAACCTGTGGGTTTTTAGACAAGGAGTTATCTTCTAGTAAGGAACTGTACTACTCAATATTTCCCTCATGAGCAACTCCCCAACTTCTCAGAAATGGTATGATAGTTTTATTTCCTGTTTATTTTCTAGAGTGTTGCCATGTACTTGATCAGTAATATAAAATGTGAAATTTGTATATATGTGTGAATATATATATACACATGTTTAGCCTTTTTTTTTCTTGCTTGAACTGTATGATGTATATGTTATATATGTCAGACAGAAAGGCAGCAAAAATGCATAGGTGTAATCTGCTGCTACTTTAAGTCTTTAAGTGGTATAAGATATGATTTCTGGCCCCTAGAGACCACCCTGGACAGCAGGATGCCTCTACTTCATGTCCTGTGTGAATCTGTTGAGTACCTTGAAACATCTAAAATGGCACTAGGCCTGGTTTAAGCAAGCAACAGGCTTCCATGTGGTGTGACTGTATTGGCAATGGAGGTTCTTTGCTACAGCCTCTGCCCCATCTGTAGAAGTTTGAGGTGGGGAGTATGGCTGGAACACATTTCACAGGGATGCTTTAGACTAAAAGTATTGATGTTTATAAGGCATTTGGAAAGCCTGTACGAGTATAGATTTTGGCATTGTTGTAATATTAAGATCTTCTGAAATTCTGAAGCTTCTGAACACTGTAGTTCTATCAACAACATCTGCATTTAGAAAGATATAACCCATCATTAAATTTTTGTGTGAGGTTAATTCAACAAAATATTTTAAAAATTGACTCAACTACTAGACTTATTGGGCTAGTTAGAGAGTACTCTTACAGCCCAGATCATCTAGATACCCACATAAAAATGTAACTCATACTCCTGTAAAGAGTGAAGCTGAAGTACCATGACAGACCTTTTGGAATTGCTCCACTTGCTTCAGTTCTTGTCCCATTAAAATCACTGGAAAAAAATGTGCTTGACTTCAAGGGGAGCAAGGTTAAACTAGCGCAGAATGTTTTGAAAATTTCAAGCTAGTAATTTAATCTTTGGATTTAACCATAATGGCCCTTGCAAGCTTTTTTCCAAAGCTGCACTCAAAATAAATGATGTGTTAGTCTCTAATAAATGGTCCTTAGTAAGAGTATGTATTATACATCCTTTGAAAAGTCATTTATTTCTTATGGTGGGTTTCTGATTCAGCTGTCTCCCCAGTGTGACGTTTCAACTATTTCTCCCTTTTAGGAGTTTGTATAAACCCTGCAACTTGCCGTGTTTGTGTACAGCAACGTGTGCATCTGTGTGTAACAACGTGAAGAGGATAACCTCAAACTTATTAGCATGGTTGTCTTCAGATTGAAGAAATACTTTCTGCAGTTTCATTTCTTAGAATCAGCTTCCTGATTTCTTGTTTATTAAATCATGTAGTGTTTATAAAATAAAAGACTCCCAGGCTGTCAGTCAGAACTCTAAAGCCTTTCACAGACCATAAATTCACATTCCACTAGTTATAAATAGAAAACACTATTGCAGTGATTGTAAAACACTCTCTCTGCTGATTGTATGTTCTACTGCACCAACAAATCAGAAAAAGAGATGGTTGGGATGCTGTTGTCAACATCTTTTTGCTCAGAATTTCCATTGAGCCAATAAATGAGCTTGTGCGGATGATTTGTAGTATCTGTTATCACCTTTCATCAAACTGTGAGGAGAAAGGAAATACGGGATATTCCAGATGGGAGTCTGGTACGTGTGTACTGGGGAATCTGTTTGTGTTTCCTCTGATTGTTAGTGAAGGACAGTGGGGGAGCTATTGCTTGGTTTACTATGTTTTTTGTACTAATGAACATATCCAAGTGATTCTTGTTAATATACTGTAATTTACAGTTCTTCTGGGAGAGAGTATTCATCTTTTCAGTAGCCTTACTCCTGTTGTATGTTTTGTACCACTGTAGTTTAGAACTTACAGAAATTACTCTGCAGAAGGGTAAATTTCCTCCCTTTAGCTGTTGTTAGCCAGCTTTTCCTGTGTGTTTTTATTTATTACTCTTAGAGTAGGTCTCACTAGGATACTTGCTTCTGCAATGTCCTGATTAATCAATACTAATATAGTTTGCTGAACATGTTTTCCACTTGAGTTTCTGGCCCCTTTATTAAAAACAGAAGTATTTGATATAAAAAAAATATATCTGCAAAGCACCAGGATTTATTTTTTTCTATAAATGCTGCTATGGAGTGGTATATATCAGTTTGGGGTTCGGATATTCACCCATGAATCATTTGGACTTCTCTCATACATCAGCCACAGAAACCATCCATACTTGTGTTCTAGGAGCAGTGGCTTGTCTCCTGGTAATGGTGAGACAGATACAGCCCATTTTGGGGTGGGCATTTAGCTAAAGGACACAAAAAGTAATGTAAAGCAAGTCAAGATGTGCTAGACATGGATCTGTCTAGCCTGTTTCTTCCTCCAGCAGAGGCAGTAGGAGAGACTGAGACTATTTAAGGAGAGCCTGCAAACTTGGCCTCTTCCATGGTCTGTTCTCCTCATGCTCTCTCAGCATGAGCTGTTAGAGGCCATATGCTTTTGCAGTCCTTTTAGTGGTCATGGACCTGTTTATGTTGTCTGCCTCAGCAGCATCCTGTGGCAGCAAGTTCCAAAGCTTTGCTCCTTGCTGTGGGAAGTACTCTAATTTCATTTGAATCAGTCTCCTCTTAGTTTCATGGTGTCTGCTACCACTTTTTCTAGTGTTTCAGGGTCTTATTCTGTTATTTTTTTCTGTTCTTGCTTTCAGCTATCCACTTCCTTTCTTATATTATACACCCTTTCTGGCCTTCTCCTCTCAACACTGAAGAGTTGTAGAGTATGTAGTGTTTATGATAGCTGCTTCATCCCCTTGATGATTTTAGCTGACCTTCTCTGAATCTTTTGTAACTTCATTACAAAATTTAAAGTCATACTGATGTGCTACAAGTGTGTCAAGCAAGAGAATCTCCCGAATGTCCTCAGCAGTAAAGGCGGAAACAAATAGTTCGCTCAGCACCTGGGCTGTGACATTATCATCCATGAATGTCCTTTTTTATACCTTTGTCATCAAGTGGTCCCACTGATCACGGGATAGCTTCCTGCGTTTGATGTGTTCAAAGAATATTTTATTATCAATTTGGGCACTCTTCAAATTCTTTTCTAGGCCTGTTTATTCCCTGTTTACATTTGAGCTTCTTTATTTTATGGGCCTTTCTGTTCTGGTTTTTAAAAGCTTACAATTTTTTTTAAATGCTGATATTCAGCCCTTGGAAGCTGACATTGCTTTCTTAGTGAGCCATCCATACAGAGGAGGTTTTAAGTGGTTTGTTTTCTCTTTGGTCTATGCCACACATATTACCTAGGCTTCAAATACAGTGTATGTAATGGCCATCGGGCCTTCTGTAGACTTCATGGTTTTTGAACTAATCCTTTCAGACTTTTTGGAGAGGGTTGTTGTTTGGGCCTTGTTTCTTTGGTGTATTTTACATGTATGTTTTGTTATTGTAGAGGATATTATTGTGGAAAGCCTACCCTGCTCCATTGCAGCTGTCTGAATTTAACTTCTACAACCCTTTTACATCGTGGTACCAAAATGGACTGTGACTACAATCTCTTCCCCCGTCCCTTAGGTATTTTGTGAAAAATTCTGTCTCTGCACCTGACAGAAATTGGCATATGGACTTCCTGGACATCAAAAAAACAGATATCTGTGTCTGAAAAATATAATCTCCCACTTCCACCTAAGCCTTCCTGCCCTTGAAAATTCCCTTTTGTTTCAGAAGCATCCTGTGCTAAAGAAGATGCAGTGACAAAGGCTTACACTGCAGACTTCAGAAGACAACACTCAGTTTCATAACTAAAATTGAGGTTAATTTTACAGTCATTTATTTCATCAGTGTCCCATTTAAGCTTCTCAATTCAGATAATGCTGCAATACCACCAGGTAATAATAGTAGTATGTTCACACTTACAAGAGAGACTAATGCCCAGATTGCCAGGCAGTAGCCCTGGGCAATGTCCCCACTTTAACCCAGACTCCTGGCTGACAACATTGCCAAGGAATCCCTCTGACATGGGGAGAAGATGGTGAAGTAAGTTACTTGCTAGCCAACCTGTCCTGCCTGATGCAAGTGGCACCAATAGTGGGCCTGAAGGGAGGATATATTCAAGGAATTTCTGCAGGAAAGCAGATACTGAAGATACTGGGGAGGAAAGAGTGTTTAAAAAAAGATGTTTCAAAGAATGAGGAAAAAAAGGGAGATTGTCCTTGTTTTTAGTATGGAGAGGAGCATTTTTGGTAGAAGCTTGGCTAGTCTGCTCCAGGCAGGTGAAGAAAACAAAATTCATGAGGGATAAAGTGGTATATTCTCCTTGAAAAGAGGGGAGAGAGAGAGAGAGAGAGAGAGAGAGAGGGACATTCACCTGGAATGAAAGTAAGAGTGTATTTCTATTCCTTACATTGAATTTTTTATTATTATTTACATTGAAAACTTTACTTCATCAGCATGAGGAAAACAGAAAACATGAAACCCCTGAAGAGATTTGAAAGCAATGAAAATATTTCAGATTTTCATTAAAGAGGGTAGCCTCTAAAGACAAGAGAGCTTTCAGAACTTAAACACCTTCAGTGCTTCAGTAAACCAAACCAAGTTTTGCCTGGCAGCTGGAAGATATCCCCTGTGGGTCCTTTGTGTTCCTGTCTACAGAGTTGACTGAGTAAATATGCAGCAACAAGGAACATTCTTATACCTTGTATCTGGCATTTGCTGGCTGATATTTTTAACTTAAGGCAGATACAGTTCGATAATGTTGCTTGCACAGCTCAGCAGTATTCATCAAATACGGAAATGAATTTTATAAATTCACCTTGCTGCGTCTTCAGTTTGTAACAGCTGTCAGGTTGCATTTAAGTTTGAAGAACTCAAGTGTGGGCTTCTGGGAGGGTGTTAAATCACCACTGGGGCTCTGAATAAGAAGTGTTAGTCTGTTCCTGGAGGCAGAATTAAAATACATTAAAAGCATTAAAATACTTTAAAAGTAAAGTCAGCCTGAAGAGCGTATGAAGTCTGAAGCAGATAAGGTGACAGGAAGTCAGAATTTAGAGAAATAGCTGTTTTGAAAAAGGAAATGTTTCCTCTGCCTAAACTGGTATGGATTTCATGGGTACCAGATCTATAACAAGCAATGCAGGGAGTTTTCTGGACTAAGGGCAAGCAGACTGGTGAACAGCTTGGTGGGTGGTAGGGCAGAGAAATGGTCTCCAGGCTCTAGGGACAGACTGGACAGGGCCTTCCCTTTCTTCACTCTGCAGACTGTTTGGTCATGGCTTGACCATGAGGCTCTGCCCAGATCTTTCTGTGGCAAAAGAGGGTCTCCAAATTGGCTCCTTTCTCTAGTCAAACTCAGTACTGATGCTTGCATCACTGTTGAAGCACCAAAGACCACCTTCAAGATCTCTTGACATGTCCTCATTTTAGTCCCACCTATTTTTAGTTGATATGCTAGTGATGTTATTAGATCCACAAACATAGTAATTACTTCTTTTTTTTTTTTTTTTTTTTTTTAAGTAAAAATTCAAACTAGCCAGTAATGTATGCATATTTTAATATTTTTATATAGCTGGAGTTGTGGTTGCCACAGGGATATTATGTGATCGTGTTTGGGTGGAGGAAATAGACAATGATGCCAGAAACTTGAAGAGAAAGCTGACTGTAATATCACAAGCTGTGGAGGATTTAGGTTTTGAGCAGCTATGTAGTAACTCACTACACGTTTCCTGTGTGGGTTGATGTTTGTACTAAAACCTTTCACTTTTTGTGAATATTTTCACAGATTTACAGTGATTACTCAACTATTTACAAGGAACAAAATGTGACCCCCATTAATCATAACTAATCAAATTCAGCATGTTCAGTCATAAAATTTTCAGTCATTCTTTTCAATCCTTTCATCTTTATTCATATTTTCCAAGTTACTCATGAGTCGTAAATTAATATTTACGGTTACCACATGCTGGTATCTGAGAGCATTTCTTCTTTTAGTAGATATTTAGTTTAACCTGTATGTAGCCAGGAGAGCTCTAAACAAGAATTGATATCTTTCTGTGAAACTAATGTTATACAAATTGCAGGTCTCGAGGTTCTTGAAGATTTATCTAAAGGAGAGGGGAGGAAGGTAGGGTACAGGAAGCTTGCTCTGCGTATTGCCAGAATACCTCAGCTCTGCTTCACAGGGCTAAGGGAAGTGCTCAGCCTTCAGGTTACTCAAATCTTGTCACCTTAAACTGCTGCCATGTAGCACACTTGTCAGTTTTACCTGATAGAGCTGCTCATCTCTGTGTGGATGGAGCGAGAGTGACAAAGTCCTCATTTACATGGTTTCACGTGTGGCCTGTGGTGGATGTGAGGTGCTGCTTCCCAGAGGTTCCATCCCTTTGTCATTCCTGCAAAGCATTACATCCCCACTTCCAGAGGCTTTTCAACTTTTTGCAGTTATACAGTAAATGACAATGAAGTACTCACTTCTGTTGATTTTCTCTATAGCAATTTTTAAGGTCCAATAGTAACTTCAAGTGCAACTAGTGATTGTGTCACTGCTGGCTGGTTGCTGACTCCACTGATGGTTTGAGGCCTGCATGGTGCTAAACAACCAACATGCTGAGTTCTGGTGTGTACTTGAAGAAAGGCCATTAAGAGTTGAAATGTCAGCAGTGACCCCATGCACCTGTTATAAATGTAAGCTCTGTAATTAGTAGCAAGCTGTCGCAGAGGGCTACAGACATACTAAGATTAATTTTCACAACGGCGTGCCCAAAGCTGTTCTATAACATAAGGCCACCAGTTAACATTGTCAAGAAAAACTATCAAGTTTCTGCATGTCAGGCCCAATCACAGAACTAGCCTGTAGGTTCCTAGTGGCAGCAAGCTTCTTTCCATGCATTTATCTAGAGCCTACCACACCATGTGAGTGAAGACCAGGATACCTATAGAGGTACAATTCCTTTATGAGCACGTCTCTTTGTTCCTCTGCTGCTTTATGCATCAAAATCACTATAGTAACCAATATTTATGGGGCAGGGGGAAGAGAGTAAAAAAAAAAATGCTGAATTCCAAGTGTATACATATATATTTTACTCATAAACACTGGATTTGCCAGAGAGGTAGTCAGCAAATGGCCAGCAAATAAAAAAAAAAAAAAATCACAAGCAGGGGAACTTTTCTGGCTACCTTTTTAAGGCTTTGCTAGTGCCTGTGGAAGACAGGTGGCTCTGGATTAATATAAAGAAGCCTCAGCTGAGGGTGACACTGGAGCACACTTTAGGCAAAAAGGCATTTCAAAAGGTATCATAAAGCATGCCTAGACTGGAATTTGTAGTTGAAAGGAAAAACTATTATCCTTTGGGTTGAAAAGTGACCCATGGCTTTAGGCATTAGTGAGTTTTGATAAATGACCTGGTTTTCCCTCTCCCCAGTGTGGGAGGCAATTGGTTTCCACTGTAAACCTGGACTGTAGACAATTTGCTTTATTGTATTTGTAGCAAAGGTAGCATAGCCTAATGCAACAGGAAAAAAAAAAAAAAAAAAAAAAAAAAAAAAAAAGGTTTTGAAAATGTCCTCATGTGTTTATTTGTAGAAATAATATGAAATAACTATATCTCACTTCAAACTTGAAACTTTCCATGTGTTTATTAATGTATGGGATCTTTTTTTCTCCTATTTAATGAAGTGGATATGTTTTTATGGAATACATACTAGCATGATTTTTGGTAAGTTATAAATGTGACATTGCTATCGCATATGAGCTGTTTTGGTCAAGAGCCATGTTAACTGCCCCATCAATTACCCATCTAAATGCCTGTCAAATTAAGAAACTGCAGCTCTGGGCCCCCTTAGGGTTTTTCCTTCTTTTAGGCAAAGACTTTTTGTTTTCACTCAGTACTTTTGATCTCCTTATCTTTCTGGAAATTTTCTTGTCTTTTTTTTTTTTTTTTTTTTTTTTTTTTTTTAAAGAAGTAGAAAAAAAGTCTTTGTCTATGTGGGAAGTAAATGGGGCCTTGTGAAATCTAAAATGCCTCACAATGCTGAAAGAGTCAGAACATTTATAATTTCTTTGGGACGGGTTACTATTGTGAAGGCACATTTGATGTCTTGGGTAGAGTATCAAAGTTGCAAAGGTAGTTGCTATTATATCTTGTTCTGTATATTATAAAAATGCTTACCATACTGTGCAGTGTGTATGTTAGCAAATGCTGGCATTTCAGCTGTGACCACATATACATTCACATATAATTTCCTCTTAGTATATTGTTGAGCAGAACATTTTCTATTTTGAAGAGTCTAAGACAAAATATCTATGCCACTTCAGAACACACAGGTACTTAATTCTGTATGTTCAGTAGACCAAACATTATTGAAATGAATGTGGTGGAACACAGCTGGAGTTAAATGAACTATTGTTCTCACAGGGTAGGCTAGATTAAAATCCATGAAAAAGGAAAAGTTAAAAATCCTATTTTTATTTTAATGGCTCCAACTTCAAGCCTATCTCAAGATGAGCAGCTGGCAAACATATGACATTTTTTCCCTCACAGACCTTATAAAAACCAATTTCGTATCCATCCAGCCCTCTTTTTCTAAGGGTGCCTGCTGGCACACCTTTCCTGAAGGAAGTGGTCCACCTGGGAAGGTTGTTTGGGTGTTAGCAAGGCAACAGACCTTGTGCAAAGACAGTGCCCAGTGACTGGGAGCAGGACACCCCCAAGGAAAGCCCAGAGCTTGTCCCCGGCTTCTGACTGACAGGTGTGTGACTGGGAACCCGCTGCAGGCTCTCTGCAGCACTGCTAGATGTTCTTCCACTCCCAGAGGAGCTACCAGTAGATGGGAAGAGCTCGGAGCTTCCTTTTCTACCTGTACTGCAGTGTTCCGTAACTCTGATGCTGCAGGGTTGTATGAGAACCCCGCGTAGTCCTGAGAGTCTCTGTGTAACATTATTTGGCTTATACATATTTTATTATGTTTGGCTGTTGGTGAGAGTCAGAGGAAAATTATTTCCAGATTACAGTAAAGGAACTTCATACTTAATAAGTGTTGTTAGATCATTGGCCATATTAAAATAAAATTTTAAAAGGCTATACATCAATGTTTAGAGGAAACTGTTAAAAAAAAAAAAAAAGGGGAGGGGGGGGGGGGAAAGGAGCGTAGCATTATTGGCCTGAAGATAGTGCTGAACCTTGGGAAAAGATTTGTGCCACGTTTCTAGTGACACTAACATCACAGAGGATATAAACCAGTCATTGGCACTCTCTCAAGAAACACATCACTGTAATTCGTTATAACAATACCACTGTGATATTTGTTCATAATATTTATGAAAGCTAGGCTATGAAAACAGTATGCACTGACTGTCAGTGGTGATGTATCATTCTTTAAAAGAGAATATACATGACAAAATGTTTTAAATGAACTCTAAAAATATACTGGCGAGTTAAACAATTTGGCTGGTCTTGCACTTCATGCCAGGAGGTGCTTCCCAGGATATGCTTCTGGATGACCTTTTTGAGGACATATATCAAATAGTCATGTATTTATTATGGTCCCAGTCAGTCTGCAAAAGCAATGATGAATGTTGTGTAGTGTACATAGTCATTACAGCTCTGTATAATGCTCTGCTCAGTTTCCAGTTGCTGTCTTTTGCATGGAAAACAGAGCTGCTTGTGTCAAGTCAACCCAATAAACCCAGCTTTTACCCACAAAGTGTTCCCAGTGGCATTAAGCTTTATCTGACCTGGCAGGGCGATACAGATGCCAGGAGCCCTGGAAGGAGGCTTATGCTCTGCTTCCCCAGTTGTGTCTGTGCCCAACAGAGTCCATGGGGAGCAGCCTGGCTCCTGTGTCTTGGGAGACTTCATAAGCCCTTACAGCTTCCAGTAGCATGCTGGGATTCACTGTACTTCTGATGTCAGGGTAAATATGGTTTTCAGGACATTCAATAAGGAAGCACGCTTCTTTTATGGCTGAATGGTCCTGATGACATGCAATTTTTCCATCTACCCCGTCAGCTTCATGGGGAACACAAGTAGCATTAATATTCTGGTGGCTATTGCAACCAGGAATGGGTTCAATCCAGTTCCTGGTGAGAGGAGGTCACTAGTCCTGGATGAGCTTAAGCACAAGAAGAAGCTGTGTTTTAAAGACAGTGTGGTTGGGCTGAGGCTGAGCAACAGCACTAGGCAAAGCATGGACAACTTTCCCACTTCAAAAGAAAGAAAAGAAACATGAGATTTTGGAGTGGTTTGGGGATATAGTTTACTACTAAGGGAAATAGAAAGCCCAATTTCTGTCTTTTCTCTGACTTTCCAGAAAACTCTGTCCACTCTAGTTCACTTGCTCCCCGATAGCTTGATGACTTGCTGCATTAGGGTGAGAAGGGAGGGATGAAAAGCAAAAGGGAAGGCAATTGCCTCTTGCCATCAGACATAAAGGCTCCAAACAGAATTCAAGCTTGTATCTGTCAAAAATGTGGATAAATCTAAAATGACTTTTTGAGCGTAGTTTCCTGGATTTGCCGCCCTTTGCATGAATGCCTAGATTTTAGAACAATAAACACCATCACTGCAGGAAGCCCTAGACTTGAATTGTGTGCATGCAAAGTTATTTATGAATCATCCATTTTTATTTAGCCATTTCCATCTAAGGTAGTTGGCTCAGTTTAATGATGAAATAGCCTCTCCAGAAGTTCTGTGCCAGATCAGCTTATTGTTTGAGGGGGAATTAAACTGAATGCCAATTTTCTGAAAGACTTCTAAATAAAAATGATTTAGAAGAGATAAAATAGACAACACGCTAGACTTGCTGTAGTCAAGGACTTCAAGTTAAAAACATAAGCATGAAAAGGAAAAAAAATGGCAGACTGAGATGGAGTAAAGAACAATAGGAAAAGCAAATAAGAGACAATGGATAACAGGGAAGGAAAGATTAAAACTGGAGCAGAGATGTTTATGTAGTGCTTTGTGCAAAAGAATAAATTATACCTTGTATTTTTAGCTTCTTCTCTATCACTCTCCCTCTCTCTTTCTATACTTATTTATACCTTTAATTATATATTATATACGTAATCCACTCTATATTTTGGCTCTGAAAGTGTAATAATCTTTTACCACTTTCTTTCCAGTTTAATTAAATCTCAATTTTATGAATTTTCTTAAACTCACATGTCTCAATGGCATGAATTTTCTCTTCTCTTTCATTACGTGAGTGTATTGATTATTTGGAAACAATACCAGGTACTAAGAAACAATGTTCAGGTACATGCATTTTAACAACCATATTAAGGATAACTGTAAAATTTCTGATTCATGCTGGGTTACATCCATGCCAAGGTTGCATAAGTGATTCTACCTAATAATTTACACATCACAGCAAGCACAACTAGCTGGTCCACACATAATGAAGTTTCACCTGCACCACTGGAATCAAGTCTGAGGTGAAGCTGGCCAGGAGTGAAGGATGAACTCCTATTTTATTAGTCCACAGGAAATAAATGGTATTGCTTCCAAGTCAGGGAAGTCAGAAACCCAAAGCTTCCACTAACAGTAGGGAATGGTTAGGGAATCTTTCTAGTTGAAATAGTCAACATCCTTGAAAGAAAAAAAATATATATATGTAAAAATGGAAACAAGTAGACATTTGGTAGCAATTTGGTTCCCATTTTAGCTTTAATCAAGAAGACCTAGTAATCAGTATATCGACATTAGTGATGACTTCAGTCAGAATAATTAATAGAAAATACAATGTTTAGATTCAAGTTTTAAAAGCCAGTGAAGGATTTACAATCAGGATGTAGATTAAAAAGAAAAGACTAAATAACTTCATCTGGCCTAAATAATAGTTGCTTAATGCTTGCATACACATCAGATGAAAAATCACATATTGGTTTTGTAGATAGAGAATATGTAAAGTAACAAATAAGATGTAAAAAACTGTGAATGTATTTGTCAAGCACAGTATAAACACCTTCCAGATGATCTTATGAGATCATTCATGCTCTTGGACAAAAATTCAAAAGAACAGCCAACAAGATTTCAGTGTCATCCAGACTGAATTCTAACTCCACTCTCAATTTTAAGCTCTAGACCCACCCTAATCTGTTCCCAGATTCTTTTCTCAATCCATTTCTAATATTGATCTTAGTGATATGAGCGTCTTATTCTTTGCAAAACACAGTGACTAGGTACTTTTTATACAAGTATTGTCAAACAGCTCAGGCTGTGAAAAGTGGCTGCATGCCAATTGTGGTTGGTGAAAGAAAACTATGGATGTTGCTGCTTATTCTGAGCATCAGCAAGCACTTGGAATAATATAACAGTTATAAGAAAAAAGAGGGAGGGAGGCTTATGCAGCACTTTCCTGTCAAACAACATACATAGCTCTGATCCACAAGAAAATATAGCCATGCAGAAATAACAAGTTTCTTAGGTAGTATGTTGTAAGCCACATTATTCCAGAAATAATTTGACCTGCAAGAACTGATGATTTTATTTTCCATCTCCAAGTCCAAGGGAATTTTTCTGTGTGAATGGAGAGAGTTATGTTGCTTATGGGCTTCACATTTGCAAGTCACTTTTCTTCCAATGACTTTGAACAGTCACATAGATAGACAAAAAGCAAGTTGTGTGTGGTTCTTTGCCACCATCCATGCTCTTTATAAAGGTTATTTCCTTCCTTTCTGTTCTAATCTCTACAATCATTTATAAGATTTCTTTAAACAATCTACTTTCTTAAATAGCAAATTATATTTCTATGACCTCTTCTGTATTAAGTGCAAAGAACAGAAAGAAATGTTTTCCAGCCAAATGAGAGTGCTCTGTCTCAAACTGAATTCTAATAAATGCCTACAGTCTGTAATTGATACTTCCAGGATAGTCTCAAGGAATTTAAAACAATCTAGAATTTAATAGCAATCAACAGAATCGAGACAAAGTGAAACTATTACACTGAACTTATCGAAAAGCAGTGTTTAAATTGATGCTACATATTATTCATTTTGACAGCTGCAAATTCAAATTAAAGATAGCAGAGACTGAAAGACAGAAAATAGAACAGGAAATGCTGATTTCTTACAACTCTAACGCTAAGCTTTTTAGTTAATTTTATAAAATACTTTACATTTCCATGGTACCTTTGATCCATAGAAGCCCCAAAGCACTTCTCAATTTAGAAGTACAGTCTTAATTTCCTATCATACCAGGTGATATGCAACTGTCTCTGGAGTGTAGCAGACCATTCCATAGCATCCCTACACAAAGATAAAATGAGCAATTTTTCAAGTAAAATGACATGGAAAGGTTAAGTTGCTAAAGTACGTGTCCTCATCATGCTGTGTTGCCTGTGCTAGAAGGATGGGGAATGAAGAAATCTGAAATCTGTTCCTAACTACTCTGCTACTTGGTATATAATCTGAGACAAGTCACAATTTTTTTATGCTTCACCACAGAATGGGAACAATGCTATCTCATTTCAGTGGTGTTGTACTGATAGTGGAAGTACCATACAGTGGATTCTTTTTTTTTAGAAATTGTATCTCTGTATTTGGGAAGGCTGAATCTCTAAAGGAAAAAAAAAATCTATAAAATTATTTGAAATCATACAGGTGGAAAGAACATATAAACCACGTAAATGTAAATTGCAATAGAATTTAGGAAGTTATAAGGAGGAGGGTGTAAGGCTGATGTTTTGCTATGCAATAGTTTGTTTCTTGTGCAAGAAAAATGTTGGGAGGTTTATATGTGTGAGAAGAGATGCAAACAGAGATGTTATACTCATTAGCTGATGGCAGTGTAAAATATTTTTAATCCATTACATTTCTAGTGAGATCAGTCTTTAATGAAAACTATTGGATGCTAGTGCAGTGCCCTGTAATGATTGAAGAGAGGGTTATCAACTTTGTAAAACACTTTGAACGAGTCATAGCTCAGAGGCAGGCAAGGATCATTCTGATGATATCATGCTTCTAATTTTTTGTTTCATGAGTATATCATTTGATTTGCTGATGTACAGTGTGGATGAAAACTTCTAAGACATTAAATGTTCTTCATGTACTATATCGAACAATCTCATAACTGACATCTTAATAGATTAACATTGTTGCTCCAGATTTAATCTGATGTACATTGTAATTAGCAGGTGTCAAAATGTTATCTAAAGAGCAGTGAGGAGGGGGGTAAATACCTCAGAAACCTGTGGGGTCTATCCTTTCCCTTGGGAATATGTAGAGATCCTGGATGCCCATGTTGGGGATTTTGAGTTGGTACCTTTGGTTAATGACAGTTACAGAAGTATGAAATGTAAATGTTCAAACATTACGCTCTGTTGAACTCTTCCTAGATCACTCCTAAGACATGCACCATCAGACATGAAGGCAGGTTGCACTGATGTTCCTACATGGCTATAAAGCTGAGACAAGTTCCTCAGACTAGCCCCTTCTTGTGGGAGTAGGAAATGTGATTGGGAGATACAACTGCCAGAGTTGGCTCAAGTATGTCGCAAAGAATAGGCCAAACCACTTTAAAAATTAATGAACTGTATGAGTTTAGGAGTACTCAGATTTATAGGGTAACGGATAACCATGAGAAGGAGAAAATATTGTACGAAAACAAACACTGGGGAAATTTAGAGCCTTTATGTCTTTCCTGGCTTATGCTGATGTAAATCAGGATTAGTTGCACTGAAGTCATTTGACTTACCATAATATAAGTAGGAAGAGAATGAGTAATTTATGCTCACTTTGCAGTACCACACAAATAGAATTAAGTGGTCTTTTTGGAAATGAGAAATGGGTCTTTTCTGAGCCATTTTGCAGGAAATTAAAGATGGCAACCAGATGCTTCATTCAATGTGGATTTCAGATGGGAAAAAACAAACCATGGGAGACTTTTGCAGTATTTCACAAGAGCATGTGCTATGTTTTTTCCAGTTATAGGTCTGTGAAATTTATATATACTGTGGCCTATATTCAAAGAATTATGAAATATGCAGAACAAGAAATTATGGTAGCTTCCTATAAACACTGTGAAATAGGATGTTTTCTATACTCTACCAAAAATGTAATAAATCTACAACACAAGAACTTTGCAGCTTTTCCCCAGCCATACACTAATTCTTTGTCTAGTTAAGGTACTTCTAGAGATTGAACCTCAAAAAGAGACCAACTGTTCCCACTGGGTGAGGTCTCCATGTCCAGATTCTTGTTCTGCGAATTGATGCCTCCAGCCAGGGCGTGAATGGATTGGCTCAAAGGTGCCCAGCAATTTGACACCTTCCCACCTCCAACAGCAATTAAAGATAAATAAATAAATAAATAAATAAATAAATTTCCAGGCAACCAAAAATACCTTTGCAAATGGTAGAAGAAAATGAACTACCTGGCGTGACACCTAGCACAGTAGGAAAAGGGGATGCAACAATGTGGAGAGGGACCTTTGTTTAAAAATATTTTGCCAAATAACTTTTCAATTCATTAAAATAAAAATTTAAAAAAAAAAAAAAAAGAATTTTTTTTGTCTCACACTGATGGGCAGTTACTCCTACAAGTAGTGGTTTGCGGGAGGCTCCCACAATCCCACAGATAATCACCTGGTTGATAGGTTCTGCAAAACTGCTAAATAAACAAGATGGTGGAGCAGCACTAGTCCCCATGCCTATGTTCCTATTTAACTTGGACACAACACTGGTCTTAAAATCACAGCTTTGTTTTTCATCTGTGTTCTAGACCATGAAGCAAAAAATATTCTGTCTTGAAATTCTCATGCAGCTGTCAGTTCACAGTAAATTCCAGGGTTATTGTGAAATTAGGGAATTTGCCTTAGAAAGAAATATTAGAGCTTGAAAAGAGTGTGTCCTGTTGTGTGATTGATGTCTGTTATCCAGGTAGCTGGGACTCCATAACTCTGAGCCTGCTTTTTTCCTCTCCCTTAAAACAGCACAGTGCTTTGGAAACCTGTTACCCTTTATTAGTTCAGGAGCACAAGGATAACTCATTGTCTGAACCTCTCCACTCACACCTCTCAGTTATGACGGAGTTGGAGAACAGAACAATGATGAGCTTCTGCTTTTATCCACAGCACAAACTCCTTGGGCATCTGTTCTGCTTTTCTTGTCTTCAGTCATACATTATCTCCTGCTGGAACACAACTCTTTCAGGTAGCCCTGTCCCTGTAACAACTTGCACTTTCACCTTTCAGGTGACTGCAACCAATTACCACTCAGCATGATCAAGTATTTTTGTAATCATTGCTGTTTAATCTTGAATAGTTCCTCATGGCCACCAGCACCACAAGCCCTGAAACTACACAAACATATAGCTGGAAGGCAGCTCAGGATCCAAGGAGCTTGCAATGTACGTGTGAGAAGAGGAGTGAAGGAGATGCTGAGGGCCGAGGAAGAAGAGGCAGTGTGATGCCCACTTTGCCCGAAGCCTTGCAGCATCTGAGAAGCATGCCCACCCAGTCAAATGGAAAAGGCAGGCAGATGCTGTTGGGGAGTGTGGCAATGACAGGCAATTTTATTATGTGAAGGTGTAGAAGCACTGCTGCTTCTCAGCATCCCTAGTCAGGTCAGGGCTGAGGCTTTTTTCTCCCGTGCAGGGCCCTTCTCTAACCTCACCTCTGAGTCCTGGCAAGCCCTTCACCACCACCAGGACCACCACCAGGATCACCACCAGGACTGCTGGGCTAAGACTTCTCAGAGCTGACAGCTTTGCCTCTGCTGCAGAGGAGTGATGGGCAGAGCTGCAAGCAAAGCACAGCATCAGCAGGCTAGTTTTTATGGCTTCAGCTCTCAGAGATGAAGAGAAATGACTTTCCTTGGTGGGGAGAGGGGATCACCTTCTTACAGAGATGCTGGTAGGATGGAAGTAGGGTGGTTTAGAGAGCAGCTATCCTGAGACAGCATACTGATTTCTCTGGGTAACCCCCCTGGCCCCAAACACACAGGTCTTCATTGCTTTATCACATGGTGGAAAGGCTTCGACAGTGCCAGGAAAAGATAAATAGGAGCAAGCTAATATTCCTCTGCCTCTGCTTACAGCAAAGTGCTCTTTGGAACAGAATGGGGTTCTGACCTGAAATTTAACTGTTCTCAGAAGGAATTCTGTTGTGGTATTCAAGCCTGCAGTTAAACTTCTTAGTTAAGACTGAAAGCAAATAATTTACGTCTAAAAAGCTGTTCAGTGCAGGATGCAATGTTAAGGAGCTGGCTTCAAGTCAGCAAATTCTAAGTATTAGGGTAAACTTAATTTTTGTCATTCTGGTTTTATTTTGGGGGGAGGGAGGAAAAGAAGCAGAGGGAAGTGTAGGTTTGGGACCAGAAAAAGCAGCTTTCACCCAGAATTTTCTTGTTAGTTGTTCTAACATGGCTAAAATTATGATTTTTTAAGTTAAGTAAGAATGTGGCAAACTATTAATCCATTAGTGAATTGATATTCTCAAAGATGATCTACTTTAAATGTTGATTTAATATTATTATAACATGGCTAAATACTATTTTACTCCTTATCTAAATTAACATTTTTTCAAGATATACTTAGGAAGGAAATGTGTGTTTATTGATTGTATGAATGAAATTACTTTAATTAAGGAAACAGGACTGCTGCCAAAAATGGCATACATGACTATTAGTGTGGGCTGCTTCCTACAACAGCCCAAAAAGGCATCATCAAAAGCAGATGCCTAAATTAGTTACAACATACATCCTGGCCAGACAGATGCTTCAGATGCTTGGCCATTTGCAGGATAGAGTCTCTTTCCTTTGAAAGCAAGCTGGAACACAGTTATACTTTAAGATTTTCTACCAACCATCATTGAAGATTTTGCAGCTGTAAATTAAAAATTACGTCAATGGAGCTTGGTTTTCTTATGGTGATTGCCTTGTCAGCTTTCAGCACCCTCATTTAGATTAGTGCTTGGAGTGGAGGAGAGGACATACTTAAGAAATTTTAGAAGTTTCACCTTTTTGCCTGAAAACACAGGCAAAAACGTAATGACAGTAATGACTACTGAAGAGGAAACATCAGTCTGTTGTGCTTTGTTTTATTTTGTCGCAGCATTCCAATATCTGATTTGCATTCAAAGCTTTTAGCTTCAGAATTAGTCAGAATCCAGTGTGGGCTGTTGCTACCTCCAGTTCTGTTGTTATCTCACACAATGAAAAGGAAGTCTTCAAAAATGGGCAGGGATATACAGTTTAGTAACTTCCCTTAAGAATGTAATTTTGGGATGCTGTGTAACTGAGCAGTTCATATATTTTCTGAATTCCAATTTAGTAGTTAGTCAGGTACTGTGCTCAACAAATCTTCCTCTGGTGCATGAGAATAAAAAATATTCCAAGCATAGGTGTTGTGGAATGTCTTTTCTCCAGTCAAACTAGGAACGGTTTAAAAAACACAGCCTTTGCACCCAGCTACCACAGCTGTGAGTCTTAAAAATCTTGGAGGTGAGATTTACAAGGGAGAATCCCACCACAACAGGGAGCATTACAAAATGAACAGCCCTTCAGTCAAAGCCATGGAAATTATTTATCAGGGGATGTTCTGGTAGCAGGGGTTGCAAGGGTCTGTCTAGCATTGCCCAATGATAGTCAATTCCCAGCAAGCCTAGTGGCTGTGGCATGGGCTGTAATCAGGATTGAAACAGCAATTCGCTGCTTAGCAAGAGCCAAGCTAAGCTGTGGTGCTGATGACTTGGACTGTAGTATGCTCATCCGTGCCGCACCTTTTTATGGCTGTGGCCATTTGGGTGAAACATGGATGGCTAGGACCTACAGTAAGGTGCTTGTTGTCTTGGGAAGATGCTGGAGGTTGGCTTTTGCCTACACTGGGATGGATATGTACCCATGTGAACTATATGGAGGAGATTGTGAAGGGGTGTGTTCTTATTGTTGTAGTTTTGTTGTTGTTGTTGTGCTTGTGGTTTTTTGTGGGTTTTTGTTGTTTTGTTTTGTTTTTTCAGTCCAGCAATTATTCAGGAGAATCAGTGTAAGATGAGCTGAAGGTACTTGTGGAGAAGGGTCTTCTCTGCCAAGCTAACTTTCTGACAGCTGTGAGAGTGTGCCTGTCTGTCACAGGGAATAAGTAGACACAGGCGAACAACATAGGTGACAGGAAATGTGGGAAGGTCTGTAGCTCTGCTCATCAGTGCTGACCAGGGATAAATGTGCTTCAAGTTGCACTGTGGCGTAGCCCCCAGCACTGTCACGGTTGAGCCAATCCCTAGGATGATAAGAACTACCCAACAGAGGATCCTCGCTAGCCTGGACACCTGAGATATTTTCTACACCCCTGACGTGAATGCAGCAACAGTAATTAGCTCAGCCTTTCAGATTAAAATTTCCTTCCTTACCTTCAGCATGAGGAAATGCAGCTACCGACCTCCCCACCTCGTGTTCTCTGTATGTTGTGGATGTGTCTATACCAGCAGAAGGAATGTCAGTGTAAACTGCCTAATTGTGTGGCAGGGGAAATGACAGAACATTTCTTCCCATATTCCAAATTCCAGTGGAAGAGTGTTACTTCTGGCCTTTTTAAAAACCAAAAATTCCGTATTCTGGCAGGTTGTAGTGTGATGAGCCATGGGAAATAATGAGCTAACAGGACTTGAAAATGTCTGCTGCTTATTTTGGTAGAACTATTCTAGGCAATAGATAGAGGCACTCTCGAAGGATCAGCTTTGCAGCTCCATCTCCTGAGCTCTGGCCTGTTGGGATCTTTGTGTGATGGTGTAAAAATGCACTGCTAACCTGTTGACCTCCTCTGCAATTGCAAGCACCCTCTCTGAGGCCATGAGGTTTCTGTATCTTCTGTACATACAGGCAGGGAATAATGGCTTTAGCAGTACTAGCAGGATGACTGACTTAATTATCACTGTTTCACTTTTGTAGCCACTCTATGTAAATGCCAATAAAATCTTCCAACCATCCTATATAACTGTAATATATATGTATTATATCTCTAAATGTTGTAAGTGATTAGTATCACAACACATAATGTTTCCATACGCACTTACACACATGGGCACAAATGTCCCTCCTATTCAGAAGTACCCAAATACAGGAAGGAAAGGACACTTGCAAATCCAGTAACCTGTAGCAAGTATTTATTGATAATTTGGCATGTGTTTGCTAAACATATGCGTGCCTTGAAGAAAGACTGTGTGAGGGGTCCTCAAATCAAGACATACAACCAGCAGCTGCTTTGGGTTAAATCATTTTAGAGATTTAAAACCATACTGGGGATTTGAGTGCTGTAGTACAATGAGCCACCAGTAAGGGGAACCCTTTTTGCAGTAAACCTTCAAGCTTTTACTGCTTTGATGGAGAGCATAGTCATACAGATAATGTGACATTTTGGTTCCAAAAAAAATTGTGTTTAATCAGAAGACGAACAGAGATAAGCAGTTTGAAATGAAATCTGAATTACAATTTCAAATCTCCTTTTCTTTTTCTTTAAACTTCCCAATGAGATTGAGTAGGAAATGTGAATGAACCTGCATTAACCCTCACAGTGGTGCTAAAGAAAAGGATGTTGATTTCCATGACAGGTTTTAAAACAATATGAATCAAGCTACCACAGAACAGTGGCTGCCATAGACATTGTTTTAACAAGAACAACAAATGGTTTATTTACCATTTGAAATTATGTTATCACAAGTAAAAGTTCATCTGGGGGCGTCTTCAAGCTCCAACAATGCAATTTTTGAAGCTTAGGAACTGCTATTTAGAATATTCTAAATATTCTAAGAAGTTATAGTTTTCAATAAGCATAAAGATGAATCTCAGTACTGTAAATGCTGTAGGAAAATTCTTGGAACGGTTTTAATTAATCTACGTTGCTGTACAATAGATATTACGTAGGGATAATATTTCTCCATATTAGTTCTCTGTTCACATAATATCCAACACGAGTATACCCTGTAATTGTCATAACAGGAATATTTTTATACTGCCCAGAAAGAGAAATATGCTTTATAGAGTGGAATAGAAATTGAGAATTTACTCAGCTAAATAATCTAGCTATAGATTTTCTTACATCAAATGAGCAACCCTGGAACTGGTGTGATGGATGGATCTGGGGGAATTCCTCTCCCTCTCCAGTGCATGTTTTTCTATTACATTTAATCCTAATATATATATATGTACTTAGGCTTACTTTTTGACTAAGTATCTTTATGGAACCACTGAATACACAGATTCAATGCAGCCCATAACATCTAACAATAAATACCACTGTAAATCTGAGCCAAAGTTTCTGCCATGCTTTCTCAAATGGTCTTCCCTCTAGACTGCTAATTAGCCTGTCTTTCTCTAACTTTGAATACTCCGTAAATGCACTATACTGATTGATAGTGCATCAATATTAATTAATAATTTACCACACTGTTGGAATTTTCCTCTACATGTAATCACAGCTCCAGCTCCTTGTAAACCTTTCTTTATTTAGAAAAAAAAAAAAAAAAAAAAAGATAAAAAAGATATAATTTTACTTCACCATGTGTTGTTTAATCTCTCCTTTCATTTGTCTGCAAATATTTGGAAAAGTCTCTCTTGGATATTTCTGAAAATTCACATGGTTTATATGGTAATGTGGTTCCATTTTACAGAAGTGCGCTGCTGCTACTCGTTGGAGCTAGTCTGGCATGTTTCTTCATGTTTTATTTATACCCATGGTACGTAAGTGAACTCTCCAAAATACCATCTGCACTTTGTTAGGGGTTTGGAAGTCTAGCTTTCAGATGAGGCCCCTGGCTCCCACTCCAGCCCACGGGCTGGCTGCATGCTCTCCAGGGAACCAGGGCTGCCTCCTCTGCCAGGGCAACAGAATCTGTTAGTGGCACCGTCCTGCTGAAAGGTGAATTGGTCAGAGTGTAGCAGTGGCCAAAGTCACACAAGCATTTGTGAAACAGTCTGTAATGTCTGTCACAATAATGCAGTTCTCTACAGAATTGCCAAATTCTTTAACGTCATTAAAGCAACAGGTGCTGCCTTGGTGGGATGTATTAGCTGAAATACTTCAACTGCATTTTCACATGGGCCATGAATCACTTCCTAAAAACATCTTTCTTTCACAGCAGTCTCTGTGTAACAGCATGTAAACACTTTTGTATAAAAATTAATCCCCTAAAGCAGTTGATTCCCCTAAAGCAATTCAGGCCAATTACCTGCTTTGTAATTATGAGATCTTGACACAAGTGTAAAGTCAAACCTCTGAAAAAAAAAATGCAGTTAATTTACATGAGAGAAAAGTTATAAAAAAATGTACATTCCGTGTGCATTTGGATGTAGTACAGAGTGCCTGCTACTTGACTAATCTTATTAGTCTCCCTTTTTGGGGAAGACCTGAGGATTTGCAATTCATTCTTGTTGCAATTCATACAGCTCAAAACTTATCCCATCATTCTGTTTTGCAAGTAGCTGTCAGAGCCTGCAATGTTGTTGAAGTGTCCCTCCCAAAAAATTATATTTGCCCAATACAATATGAATCTGCAGATTTGCAGATATTTGGTGACAAGTTTGCATTAATTTTGTTTGAGCCACTTCTCTGTTTCCTGCGTGAGAAACCCATATATAGCATCAGCCACACCAGTATCATACCCAGCACCAAGCAAACCTTCCTTAGGGTATACTTTCCAATTCTTAATTATTTAAATACAATACATGGAAGTGTACATTCTTAAGTAGTATTCAAAATGCATACATGTATATTTAATTTACATTAATATTTTATCTTCAAGGACAACCTTTGCAAAGCATGCAAATGGTCATTCTGATTTGCAGGAAGTCTAGCCAGCATTGCAGAAGGCCAGCTCAGACTAGCTGGGAACTCCTGACCAAGCTCAGAAATGTTGTATTCCTAGGGTGGGAGCAGGTAAGCAGGTATGGGCTGCCTAGGAGGAATATGGAGACATTGTTCCACCATGCAGAGAAAGAGTTAGGAAAGTGAAAGCTCAGCCAGAGCTGAAACTAAAAAGGGATGTGAAGGGGAACAATTTCCATAAATGTACTGGCAGCAAAAGAAAGCCTATGGATAATGTGGACCAATGTGGGTCAGGGAACATAATGACAAGGAACGTGGAAAATGCCAGAGTTCTCCATGCCTTTTTTGCCTTTGTTTTTACTGGTAGGATCTGCCCTCAGTTCTCTCAGGCTGCTGAGCCTAGCGGTGGAGTCTGTGGGAGTAAAACACTTCCTACAGCAAAGGAAGATGAAAGGACCAATTAAGCATACTGGACATACACAGAAAGTTTAACATCTTTGTTAACAGCTCAGACAACAGGACAGGGGGCACACACTGCAAGTTTGTGTACAATACTAAATTGTGAGGAGTAGTCAATATGCTGGCAAGCAGGGATGATATTCTAAAGGATCTCAATGGGCTGATAAAGCGGGCTGACAGGGAAATCATGAGTTTCAGTAAAGGCAAGTGCAAAGTCCTGCAAATGGGACAAAATAACGCCACCCAACCATACAGCTGGGCAATGACTGCATAGAAAGCAGTGATGCAGAAAAAAAAAACTGGAGCGCCCAGTAGACAGGAAGCTGAAAAGGAGACAGTAGTGTGTTTTTGTGACACATAAGGCCAAGAGCACACTGTACTGTAATAGCAAGGGTATAGCCAGGAAGTCAAGGACAGTGGTTATTCCCAGCACCTCTAGGGCATTGTCTCAAGCTTGGGGCTTTCTGGCACAAAAAGGATTCTGACACACTGGAGCGAGTCCAGCAGAGGCCACCAAGATGGCCTCTGGAGCACATGATGTATGAGGAGAGGCTGAGGGGAGTAAGATTATTCAGCCTTAAGAAAAGAAGGGGGAGATGTAATTGCTGTATACAATGATTAGAGGCTGATCAGGGCTGTAAAAAAGACAGACTTCCCTTGGAGCCAAACAGTGATGTGATGAGGAGATAATGCAAGTTGCAACATGGGAAATTTTGATTTGATATTAGAAAAAAAATAATTGTGAGAGTAATTAAACACTGCAACAGAGGGCCAGGGAGGTAAAGTCTACATCCCTGGAGACTATCAAAACTTGTCTGGATGAGACCCTGAGCAGTCCCATCTAGTTGGACCAGTGTGGAGCAGGAGGCTAAATCAAGTGACAACTTAGAGATTCCTTCCAACATAAACTATTGTATGATTTGGTGATATTGCAACAAATTCCTTACTAAATATTGACAGAATCAGTCAATATTACTCTGTTAGAGCCATTTACAAGGTGTTTTGTCAAATATCTATCTGTCTCCCTACTATAGATTAATGACATTTTCATTATCAGACTGTGTCTTACAGAGAAAGTAGCTATTTTTAAAAACAGTGTATATTTTAAAATAAGAATGGCAAAAAGGAAAAAAAAAAATGAGCCAAGATCAGAGTCTAGTTGTTATGTCTGTTTCACTAAAGATAGAGAGGATGGATTGGGCCTAAAATGTTTTTCTGGAGAAAGCAGAATAAGACTCTTCACAGTGAGGGCAATCCTATCAACACATAATCAGAATTCCAGACTTCATCTTAAGATATCTATTTGAAAAACTCTGGGTATTGTAGGTTGACTTGATGTTTTGTATGAGCTTTAAATTGTGTCAGAGATCTCCTCCTTCATGCATTTGTACCGTATCCCTGTAGGGACATGACAGTGTTGATCCATCACATTTGCATGTTGCAAAAGATCCTGTTTACTAGTGGCTAGGTATTTCCAGTTAGCACAGTCCTGTAGTTCTGTCTGCAGGAGGTGACTTACTTCCCCAGGGCTGTAGGTTTCAGCCAGGAAATAGAAATCTATTCCGAATATAAGCTAGGAGTTATGCCTCATCTGCCTATCAGGGTAAAAACCTGCTACTTCTGGGGCAAAGTAGGAGTCCAGTTTCACTACAATAATACTGAAGAAACACAGTTGTCTCTTGCTTTGATCTGAAGACAGATGATCATATGTATCAAACTGCTGAGTAGGAAATTCTCCCTACCATTTATTATGTCCCAATAGTGGGATATAATAGGATTTGATGAAGAGAGAAGCCTGTGACAGAAAACACATTGTTACACTTAAATAAAGTGTCTTCCCCCTTAATTTTAATGTAGATTTTGCAATTTTCATAAGCAATAAAATCAAAAGATCACTTGGGTACAAAAAAAAAAATAACATTTTTGTAATACGGCTGTTACTAAATAACTATCTGTAATAGGTACTAAATTTTCTACTAAAATAATATTTTTTTGCTTTTTTTTTTTTGTTGTTGTTAACAAAGGGAAAGTTTAGACCCTCTCTAATCTAGACTTTTATATTGTGTTAAAAATGGCCAACTGGAACATAATATTTCTTCAAGTTTTCCCATGCAATTGAGCCTTTTGTTTTTCATCCAAACATGGAAAGGTCATATAAAAGACCTGATCTACACAAAAGATTGACAGTAGTGAGGATGGAGAGAATGTGAGATCTATGTCAATTCTTCCTAGTTATTGTAGACTTTCCAGGTAGAAGAGACTTTCTTATTTGGAAACGTGTGTGGTTATAGCTAAAGGGTTCCACAGTTTTTCCTTTCCAGAGTGGTCCAAAAACACCATAAGTTGCCTTGCTCATTCCAAGCTTCATTTAAGAAGGATTACTCACGTAAAGGAGACCCAATCTTGGCCACAATGGTTGTGTGTTTGTCTCCAGAAAGCCTGGTCAAGTAACCTTGAAGATCAAAACTGTTTTAAGAGGTGTACATTTAGGTTGTTTTCTGGCATTGGTCTGCATGAATAATTGATTCTGGTTTTGTTTTGGTTTGTTTGTTTGTTTTTTTAATGGGTCAAAATGCCTATGGATAAGATGAGGAGATAGAATTCTACCAAAAATAATATGTAAACCGAATATATGTCATAACTTATTGAATGCAAATTTTCCTGGGGCCTCCTATTCAAAATTATCATGGAATATCTGTATGACTCCTGCAACAGCAAGAGCTACAGCTTAATTTGGTATTGGCCAGAAGGCATTTCACCTCCTCTTTATTAAAGCTGCTGTGTTTCAGTTTTGTGTACATCTAGTGGAATGAAGATATAAATGGAACCATTTGGTTACCTCCTCCAACTCATTTTCATTTTCTAGATCTTTTTCCTGATGTGTCTTTGTTATAGTGACCCAGTGGGCAGGTTGAATGGGGTGATGGGAAGATGATGTGGTTTTGAATAACAACTCAGCATCATGCTGAATTGGATTAAAACAACATACACATTCTTGTAGATGAGTCACTGTGTGAACTGTCAACAGACTGTGAGATACATTGGGTGTATTACCTTGGATAAGGATAGCTGCAGTATAGGGTTTTCATGCCAGTGAAATACTCGGTATTCACCACAGTGGGATGGATACAGGACTCTCATTCTCAAGAACATGTATTTTTGTTGCTACATACCAAAGCTCTTCAACATAATGCAATCTTTGTAAAAAAAGAAAGGGAAAAATATTAGAGATGCATCCACAGCAGTGATCCCCATGGCCTGAAAAAACAGACCCTACTGGAAGAGTCCCAAAATAGAGGAAGAAAACATTATTTTTGACCATTGCAACTCATGGGAAAGTAAGCACTTCTTTCTTTGTTTTCTTTGTATTTTGGGGTCAGTAATAAACACGGGATATGTCATGTATCTAGTAATGTATTTCCCAGTAAGGAAAGACATGGCTTTTTAGTGGTTGCTCTGGTGCCAAATACTAATTGCAAGACTGGAGACATCTTGTATATTGTTCCTTTGGGATACATCTTCAGGATAACCCAGCATTTACGAAGTAGTGAGTTAGATACTGTTCGTGGACAAACGCATGTACTCCAACTGTGCACTCCCTCAGACCTGGGAGCAGTCTGCATTTTTGCAGCTGAAATGTCAATCAGGCCAAGAGATAGCCCCATATTTTAATTGCTTTCAGCAGTTCTTAAAACTGAAGTCAATCCCTGCTCTCTTGGTGAGCATGCACAGAGATCTGCTTGTGCCGTCTTTGCAGGCATACAGGCACCTCAGCCACCAGTATTCCCTCAAAATGCTTGCTGCCTTTTGCTCACAGCCTTTTTATGGGAAGATGCAGCCTGGTGATTCAGGAATGGAGCCGTGCATCTCCCTTCATGTGGGAGCCGCGTTCCTGCTTCCTGTGCAGCTTCCCTCAGCCTGCCTGCTTGCTATGTCCTTTGTGCTGCCTCCTTGCTCCCTCCCCTTCCTCTCCTCTGGCTCTGCTAGCAGCAATGCAAAACTGATCTGGCTCCGGAGCTGTGAAATAGCAGCAAGGGATGGGGATGCTAGTCAGTTTGATTTCTGCTGCTGGGCTGACAGGGACACAAAATGGAGGGGTTAGATGGAGAGGGAGAACACCGAAAGTGTAGGAGGAGGACTAAGGTGTCAGTAATGAAAGGATCAAGAAAAATCAGACAGCAAAAGAAAGGGAAGTAGCTTTTAGAGGTGGGGAGAGAGAAGAACAGCAGTAGTGGAAAGAAATAAAAGCAGGAATAAAATTTACTCCTATATTAATCGCACAGGAGATGGAGGGTAAAATTCAACAGGAAATGCTGTGTGTGGCTTTGTGGCAAGAGTAAAGAGAGTAATTAAAAGAGATTTCTTATCAAATAGGAAGAGGAAAACTGACCTGCCCAAAACAATCTAGGAAAAATTAGGAAGTACAGCGATTTTGCACAGAGTTCAAATTTTCCCTATAGATCTGTCAGCAAGGGCTACTTCATACTTGGCAACATCAGCACTATTAGACCTGAGGGTTCAGATCACAACTCTAGTCCTTATATAATGAAATTTTCTTTAAAATAGTACAGTGTGGGTTTCTTTTGTATGTTTTTGATATCTTATATATTTGAACCCTGTTTTTATGGGGCTAAAACTAGTTTAAAAAAAAAAAAAAAAAAGTGATCTTCAAGAAATCATGGGAGTTTAAGAACTGAAGCTTTATAAATTCAGCACAGCTGGTGACAGAATTCTGGGAGCTGGTACCACTGCAACATACTTCACTGGCCTGTGACAGACAGTGACCAGTTAGATGAGACAGGTGAGAGGTTAGATGGGAAATCCTATGGCCTAGAAGCATTTTATCCTCTACATACTTGAAGACACTGAAGTGAGCCAGTTTCATGTTTAGTCTGATGCTGTGTCTTGCTACAAGGGTGATTGACAGTACTAGACAACTTACCAGCTCGTCTCTCCAAGGAGCAGTGGCAGTGAGCCAAGGCTGAGAATGAGTGCCACAGAAGTAAGGCAGTGAGAGGGGTGAAGGGATACAATTACAAGATGATCATGTGCTGGATGGATAGTAATACTGCTTTCATAATCCATCTTTAAAGTGCAGTAAGGGAGTGGCACCCACGCAGTGTTTTGAACACTGCCAAAACATTCATCTGCAGTTGTTATTAAGAGGTTGTGTGCAATCAAAATACAGAATGACTGTCAAGCTCTCCAAGGTTAAGTACCCACACACTAGAATATTTCTTTATCATCAGTATTAGTATCACCTTATCCCAGCATATCAAGCTGAACAGTTAAAATAACAAATAATCCATAAATTTAAGGATGGCCTTTAGCAAGCCTCAGCCTTTACTCAGCAGTAAATCTTCAACTGGACATCTGTACTGGTAGCTATGTGTGTAAGGAGTCATGGCTGTAGCTACTAGTATTAACACATACCCAAGAGACCACACAAAAAATCTTCAGGCAGTTTGGACAGCTTTTTCTATTATATATGCAAAAGACCTAATCAATATAAAATGCTGTAATAAAAGGATCTCTTTTTCTTAACAATTGCACTGGATCATATGTCATAATAAAGCTCATTTCTTGACAAGACTTAAAGTGAATGGAGACACAAGTGTAAATAATGTCAGGAATGAAAGACCTTTAGGAACTTCTCTGCACCCTCTGCTCCAAGTGAGGGGAGAATTTCTTTAAAACCTAGCAGCAAGCATGTTTAAAAATAAAATGCAGTGGAAACCCCACCCAAGCTGTATGTTCTCTCTATACACTTCCTCAAGAGAGGAGAATGAAGCAAAGATGATGGATGTTAGTCTCGTCAGTTAATGTGCTACTCAATGGAGTTTAGACGCTATGGGGATGAAGGCAGCTTAAGAGCTTCTATGGACTATGAAAGAATAATTTTATCACTGCCAAAGTATGTAACACCTGCTCATGCAGGGGTTCTGACACCAGAAAGAAATCTTCAGCAAGGTCATAAGAAAGCTTCACTTTAGGGGTGCTCAGATAAGATTGTTAAACAATCATGATAATATCACATTAAATATAAAATCACAATAAGAATTGAATATCGTGATGAAAATTAGGTAGAAAATAAGCCCATTAATCTTCCTCAAATAAAGAAAGTAACAACCTGACTGACATCAAACACCTTATTAGAATAAAACAGCTTTAATTAGTTAATTGAAATCAACTTAAAATATGTTTGTTGATCCATCCTTGATTTACTAAAATGTATGGGCTTGAGCCTGTGTGCTGAGTTCTGATGAGATAATACATGCCCAGTAGCAACACAGTGAAAAAAAGGACCTGCCACCCCCATTCACTCCAGGCACCAGCAAGGATACCTGAGCTTTGTCTTTCTCCTATGCTCCTTCAAGAGATTCTGCTGGAAACACAGCAGGTGGGTTCTGAACCACTCAGATGAAGAAGGGGAAGAGGGAACTGAATCTAAACTTCCCACGTCTCAGAAAAATCTTCTGACCCATGAATTGTGAAACAAAATGGAAACACCTATATATTTTTTGAAAGACCACATAAGCCTGCTCTCCTCAGTGTTTCCAAGTGATTGGCACTACGAGGCTCCTGCTTGGCATACTGATGCTATAGATCCCATGCAGACATAGCTAGCCCACATTTGTTCTTTCATACACTAAGGTCCTGCAGATGGGTTCTAGGTACCAGGTCAAGCCCTGTGAAAAGCCCCCACTCTTCAGTGTCATGTGCTCCTTTGGTTCTAGCCCAGGTCCTCTGAGCTTTTAACATCCTCATTGCCAGTGCAAAGCTCTTACATCAGTTTCAAATTACACAGGAAGATGACCATTTCATTAAATGCTTTGGTGAGATTTATAGAGAGCCCTAAATGCACTTTGTGACTGATACTGGACACTAATTCCACTAGGTTTTGTGTTTAGAAGAGTTTACGCTGTTATTACTTCGCTGGTCAAAGGTTATGCTTCCTGCTCTCCATCAATGCAGCAGGCCTTTGAGTGTTTTCAGATATTAGTCAGATCACCTTTTTGCAAGAACCTTGCTAGAGAGAATGTGCCTGTGACAGCAAAGTTATAGCTGTATTGGGAAGGCATATCCAAGTCTTCCTAGTACGTGAGGCTAACCACACACTTTCCTCTTTTGAGAACTTGTGAGAGTGTTTTTATGTTGGTGTTCTCATACAATTATCAGCATTAATCATCATACTTGTAGCCCATATCACAAATTTTAGAAAATTGTGTAGCAATGCTGTTAATAAAAGCTAAAAAATAAAATAACCAAAACTGCATATTTATCACAAAAGAAGAGTTTATACAATGTAACACTGAATCCCTTCTGCTAAGGGGATAAGACCGTAAGTCTGCAGGGGCAGGCAAAATCTAGCAAGAGACAAATTATCTTATTTAAATTTAACACTTTATGTTTAGCAAGATATATTTTTTTTAAGTAGCAACATAATTATTTGTTTTTCCTACTTCTCCTAGTTCTTTTCTTATTAGACATTTGATCTGCTAAGAATTCACTGTGACAGAAACCCAATATGTTTGAAATGCCGAAGAGATCCTCCATAGCTGAATTACAGTCCTTAGACACTCACGTCATCTTAGCTCATGTGTCTGGGGCAGTTTGAAATAATGCCCACTCTAAAGTCAGTCTACGTGAGCTGAATAACACTCTCACTCATCTTTACCTCAGTTTGGACCATCTCAAAAAAAACATTGCAGATTTCTGTAGTCATCTTTTTTGGTTCCTTCTCTGAGCTGATGCAGCATACTTTGTGCTGAGTTGTGAAGAATATTTCCTTCTCCTCTCATCACACTTTCTTACTGTGGTAATTAAGCCCCTTACCATAAATTACAAGGCATGATCAAATCTACCTTTATGCAGAGGTGGCAGTAGTGCTCCCTCTCAATGAACTTTTTCAAAGGTAACTAAACAAACCTTTCAGGACCCATCCACTCCACTAGCCACCTCACATTCTTCATCCCAGTTTTCATCTTTGTTTCTTCAGACAAACCCTCCAATCTTACATCATTCCCCTGGGGCAAACTTTGAAGGTCAACTAATTTAGCAGAGTGAAGTTTAATTTGCTGAAGGAGAGGATTATTAATTTGTTCTGGTTTCTTTTGTTGATTTTCTTGGTTTCCTATATACAAATCACAGATGCATATGCAAAGGCCAGGGAATACTAGTTTCAAGTGTCTGAAATGTATATGTTGAAACATAACACTAATTTTGTCTTTGGGGACTTTATGCTTTTTCAAATTCTGTGTGCGTCTGCTGGTGTCAGTTTGTTAATCCAAGAAACCATTGCTGGCATGAGCAGATCATGAACATCAACTGTGAGGCTCATTCCTGATAAATCAGACAGCAGCTTTATATGTATATATATACACAGATGAACTCCAAACAGAATTATATTTTACATAAAATATTTTGGTATTTATTCTAGCAAACTTAAATCCTGCCAGGGATTTAACTGACAAGCAGCCAGCAAAGACCTTGAGTACCTTATCAACTTGTATTTCTTGCAATCATTATACTTCCAAAGGTGTGATACGTACCACAGTTAAAGACAAAAGAGCGTCCAAAAGAGCAGCCCCAGTTTAGTCTAACAAATTTCTGGGCTTGTTGTAGCAGAGTTCATTGCCAGAAGGGGTGCTTTGGTGGGTTACAGTGAATTTGGGTTAGAAGACAGAGCTCAACCCAGTGTGATCTGTAAATTTTGTATTTTGCTCAATCTCCAGAACTGTGAAAACTTTTTTTCCTCCCAGACCAATAGGACTTCCAAGCAGAAGCACAGCCTTTGCAGGTATTTACTTGGGGCCTCATAAGGTACAGCCCTGGTGCTACTAGTCTTCATTTCCAAATTTACTCTCACCTGAGAAAGCAGTATGGATCTGTGTACAGAGTGAAAGAAAGTGCGACATGCAGGGCAGCAGCACTGCCTGTGACTGTGAGCCCTGTGTGTGCTGCAGAGCAGCAGCAGCAGCAATTCAGAGCTCAACATGTGGCTGCTGTGGAGGAAGTCAGATGGACGCTGAAGTTTTCCTGGTAATGGCACTGCCAGCTTCACACACTTGTTGATGTCTACCCAGCTTTGTATACCTCCTCTGAATATGTTGAAAATCTCACATACACAGCTCAAATATTTTTTTTAATTACAGTTTTCCCATTCACATTCTTATACCAGCTTTTCCTGGTCCAGAGGCAACTGGCACAGCGCTCAGCAGTGCCTCGATCTCAAGGTAGCAGTCGGAGAAAGCATACAGTAGATTTGTCCTTCACCTTTGCTGTTGCTTTTATTATGATAATCCCTGAGGTTCCTAGGGTATTAACCACTGGAGAGCTAAAGATTCAGTTTCTCTGATGCTCTCTTTACCATCACTACAGAATTCAGCCAAACAATACCTAAGACATTGATGATGTCCATTTCCAAAAGTGTAGTGACAGTATTAATAATTAACGTTACTGATTTATAAGCATAACTTACAGAAAAATAAGAATTTAAATTCAAATTTCTCATTACAAATATTTTTTGTGACTAAAATTAATGAAAATACTATATTGGTTGAAGGGAAGACATGACAACATTGCTTTGTTTCATCAGCACAAGCAAGGATTTTCATCTGCAAATAATAATGGCTGAAAGAAAAGCCAAAAAGCCTCTTTTCAGGGAGAGGTAAGACTTCCAAATATTCAAGTTCAGATGTGAATTTGTGCACATTAGATACTGAAGAATTAAAAAAAAAAAAAAAAAAAAAAAAAAAAAAAAACATGGTGTAAGGGAAGAAATAAAATATGATGTAGCTGGTCCTGATTCCAGCTCAGAAATTCCATAGGAAGAAGACAACAAATGTTCTGCTGCAAGAGGAATATCTGGGGCTTACCACAAATACCAAATGACATCAGTGTTTTCAGTGCTGTGTTGACAGAAGTGCCAGTTGCTCTGAGTTGTATTTGCACGCCTCATGCTCATCATGGTATATCCCTACACAGATGTTTCGCACAGCAGGAAAGAAAAGAAAGAAAAAAAAAAAAAAGAGAGAGAGAGAGAGAGAAAAAAAAAAAAGGAATTTCTTTAGAGCAATCTTTTTGAGCTATGTTTTCAGAATCACAGACTTGCAGTACAACAGAAATGGTTTTGAAATGAAAAGTGAATATGCCTAAGAATTTTTTGGCTCAGTACTCTGCCTGACTACTTGAGTCACATTTAATTCTGCCTTAATTTTGACACAGCAAAGGAAGTCAAGAAATTTCATGGTCTGAGTTGTACAGTTTGCTACTTTAGGAGCAGCATTAAAGCATAGCTAACTGCAGCAAGTTTCTCCCTATCTGAAGACCATTTTCTGCCATTCATGTTTCCTGTTAAATAGTTTGCGATCACCATATTTTATGATGATTTAAGTGACTTTAATCACTGATGGTTTCATAAAGTTGCCCACATCATCTTGTAAGAAAACATTAAGTTCAATTGTTTGTTGTTGTTTTGTTTTTTCCTTGATTTCTCCACTAGTCTGTATAAGCTCTTGTACAGTCTTTACCACACTATCTGAGAACCACCCAGAAGTGCGTCAAACAACATGACTAACATTTCACATGTGGTTTGGTCTTTCTTCAGCCCACTCCCTGGGGAGAAAATTGCATGCATAATGGAACATTTTGCTTTGGCAGAGTTTTATTTTTTAATTGTTGCTTTTTCTTTTTTTTTTTTTTTTTTTTCAAGCCTGTGCCGTGTGTTTATTTGAAAATTGGAAAATTATGTCTTGTACTTCTAGCAGAAGTGGGTGATACTTGTGCTGATCCTGAGTTACTACAAGAGCTCATTCTTGGCTGACTCTTGAAGTTCTGGGTTCTTTAGACTCAAGCATTGTCCATTTATTACTTCAAAGACAAGGCCTAATGTCTGAAATTTCACTGGTTACCCTCTAGGAGTTAGAATAGGCAACAGAGGATTGATTTGATGTGCTTACAATGCCTGGAATTATTACAAATCTTTCCATATCATCCTTTCTGATAAATATGAAAGTACTGTGGGATATTCTTCTGGTTCTCAGTGCTGTTTCTGCATGGTATATCAGGCTTCTATTCCATATTCTGCAACTACATTGTGAGTTTCTTTTGAAGCAATGTATTGATTTTAAAATTGCTCTCTTGACTTCTTCATCATTGTCCATTTTTATTTAATTGATTTTCTTTCTACATAAGCTTCTGGAGGCTCTGTGAAGTAAAAGTGGGGAAAAAAAGACAAACAGCTGGTTTCTTGCTTCTGGTTAAAGGCCCCATTGAATTTCTCAGAGATAAGCTATTAGTGCTAATTTTCTAAACGCAACCATCTTTGGTTAATATTGTCTTCATCCCCTGTATCTAAACTCCAACCGGATCTCTGGAATCAATATTCTCTTGTGCTGTGTCTTTATGGCGTATCTTATGATGCTATGTGTTGTTAAAGCAGTTTATTACTATCCTCGTAGGGTTTGTTTATGCAAGGCAGAGCAGCTAATATGCACATTTGTGTGTACAACACCCACACCCACTCTCAGTCATACGTAGTCAGTAGTCAGTAATAAAAGCACTTTGCTGCTAAATAAATTGAAAATAGTATTAATGCAATAAATGTCCAAGCAGGATTGATTCTGTGTATTTTATAGCATCTGCTATTGCTCTTTGTTTTCAAGCTGCTAATATCTTCAAGTCTGCATAATATTGTTATTTCCAGATGCAATACTGGAGTTTGTCTGACAGTGCCAATATTGGCTTGTATTATTTAGATTTAAGCTTAGGCAGAGATTAACCACTCCATGTGTGAACAATTTCTTATAGCCTGCATTTCTAAAGTACATCTTAGTTCTTACTTTTATTCATTTTCTATCAAATGCAGAAAATGTATATCTTCTGTTCCTTGAATTTAGTAAAACCTACTGAAATTCAACATAAAAGATCAAATGTATGTGTAGTGAGGACAATGGTTACTTTAAAATTATGAAGACAAATTAAACTAGTAGGAGAAACACCTCTTTGTCCTCCTCTGATTTCTGTTACATTAGAGGAGAATGTTACATGGCATAATAACACACTATTATTCTATGTTTACTCCTTCCATGTAGTTCATTTACAAACACAAGGCACAAGAAAGCAGTGATTATAGTATATAGGTATGGAAAGGCATGTTACCAGTTAATGTAATGAAGCAGCATAATTCATTCCTTGCTGTCTACATTATGTAGAAGGAAGCAAATGTACATTAATCATGCAGAAAGCAGGAAATTGAGATGTATGGAAGGGAAGAGTGATATGATACATGAACCCATCCCCCAGCCTCACATAGCTGGCAACAGGTCCATTTTTGAATAATGCATATTTTGACAGATATGTCATTTGACAGGCAGGGCTGACCAGAAGGGATGTAAGGAAGCAGCCACTTATTAGGAAGAGAAAGGAGGGAACAGAGCATGATTACATCTAATGCAAGTAATACTGACCCAGTTAGCATCTGCTAATGCAGAGGTGCTGGCTAACTGACAGCTTTCAGGCAGCAGCCGCCCATGGGGAATCGTCACGGGGCGCGGACGTTCCTGGTGTGTGATGCATCCTGCAGGGGCTGCTACCAAGGTTAATGCTGCTCAGCGCAGTCCAGCCTCAGTTTCCAGACAGCCCTGCTCTGCATGATTCCTACACGGAGAGAAAGGGGACGGGAAGCTGACTTTGTACTGGTTTGTCCTGGGGCAGAAGCAAAATTCAGCCTCAGGATACTACCTGTGGGAAAAGCAAGAGTGCAGGCCCTGCAGCCTGCAGGGAAGGGGGCAGCCAAGGGGCAGAACTCATGCAGAGGGTACAGAAGCGCAGAGCAGTTCCCAGCCCCTCCACTCATCATGCTTGATGGGTACCCATGCTGGGCCTGCCCACATGGCTCACAGAGGGAGACAAACCCATTTAATATCCGCTGTGCCAAGCGGAGCAGCACTTGCATGTTTCTCCCAAAAACTCCTGCTCCTGGGGTGCGCGACCAGCTTGGTGCTTGCTGTGCTAAGACAAGCAAGACAAAAATCCGGAGTCTGCTCAGCTGGTCCCCAACAGAGCTGTGTCTTGGCATCCTTCTTCTGTCACCCTTTCCCCAAGGCAGAGCACCAGGGAAGGCCAGCAGGGTGGTATCTGGGGTGCCACTTCACTGCTGCACTGCAGGCTCCTCTGAGAAGGGCTGGCAGATCCCAGAGAGACTTGGAGCTGCTTTGACAGGCCTGAGCCAACCGCTCCTCCAAGATGTGCTGCAGAACCGCAATCCCTTCACCACACACTGCTTTGCCGAGGGAGATGAGCAGATCTTCACAAGGCCTCTGTCCTGGTATAGTGCCTTTATAACCTCCCTAGTGCTGTCAGTGGGGCAGGCTAGTGGAGGTGGGACATGGGAGTAAAAATCAGGAGCTTTCCAGTTACAGCACTGCTTCGTGGGCTCTGCTATTCCGCGCTGGCCGTGGCAGAAGATGACAAAGGGGCCCAGTGCTGCTGCTTGATTAAATTTCAATTCACAAAAATGCTTCATATGACATTCATATATTCTTTTATAAGCATACATACATTTATACATTATTTCAATTGAATAAGGTCATAAAAAAGATGAAGATTAAATAGAAAAATCACAGAAAAGAAAACTGCATCTGATGTTCACCAGCCTAGCAAGCTCAATGTTATTATGTTATTTTTTTTTTTTTTTTATCTGCTTCCTATTTTTTCCACCAGTTGTCACTTAAGGAAAGTTAAAATATTTTTTCTTTATTATGAGTCTCAAAAAGAAGATCAGTATTTATTTGATTGCAGGTTTATTTCCTTTTCCCCTCTCAGCTCTGTTTTTTATACCTGTCTTGATTTTAGATTTAGTTTGTGGGAATTTATTTTGCTTTTCCATTTCCCCAAATTCCAACATGCTTTATACTTAACAGAGATCAGATAGATCTTACCAAGGTAAAAGATATTTATCTTGCCTAGGTAGTCTTACACCCAGACAAATAGAAAGTAATAAAAATAAATCCATATGGAGAAAAATGATGCTCATGGAATTGTAGGCATAAGCATTGGGTAAGTCTAAACTCTTGCACTGGCTTTAGGTAACATATTTTTACATTTCCTTTATTATGAATTATTGGAGGGCTGTTAGCTGAGAGCTCTGGTTCACTTTAATGGCACACAGTCATTAAAGTCACTCTCCTTGATTTTGATTGTTCTGCCCTCCTTTCTCTTTTCCTCTTCTCCCCATATGTTCCCTCACAACAGGAACTGTAGTGTTTTGCTGTGGAAAAATACTTTTTCAAGAGCCTCTGGATGATATTTTCAGTCACATTTTTGCCACATCATTTTGTCTCCAGCTGCCAGAAGAAATTTGAAATGCATCATAGTCACTACTCAAACTGATAACATGTGAGCGGGCCAGAAGAAATTGTTTATAAAATTTCTGACACAGTATGTCTTGTAATGCTGCTCTGTGTCATGTTCCATAGTTTTATGTCCTAATCTGACATTATGAGATTACATAATGGATTCGATCTTTGAACAAGTATTCCTTTGAAATGTTTGACAGAGTTATGGCACTTCAGGTATTATTTCTTATTATGGACAGATAGGTCAAATCTGCAAACAATTTAATGGCCATACATCGCTACCCTTGTCAAATCAATTCTCCTAGCAAATGTGCTATCGGCAGTAGGAACATTTAGAAGCCTAATCCTTCAAGGTGCTAAGCTTACCCGTCCTCTTGGCTCCAAGTGGAGGTGAAGGCTCTCAGCACCTCACCAGAGTAGGGCTCCAATTAGTCTGCTTTTATAGTGATGCCGAATGCATGGACTTCCTGTACGTATAGGGTTCAAACTACGCTTTAGATTTACTTCACTGAAACATGAGAAGACGCTGTACAATTGTGGATTAAAATGGCTCCATATGCTTCTTGGCTCCAGTATGTGCTGAGGATTTCTTTTTTGCTCTCTCTCAGCTGAGAATTCTGCTTTCAGTTCTGCTGAGCTTAAGAAAAATGTGGTGTTCTCATTAACACTTTAACCCTGCTCCCAAATAAATTACCTCACACCACCATTTAGCTTAGCAGCAGCAGGCAAATTGAAAGGATTTGAGGTGTCAGAAGGGGACCAAACTTGACCTCTGAATACTAGGAAAGAAGTATTTCCTTATTTAAAGAATTGGAGGAAAGAATGGTCCCTGAAATGCACACAGCCTCGTGGAGCAAACACTGATATGATTAATACCTCAAAGAGGTTGTCCAAAGAAGTCTTGAAAGATCTGCTAGCTTCCTTTGTTAAAGCACCAACCTTTTGCATGTGTGCATTAGCTGAAGTGCTATCAGCAAGGGGATAGCATCGCTTACCCATTTTATCTATCTTGCTGTGTAATTTTAGGGGATTTCCTTTTTAACTCATCAAACTGACAAAAGTGTTAATGAAGCAAAGAAAGATCGTACGCAGAGCCAGATGTAGGACCTGTAAGATTTCCAGGGCATTTCTTTTGCTTTTTTAAGGCATCAAGGCAAAAGCAGCTCACATTTCAGGGCACTGTACCGATGCCACATCCCTGTTTCTCCCCAAAGCTGCCACTTTTACACCTCCTCCCTGCAGACATGTCACACACAAGCTTTGTATAGAAGAACGACTGAACAACTCCCTGTCAGAGTGACAGCAATAACACAGAGGGACAAGAGGTGCTGTAACAGCCATGAGGCACTGTCACCCCCTCTCTGCTCAGTGTACAGCGAGAGGACAGCACGCCAATGGAGCAGCGAATGCGAATGGCAGCAGATTTCACCAGACCCAGGAAGCACATCCTGGCCCCATCTCCCTGCTGCTTATCCAACACCCTTGGACATGTTTCCCTGCTAAACATTTCAGATATGCAATCCAGGGCTGAGGGAGAAGGAGACAGGGTCATGACCATGAAGTCTGAGAGGGAATGTGTGCGCCTGGGAGGCTGTGGGCGGTGCAGTATGTTCCCTCAAGCCTCATGCAGGTGCACTGAATAAATCAGCCCCAGATTGCTTTAAAGTATGCATGAACATTTTTGTAGCCACAGGACCATGTTGTGAGGGTGTCTGGGAATGAAAAGAGGGTCAGCACTGGCTCTGTATTATTATGAAAGATAAGCAATCTAAATCAGGGAGTACATGGTGGTTGTTGGGAGATTCAGATAGTCCTGGAGCACCAGCTGAAAAAGGAGGATGAGCAAAATGCAGGTCTGGTATTGGACCTTGATCTGAAGCCAGAGCTGAAGGTGATAAGACCTCTGAATACACTGGCTGCAAATGATTTGTTTCTGACTCTGCAAGGCCCTGCTGTGAAGAGCCCTGGAGTTGGCAGAGATACAATAAATTCCATAATTCCATGTCCTAATGCTGATTGTTTAATTTATTTTTTTTCTGAAGCTACTATAATAAATGTTTTAAACAGGTGGTTTAAAATCTTTTTTTCACAGTACCATGGTGCCTCTGCTTGCTAGGAAGGCGTTTGTGTTCACAGAAGAGCAAAATCAATACGCACCTATTCAGTATAAATATTCCAATATAAAAGTTCATTCTATATTAACAGATTCCTGAAGAAGCAGCATTTAGCTGTAGTACTGCATAGTGTTAAGTAGTGATGGCAAAACTGATGTTAGCATCAAATGAGAATGAATAAGAACTAAGTTGATAATGGGAAAATACCTTTCATAGCACATTCGTTAAAATGTATTTATCTAATTCTTCCCTTATATTTCTTCTGAAGTATATAGTTCATTGTATTTTCTTCTTGCCATTCCAGTTTATTGCAACAGTATGAATTCCTACTGTGCTGACTGAGCCTCTGTATAAATGTTCATGCACACACATAACATTCTTAAGGTGATTTGAACAGCTTTGGCTTTAGAATAGGTGTTTCAAGAATGCTCAGTAACTCTCAGTGAAGGCACATTGTAAAAATAAGGGGAGTGTTTTATTAAATCTTTCCTTCTGCATTAAGTAATTCTGGTTTCTCTTAGGAAGTGCATAAGAAGGGACATTTTGACAATGAACATAGTGAAATTACAGCATTTTGACACTGTTTCGAATAAACAGGAAGATATATCACCTTATTTCTGCATTTTTCATAGAGGTGTTGGCATGGTTAAAATCACCTCATATTTGCCATTACAAGACTGTGGTCTGACATGTTTATTGTTCTCTGAATTTTTAATCAGAACAGCTGAGATTTGCTGTGACTCACAATGATTTTTTAATCAAATAAAAATGTTTAACCATTCCTGATAATGAGTTGAGAGAAAAATAGGTTGATTTGTTCCTGTTAAAAAATAAATAAATAAAATAAGCAGATGTTGAAAAAACTTTTCCATGCATTGGCACAGGAAAGTTGTCAGGATACTTGTTCTGCTGCTCAGGGCCTGTCTGATCCTATTCTTGAGGAAAAATCTGCCACACTCGGCAAGGTTTCCAGCAAAAGCATTGCGCACACACACTCACACACACACACACAGAAAAAAAAAAAAAAAAAAAAAAAGAAAAGAAAAAAAAAAAAGAGCAAAACATTAAAGTAATTCAGCTTGTGTGAGTTTACAGATTCAGTCGTGTTTAGTAATGCAATCATTTAGATGCCACTAGATGTAGTGTCTGCATCTTGGCAAAAGCATTGTCTCGGTGAAGCTGCAGTGACCACGCAGCTACTACCCTTCACCTCTGTTTAGCACTGCGTTGCTCAACAGGTTAGTAACATGAGTTTTGCACACTAAACAGACCTTTAATCAGTGGCTGTTAGGAATTGCTAAGGCAAAATATTGTCAGTGCAACTTCACTTTATCTGCATTTTTAACCAAAAGATATAAATTATTTTTAAAAGCATCAGTTAATAAAGATGTGTATTTGTTATGAGGGATTTTTAATTTTTATTCACAAACCTCAGGAACATGATATTATATTGTATATGGTTTAATCCTGTATAAATAACATTCAGAATTGTGTATGTGTATCATCTTCAACTAGTAGAGCACTGTAGTGTGTGCTTAATTTTAGATATATAAGGAAATTCCATGGAAGTTAAATGAAATAAAAAATATATACTTTGAATGTTTTTCCAAATATGTATAGATATACAATGAGTATCTCAATCAAGTTCACTTGCAACACCTTAAATATAAATGAAGTAATTGCTCTCAAGTTATACTCAGGTACCACTTCTGTGCTTGCAAGACATGTAATATAGGCTTGAGAAAATTGTTGTAGGTTGATATTCTCTACAGATTACACAACCAGATCAGATTTTCATAACATTTTTGGCCATACAAATACAAGTTCTAAACCTATGCTGGCCATAAATGAGAAACAATTTAGTAAGTGAACAGTTTTCCTCTAACAAATAACCAGAAGCACCACTTTACAGATATATTCAGTAAAGCTGAGCCAGGTCTTAAAACTTTATCTTTCCTTTTTCTTTGTATGATCTACTGATTTAAATATTTACATGACTGCTATCAGTTTAATATGCTATCTTTGATCACATAAAAATATATGATTACGTACCTCAGTGGCTTTGTCTGTATATATCCATTTACAAAGGTTATTGTCTGAGCTCCTGAAAGCAAGATATCACTAAGGGTTTAATTTATTGGATAAGTAGCCATGTTTTTTCTTAGGGAAATACAGAATTGCATGTGTACCCTCAGGAGAATTTCTGAAGAAATTCATGACCAAGAAGTTTGCCTTCTACATTTCTAGACAGCTCAAGCAGTGAAGGACTAAGAGAGAGTTGAAGGCTCAGAGCTTATGGTGGGAGGGGACCACTGGTGTCTGTAGTCCAGCCTCATGCTCAGATCAGGTCTATTGCCATCTCCAAACCAGGCCAGCCAGAGCTTTGTATAGCCTCAAAAACCTGCAAGGCTGAAGGTTTGAAAAGACTCCATGGCTGACCTGCTCCAGCACTGTGCTGCCTCCAGGGGCATTGCAGCAGTACTGGTGTTCAGTATCCTGCTCAGCAGAAGTCAAAGGGCCATGGAGGTCGTTGCCAGGTGGCTTAGTAGAGGTTTGTAATTTATTTACATGAGAATTTTCTGCCGACTCTCAGAGAGAAGTAGCAAACTAGAAACCAGGAATTGGGCTGGCTTGTCATTTTTGTTGACTTCATTTTGTCTTATCTGAGACTTTCACTTACTAGCGGAGGTCTCCCAAAAGTGGAAAAGTTTGCCACAGAAGCAAACTTGGACACTGCACTTTGAGCGGGGTGGGACTGAAGTCTCACTTGTATTAGAGGGTCACACTGAAGAATCTCTGCAGCTTGATCCAGCAGCTCCTGGCGAGAGATTAAGCGAGCCACATGATCTAGCTAAAAGTCTTTTGTGATCCTGAAGATCTTGGAAATGTAAGCAATACATTCAAATGTAATGTTGGAAGCAGGTTGCTGCTTGCAAGCTCATTCCAGCCTGCAAGCTTGCTGCAGCTTGTGAATTTAATTTTAGCTCTGGAACTTGCTCCAATTTTGAAGGATTACAGAAATCCTGAAAGAAGCCAGATTTCTCACATGCACCAAGAATAGTGTGTTTTCTTAAGAATTAAGCCCTCTCCTCCCCCCTTAAAAAAGGAGTGTGCTCCCAGCACCAAGGTTTTGAACAGGCTTTTCCCACCTGTCAAACACATGCTGGGCCACCTGGCCATTGCTATGCTATTTGATAGCAATTATTGCTCACTCCTTTCTTCCCAGCAGCTCCGGCTTTGCTACAAGGATTTAATTAGTGAGCTTTTCCCAGCCCCAGAACAAGGAGACACAAAGAAGACCAGGAGCCAAAGTTGTTTGGTGCTGCGTTTTGTATTGTGTCCTGCTTTGCTTTGTCTCTGCCACCCGCATCATCAATAAAACAATAAGACTATTTTAAAAGTTAGAGCAGCATTTGTTTGACTAACAGCCTGCTCCTTCCAAAGTATTTGTATTTGAGCTATTGAACATTCATTATGTATTAGACATTCAGCCTTGTAAAATTGATCCAGGAGAGGCACACCATACCGGGATTTGCCTCGCCTACAAACAGCAGCTTGGGCTGTCATCCCCAAGAGATCGCAGTCCAAATCCTGCAGCAGGACAAGACAACAGGGCAGCAGGCTTGCCCACATGTTGAAATTGAGGAGGGGCCGCTAAGACTGACCCACCAGAAGCTGGGCTTTAAGGTCTGAAATAACCCTGCAGCCCTTAGACAGGGGCTGACAAAGGCAAAAAGGGTCACACACATGGCTCATGGGCAATGCCAGACTATTCATGCAAGCACAGAAAATACACATATAGAGAGATGGAATTAAATATATATATATATATTAAAAAAAAAAAAAATCTGTAATATAATCATGTAATCAAAGAATATATTGCTTTAGCTTCCACATTCAAGCAGATAGCAAAAGCTTTCTGAGGCAGCCTACCAGTAAAAGCACAATAATAGCTCTTTTCCTGACCATTAATTCACACATCATGCAATCAGTCAAATGAATCTGTCCTCCTTTGCAGCTCTTGTGGAGATTGCTGTCCTCTCAGCTCCAATGAAAGAGACCCCGACTCAGTAGCCTGTGTCTTCCTTTAATTAGAGCCAGTGATGGCCCACGGACAGGATCATTTTGCCAACAGCCATATATCACACGGCCGTCGCTCCCTGGCACCAGCAGATTGCTGTCTATAAACACAGCATCTTTGATATGGAGGCAGCGAGCATGGGAACACCCTGTGAGGCCACAAAGAGAGCTCTTCTAGACCTCCTCTCTGAGGCTGTCCCACACTGTCTGGCTGGGTTTTCCTGTGATCCCAAGCTTTAATTTTTATCCCATATCAGAGCTGAAAGTGGCCTGTCAGCCTTGAACAAGCCTTTGAAAATGCCTGTGTAGGCAGTCTCATCTCAGTTCTGAGCTTAACTGCTCCGAAGCAATCTGCATTTTAAGGAGAAACAGCTTTGTCAGTCCATCAACTTTCTTCTGTTGCTGCTGCTGCATATTTTATGTCACCACCATAATACAAAATGAATATTCCATATTGCAAAATTAATACTGGAAATGTTTCCTGTGCATTTTATGGAATTATCTGTGCTTAGCTTTCTCATGATTGTCTTACTTTCCTCTCTAGAGAATTAATAGGATTATTATCAAGGGCAAACAAGCCTGGAATTAATCTGATTTAATGTTTAATTATTACTTATGATGATTTTTAGATTACATACCAGCATTGTAGACTGCCATTTTACAAGCCAGAACAGAGAGATGCATGGTATGCTGGGGCACTGGGATTACTCTGAGACCTCGTCAGTGACGTTTTTCGGCAGCAGCATCAGAGACTGCGTGGGGTGAGGCTTAGTGCAAATTGCTGTTCTCTAATCAAGAGAGCAGGAACAGCACTTGGACAGGAAGCTGAAAAATAAATAAATAAATAAATAAATAATTTTAAAGCTGAACTGAGAGCCACCACTTGGATAATTCAGTATCAAGCACAGCTCAGGTCTCAAAGCCTTCTCTGGCAGCAGCTGTTGTCTGGGAGGTTGCACTGAGCAATTGTTATGGAAAGGGAAAAGACAGAACCCAAAAGAGTATTGTTGCACATGTGTTCATTATCACTTATGTAAATGGGATGGAGTATTTCTGTGGCATTTTAGAAAACTGATAGGGTTGTGGTTGTGTTTTTTTTTGTTGGTGGTGGTTTTTGGTTTTGTTTTCAGTTGTGTGTACCTGAGTCTGCCTTGTGTGGTGAAATCCTAAACAATACAGACGAAATTTTGGCCTCCCTGAAGTTGATGGAAAATATCCAATTGGTTTCAAGGACAGGGAGGCAGTAAGAGGCTGATTCTCACCTGCTCTTTGCTGTCTAAGAAGCGAAGCATCAAGCAGGACGGGTGTTTCAGTACCCACAGGAAAAAATTAATCTTTCAGAGGGCACTTTCCTCTCAGTCAAGGAGCAAAGGCAGACACCTGTCCATGCTAAAAGTCCTGTGGCAGCAGGACCTGCACCATCCCTACTGCCTGCATTGCTCTGCAGCAGCACGTTTAGGAACAGGTTGTGCCGAGAAGCTCTGTGTTGGGGTGAAACGGAGCCACAATGGCCCATAGGAGGGCTGAGCTCTGCTGGGGATGTCCTGAAGATCTTCTCTGCAGCCCGTGGGCAGCCTCTTTCTGGGAAGACAGGGATCACACATAAGCAAAATAGGTGTCTTTTTTTATGGTTTAGGGCTCTGCAGTAGGGGAATGGATGCGTGATGATCTCTTGAGGACTCTTCCTAATCTCTTTAAGCCCCCAAACCCCATGCCCATCAGTGTGTAGGCATCAAAATCAATAGCATGGCAGCACTGTCCCCATAAAGCCAGGGGTGCAGGCCCTGGGGTAGTGCTGTCTGCAGCAGGGTTCATGGTCTGCATTACTGCAAGGCTGGGTGGGAGCAGGAACCGTATCCTCAGGTTTAGCAGGGTTGGAAATACTCTGTTTCTACTCCCTTTACCCAGAAGAAAGAATTGCTCTTATATTTCTCTTTTTCTCTTCTTCATTTTTTTTTTAACTTTAAGAGTTATGGAGCTAAATAATGGAGCTAAAGGGTGACTAAACACTGAATGCAAATTTTTAATTTAAAATAGGACTTATCACCTCCCAGCAAATTCCAGACAAATTGTACCTAAAAACTCCTTATTAAACATTGCTTATTGTTGTTCACCTTTGAAATTTAGTTTACATAAAGATTTAGGGGTAGGGCCAAATAATTACATGGCAGGATAATCTGTTCTGCTTATATATGGTTATAATAATTTAAAAAATCTACCCATGGAGTAGTTCAGGAACAAATATTCCTCAGCAGCTATTTTGGGTCAACTCAATGCATAGTCTATTAGAGGTATTACTTCTGCTGCAGAGTAATGAATCATATTTGCAGTCAGGAAGTCACTTGTGTAATTGTCACTAAATATAATGAATACAGTGCTATTTAAAGGGTTTTGGGACTGCCTGATGTTATGGAAGGTGCTATTTCTCTGGAGCAGGAGGGTAGAAGCCAGATGTCCCAGCTGCCTTCAGTTCTTATAACGAAAGAAAGGACACTGCCAGGATTTGTGCAATGGGATGCTGTCACACTCAGAATTCCTAGGTAAAGTTTAAAAGGGGCTTCTTAACTTGGAAAATTTAGTTCTCAACTGCTTATAAAAGAATAGCAAAATTCCTCTGTGTATTAAACCCTAGCTTATTAGTTTAAAAATCGTTCCTTTTGATTATTTATTCTGAGGCCTGTGTTAACAGCGCTAAAACCCACATTGCAAATCGAAGCAGAGACTCTGAAGATACCCTGGTTGTGGCAGATAAATTCCCTGGTGCTTCGTTTGACAAAAAGATGGATTAGAACAAGCTCTGGAGTGTTATTATTACCACCTCCATGAAAGATTGTTTCTTTTATTTGTATTAATTAGTGATTAGTGCTTTATATGACTTCAGCTCTATCAGATATTTTGAATGAGATGTATTGCTTTCCATAGTTTCTTATCTGAAGGGAACCCTGACAGAAAAACAGTGTCACAGCCCATGGAGCACAAGGAAGCCATTCGTGTGGCCACACACTGCACTTGGGAACTAACATGTAAGTGGAGAGTCTCTGTGTCATGGCAGAAAGCCCAACCAAATTCCTCTGAGGGGAAGCAAAGCAAAGGGCAGCACTTGGCCTCCCCACCATCATCATATGTAGAGGGTGTGGGAGATGTCATAGCCAAAGGCTTCATAGACAGTGCAGCCTCTTACTGCCAGGCAAATGTTACGGGTTAGGCAGCAGCTCCTGGTCTTGCAGCTGTTGGTGTGTCTCTGAGTCATTACAGCTCATCCTGGAGGGCCTTCTTGTCCAAATCCTTCTGGCTTCACTTTCTCTGTTCAGTATGAGCAAAGGCCTTTTTTTCTGCCTGGGAAAAGGCACTTGAAGGAGAAGTTATGTAGGTAGATGGAGAAGGCTGTGTTTAAGAACCTTAAAGTATTAATGATCCCAGGTTTAGCCTGAGGAGTTCTCAAAATGGAAAAACACAAGGCAGGTTGCTAAGAGTTAGGCCTGCACTTCAGCTTCCTATCTGAGAAGAAAAAAGAGTCTTTCTGAGATTTCATGCCTTTTGTCCATAAAAAGGACCACATCATTGGATGTGATGAAGAGGGGCAGTTGTTTAAGGTACCACTTAATGTGGGACTGATATTTTGTCAGGTGGCTGTACAAAAGTCATTGGTGTGCCATTTGTGGCCCAGGTTATGTTACAAGGATAGTTTTAAAATAGTCCATTGTACGTCATCAGCTGATCTGTCATTTTCCATAATTCATGAGCACTGGGGCAAGATTAGACAATAGAGTCTTAGGCGAGAATTCATTAATTTCCTCCATGTTTTTAGAAATGTCAGAGGTGTAAAGCTGAGAATAATAAAAGTCAAACTCCCTAGATATATCTACTGTGTTAGGAAGAATATTACTCTGAGCATCCCTGATAGTACACAGTGTCTTAGTGTGCATGTGTCTTTAATTGGTATGCAAGGAGTTTATCTACTTTACTGCCTGCACTTATCAGAAAAGATATAAAATGGGATGGCGGTAATGGCTGCCTTCAAAGAAAAAGATATGTTCTTTCAAGGGTGTAAGTGCAATAAATCTTTCTAGTTTAAGGGCTCACTGGAAGCAGAAGGATTCTGTACTGCTGACAACTGAATGTGGGGAACTTTCCCAGGGGAAAACAAATCATGTTTCTCTATTCAAAATATAGTAAAAAGTCACTGAAATGCAGTACTCCAGAATGTATATTACAATATTTCCTATTGACTCCTTTTTCAATTAAGACACACTTGCATACTAAAATGTTTCTCAGATGGTTAATATAAGGTATCTGGCACTGGACATACTTAGAATACACTTGTGAATGGTGAATGTTTCCCACAGTAATATGCAGTTAAAAAAAAAAAAAAAAAAAAAAAAAAAAAAGTTTACTTTAGGTCTTTCTGTTTGTTTGTTTGTTTGTTTTGTTGATGTTTGTTTAACTATATGATAGGAATTAATTTGACTGGAATAAAAGAGACAGTGCCGGAATTACTTGCTCTTCCAGAAACATTCTGTGCATCTATGGAAAGCAGGGTTAATACTACAGGCACCTACAGGGTCTTTTGTGAGTTGAAAAGAAATAGGTGCATTTACTTTAGAAAACCCCACATTATTCATAAGAATCAAACATTGTGCCTGACTGTTATGGAGAAACAAAAAAGACAAGGGTATTTTAAATTGATCTGTCAGGATGGTGCTTGCCAGTGCTCACTTTGCTCATGCAGCCAACAACTGATGTTAGCATGAATTTGAATAATTCCTCTTGCTTTGAATAATGACCATTAAAGTTGAGTAATGGTACCTAACAAATTTGCTAACTTTTGAGGAACTGGGTCTTATCTGAGACTGTTTGCTCCTCATCTCCCCCTGACCCTAATTGCAGCGAGGTGCTCCACACAGCCTATGACTAAACATAATGCAATTTGATTTGTGTTGCAGTGTTCTCCAAAGAACAAATCTGTAAAATTACAGCATGTGAAAGCTTAACACAATGATATAAAATGGCAGTGGCATGGTTCATATCTTAAACTGACAGACTGATGGTGATTATTGCAAGGACAATGCCCTGCATATGTCAAACGATTTGCAAATAATTTATGTCACCTTATCCTCCATTATTGTTTTTGCAGAGGACATAAACTGTGTCACTAATATTAAACTGTCGGCAAAAAAAAGCCTACCTCAGCTTTTTCCTAGCTGAGAATGCAAAGACATCTGCACAGAGACAAACATGCATATGGCCATCATTTGTCCAACATCTTACACATTGTGAAGGTTTTTTACTTGAAATGCCAACCTATGTGGCAGATGATGTATGTGTTTCTTCAGTCCTGTGATTACCAGCACAGAGCTGCTGTGCAGTGCTCTTCACCTCATCAGTTCCACAAGCTGCACTCCAAGGTGTGTGAAACATTTGCAGGAAGATGGCATCTGACATGCAGCAAGGCGAAAGCATTCTGGTGTGAATATTTGACTCCAGATTTTGTTCAAATCAGGGTCAGATTCTGACCTGGAGAAATTAGTGTGGGTAGAGATTTAGCACTACAAAATAGCAATTTGAAAACTAGAATGAATATATTTTAAAGATTGGAAAGCAGAGGAAAGTGGTGCTGTCTCCTGGGTGACTCCCAAGGGGCTGCAACAGAGAGGGGAAGGGGTAGTCTTTATAAATGACCTGGGTTTTATTTGTTTGGAAATAAGCAGAGGACAAAGCAGTCTTGGTTATTTCTATTTGTTAAGTTGCATCATCTCAACTGCTGAGTTCTTTGTTTAGGTTTTAATGCTTCATTTATTACTACCAAGAAATGCCTTTGAAGGGTTATTTTCAGAGGTTGTTGTGGTTAAAAGAGAAGCAAAGAATGCAGTGCGATGGCTGGAGCATGGAGCTGGAAAGCCAGCCTCAAGCCTCCTGGTCTAGATTTTGCCCTGCTCACATTTGGGACAAATTAATTGCAACTGCTGTGGCTTGACTCAACTCTTCTGTCAGACAGGTTTTTAGATCTGACTCATCCACTTGGATAAGTTTGCCAAATATTTCGTAATCTTTGGCTAGAAATCACTCGTTTGATTGCAGACCAGTGACATTTCAAATGTATCATGTAGTGATGCATCAAACAACTTCTGCTGGCTTCAGCGCAAGTGATGTCTCCAACTCACTGTGGTGAGGAGCACAACATACAGAGAAACTCACTGATCTGATTTAAGGATTGAAAGGTAACTCCAGTCTCTTATTGCTACCAGTTTTTCCTCTTTTGAAAGCCTCATTTAAGCATTTCACACTTTTAACCCCCTCAGGAGTGAGGAATCTGCTCCTTGCCCTTCCAAGCTTTTCTCAGCCTGCTCCTCAGTAAATCACGTTTTATGACTACATTGATCATTTTTATTATCATAATACAAGAATGCCAAAGAAATTTGAGAGAGATGCATTATCCAAATGAGTTTTAATCTTACTTCCCATTATTTTGCAGTGGTGAATTTTGTCAAAAAAAAAAAAAATATATATATATATATATATATATATATATATCTCAATTACTTCATTATTACAATTTTTTATGATTCGTAAGTTAGAAAAGTAGATTTTAGGTATTACAGTCTATAAAAATACACCATGTAGCTGATTTGCTTTGTAAGCCCTCTATTTCCTGTGGAACCAGCATTTGGAGTCACTATTGCGGAAGGTGATAGGGTTGTAGGATGCTTCTTAGTCTGAGCAAAGCCTAGAAAGCATGCTGGCTTCTCTGTTTCTTCTAAGGTGATTTTACTGGTGTGAGGAATCTTGCTCAGTGCAGACTGGGTGATGGGGTCCACAGGCCTAAGCTTCTCTCCCCAGTGCAGGAAAACCAGGAAGCAGCACTAAGGGGGGGAGGTCTCACAAACAGGAGCTGTGAGGAAGGCAGGATGGCACCAGGAACATGCACCGAACCAAATGAAAGCTCCTCCTTTGAAACCAGAATGCACGAGCTGTCCTGTGTGTGTCAAAAGCGTTTCCATCGGATGATGGGCAGCATTACAGCAGTGTGTTTCAACACAGCAGAAAGACCTTTGCACTCATACTTGTAGTATGGAAGCTATGAGCCAGATCTAGCCTAATTCTGGTGATCTTCACATACATGTGCATGAAACTACATACCTTTTACAAAACACTATAGCATATGACAAAATATGCTGGGGATAAATTTATTTAAATAGATAAAAGTGTACCCTTCCCATAATGCTCCCAAACTAATGATCTTCATCAACTAGTTCCTTAAACATGCCACAACACAGACTTAAGCTGCAATTGAAAGAGATCTCGGTGATAGTCTGTAATCTTAGCTATACACTTCTTGGCTAGGAGGCATCATAGATCAAGATACTGCTCACTTCTGGGGGAAAGAGCCAACAGGAACTGCAGAGGAATTTTAGAGAGGAATTTGCAGTAATCAAGGTAGAAACAGAAGTGGACCAAAAGGGAAGTTTTTATTGTCTTCAGAAAATAAAGTGGAAGCTCTTAGCCCAACAGATGGCTAACATCTGAAAAATGAGAGGTAATTTTCACAGAATAAACTCAGGTGATAATCCTGGGCCTCAGTGACAAAACTGCTGATCACAAGAGTGAGAGAATGGAGTGACCAGGAATAGATAGCTTCAAAGTCAAGAAAACCTGGCCAAAATTTTACTTTGGCATTCTCTCATGGATAGTGGCAGATGTATGACCAAGGAGGTAGGGTGGACCAGCTGCTGAAGTAGTTCTTTTCAGGAAGTGGTAGAAAGCGTAAAGCGTTTCTGAGAGAAGTTCCCCCCCTACAGTGCCCACACCAAGGCTCATTCAGGTGCCCTCTGATAGCTGCCTGCTTCCCCTAGGAAGATGATCTGTTCTCCAAGCCCTTAGCTGCTGCTCTTACTTTCTGTGATGGAGCATTCCTTTCATTCTTGTTTCAGATCCTTGTCACTAAACTGGAGTCACAAAACCTAGAAGAACAATGATTTGAGCAGCATTTGTAGAGGTGGCCATCATGTCCCACATCCCAGAGATCTCTAAATTTCTTCTCAAATGCAAAATAAACTCTTTGGTAAAAATAAATAAATAAATAACATAAGGAGGCATTTATGTGAGGCAAAGCTTTCTTACAAAAAATAAATAAATAAATAAATAAATGTCTTTATTAGCAAATGGGAATACTGTCAACATTAAGCCAAACAGGAAAGGCATGAATGAATTCATGCTAACCTCTCATGTCAGCTCACAGTTTCAAGTCAGCCTTTGTGCATGCTGGCTTGGTAGACAGCAGTAATTTTGGCTGCCACAGAAGTCAGCAGGAGCAGCCTGCCTGTGTGGACTGTGGGAAGCTCTTCTCCTCAACCAGCACCACATTTGATGTCTGCAGTGGTAGATCAGAACGTTCAATGCTCTCTGTGCAAAAAGCCATTGTCTTCTTTCCAGAAAATGCATTAGACGGAGCCAAAAGGGGCCTCTAAAATGTGTTTTTGTTTGTTTGTTTGTTTGTTTGTTTTGTTTGTTTTAAGCCAAAAGAAACAAAAAAAAAAATTGAATCCAAAGTTACTGTTCACTTTCAGTGGTGCCTTGTCCCTACTGGCCTGAGTTCCTCAACCATATTCGAAGCTGACAGTAAGTTTTTATGTGTTTTTTATGAGCCCAGAAAATAGAGTTTCTGTGGACAACTACATGGTCAGCTCCTCAGCTCCCTGCAGGAAGAGAATGTGGCATGGTATGGTGGCTTATGGCTATAATAGTACACAGAGACCTCATTTCCAGTATCCAGTGTAGGCCAACCCTTTTTTATTTACATGTGAAATAATTCTGATCAGGTGGTTAGATTTATTTATTTATTTATTTATTTATTTATTTTTATCCAGTAGGTAACTAATGTCCCAAGTACATGGAAACAGTTACCTGGTTATAGGCTTCTACTGATGCTTATTTTGATTCTTGCACCCTATTATTGCCTTCACACAATGGTGTTTTGCCAGTCTGGTAGCTGTTCCTATAGCAAAACCTTCCAGCCCAGACAAGCCCTGAGTTAAAGTTATTTCAACATTTCTTTCGAGGTGATTACACAATGGGTCTTGAGCTGCTTGCCAAATGCTACTTTTTGCAAAGCTGGCAATGGGGCGGGAGCCAAGTATTGCAAACCTCTGACGCAGATGAGTGCATGTTAACAGTTAGTGAATGACAGAGGAAAGATCAGCCAGGAAAGTTTCAAACTACATCATAGCAAAGCCTGACTTTGCTAATGCTTTTTACTTCCAACTCCCACTTTTATCCTAAGATCAGATAACGAGTAGCACTTTTTCTTTGTAACAATTCATTAATCAGAGAAATGATCCTTGCTAGTGTTTAGATGTTTTACTTAATTTGGTACTTCTGGCCTGCTGCCCCAGCAGTGCCAAAATTATTATTTCTCACCCAGCAGGTGATAAATAACAACTTCAGTCATGATTAATACCATGAATTTCTCAACCTGACTAATGCAAAAAACTTCAAACCTGCAGAACAAGTGGGTGATAATTGTTGTGAGAGCCATTGGAGCTGCACTCTGCTTGTAAAGAAAGAAAGCCACAGGAAATGAAGCGTTTTCTAGCAGCAAGGCTGATCCTAAGAGGCATCATTAAGTGCAGCTCAGCAGCATTCGCCATGTGCAGGGCTGTGCTAGGCTCTTTTTTCCACTAGACTGAGTTTTAAGTACTTTTAAGAAGCAGGAGATTGCCTGGTTATTTTTTTTTCCTTGGGGAGGAGGAAGAGAAATAAAATACAAGGCAGAGAAAATAGCAGATGTATATCTCATTAACACCACTCAATACTGCAATTTTTACTGTCTGATGTATGGAGTGATAAATCCTAGGAATAGCTGCTAAAACTAAAGATCCTTTACCTAATGTCTCTCTGGTAATCCCACCACATTATAAAATGCAGCATCAGAGGCTACCCCATCCAGGAAATCTGCCTTCAGAGAGGCACAGGAAAAGCAGGGGCTCAGGAGAAGCTACCAGCTGAAAACCAAGATCCAGCACTGTGATCTGAAATACCTGAGGCTGAAATCCTAGCCACTTTCACATCACGGGCTGTTTTGCCACTGCCTGCAGTGGAGCAGGATGGTTGCTCCATTTCCCATGTCGTACATGCAGCTCGTGGGACCCACACCTCCACCTGCCAAGCTCCTGGTGATAATGTCCATTCACTTGTAGATATGAGTGCCTTTATGACTTTGTACCATTTTGGCTGAGTGACTCTTGCAGTTCATGGTAGAGCATATTTAGAGGATGTACACTGGTACATGGTGCAGCTGCTTCTGATGTCCCTCTTGTTAGAAATTGAATTTTCATCTTAATTTTAGGAAACAAGAAGTTCCAGCTGTCTGCTTGCTTCACCCAAACAGCCTCTGGGAGTTTAGGATTTTTGAGCTTGAAAAGCTGTAAAAGAAAATCACCATCCACACTGTCCTGCTCCATGAGACAGACCATAGGCCTCCCTGACCTGATTCCTGCTTCTGGTGCAGTTGTACTTCACTCGGGGGCTGTCTTCTAGAAAAAGACACAATCCAAGTGTAAAACTCTCAAAGACTGCACGTTCATAGCGTTTGTCTCCTGGAGGGCTATTCAGACTAATAGAAAGACCTCTTTGCTTTGCCTTGGATGAGGCAAGTAGACTGACTTGCTCAACTCCCTTGTTATAAAGGTTATTAGGTTTGGGGTTTGTTTTTTGTTTTTGTCTTCCACTTTTTATTGCTGCTCATGTTTCAACTTTTCTTTCTTTTTTCTTGAGCTGTGCACAGCGGTTCAGCAGCAATCAGTATCCTTTATATGACTGTGACTTCCCCGTGTTAAAGCACGGTGTGCAAGCTTGGGTCCTCAGTGTTCAGCTCAGGCTGCTCTGTAGCAATACGCATGCTAGCAACATTACTTAAAGAAGCATCACATCATAATTTCTTGATTTATGAAGAACAACATCCTTTGCCTATGACTTAAATAGCTATCTTCAGCACTGGCACCAAAGCCAAGATTTTTCTTAGTTTTAAATTTAGATATTGCCTAGAAGGATGTGCAGTCTGAACATGCCATGTGAATAATTTTGCTCTTAAGGAAGTCAAAAATAGCCCTTCCCCTTTAAATTTTGTTTTACTAATGAAGTTATCAAAGTCGCACTAAACGAGCAAGGAGAGGGTGGTTAAACTTTCAGATCTCAGTCTCTGCATGTCTTCTCACTTCAGTATTGAAAACTCCAAGTAATTTGCCTGTCTCCATATCCCTAAGTGTAGTCTGAGTAGCTGAGATAGATTTACAAAACTTTGCTTGTAATAAAGATCACTATCTTTTGCCAAACCACTTCCACAGCATTTAGATGAATTTCTAGATGAGACATTCAAAATGGGTTCATGCATATGGCTACCTCAGTAGTTTTTTTGTTTGTTTGTTTGTTTGTTTCCCTCTGAAGTTAAAAGCGCACTAGGTGTTACCACACAAAATTTGCAAGGACTATCTGTTCAGCATTCAAAGTTCTGTATACCACTGCTTCTTCCTCATGGAAACCTGTTCTTGCCAAAATGTAAAAACATGGCTTAATTTAATGCTGTCATTTCAAAGCATTCTCTAAAATTTGGTAGCAAATTGGCTAATGGCCTCTGCAGCCTTAAAAGAGGAGGAACACATGGCCACCTGCAGTGCCAAGCTGTATGTAAGTTAATGCCTGCGCATAGGTGGCTTTGAAGTCCATCAAGTAAACTACTGGTAGCAGGATTGCCAAAACCACAGAAGCTAAGTTAAAACCTTCAGTCATAAATGATGCTCTGAACATAATGGGAAGTAAATGCCAAATGTAATCACTCTGGATTAAGATACTTCATTTTTTCACACAGGATTCCCTACCACCATGGCACTGCTAACTTTAGAGACCATTAGAGAGTAGTTTTCTCTCAAAGTCGCATTTATCACAATATGCCATTTTCCACAAATTAAGAAAAAAATATATTTTTTTTTCCCAAAGTTGCATTAATGCAGAAAATGCTAAAGGATTGTTTGGGATCTTGGCTACCGCCACTCACAGCAGAAACTGTCATGAAGCAGTCAAGAGTTGATGGGGTTTAATTTGAGAAGATATTCAGACGAAACAGCTTTGTGAAACAGACAGAAATGCAGAACAATGGAGATTTTCCTCTGTTGGCAAGTGATTTGATAGATAGCCAAGCCCCACTTATGCATGGATACTAACCTTAGTTTAACTCCAGTATGAATCCTGTATCAAAAAGAAGGCAGTAGGAATCCAGCTCCCTATTCCAGTTGAGCTGGCAATGCTGGTCCCTGCAGCATGAGTAAGTAGCAGTGGTTCATGAGCCACAGAGCCAAGAGAGCCCCAGCCAACCCAAGGCACACTGATACTTTCTGCTCAGGTTTTGAGAGGAGGAGGAGGTGGCAGCCAAAAATCTCGTGACCGTTGCATAACAGTTCGAGCCTTTAAGTGCTTTGACACTGAGAGGTGCAGTCAAAGGAACATGTTTCGTAGGAACAAGGCACAACGGTTCCAACCAGTCAGACTGCTCAAGCAAGTTCCCAGTTGAGCACACGGATTAGTTTTGGCACCAGCACATTTCTTGGGTTGTTAGCAGTTCTGGAAAAGCATCAAGCACAACCAAGAAAGCAGAGCGAAATGGTTATGTTTCATGTGTTCAAGGAAATACCACTTAGAGGCCTACACAGGCACCATCCCTTGAAGAGTTCCAAGTTGCCAGGGGTTTTGGAGCACCACAATTGTGTGGTTTTGCTTACTGTTGTATTACTGTGCCCACATACATCACAGGACAGGGAGGCAGAAGGACCAGGGCATGTCAGCCCCAGTCTCATACCAACCCCTTTGCTAAGAGAACCACCCCAACAAGTACTTCAAAGTTTAGAAGCAGCACTAACATACTGGAAGTGGAAACAGCTAGGCAGATGCTTAGCTAGCAAATTCATTTTAGACAGACCAAGACAAGCTGAGGAGAATAATTGGGAAATCATGGGAAGGAAAAAAAATGCAAATCTGAAAACCAAAGGTTAACAATAAATAAAAGCAGGGGCAAGACACACATAACAAAAAACCATGAAAGCCAGAAGTTACTTTGACATAAAATAAGGACTAAATAAAATCACATCAGTTATACGCAGCAAAGCTCCAAGACATTTTTGTCACCCAGCCCCTGAAGGCATTTTGGCTGAGGAACGCAACTTAAATTCTCTAATGCATTCGTTTATTTCCAGCTTAGCAATTTGGACTATTTTACAGCTATCCTCCAGGTGTCCTGTCAACAGGATCCCACTCATCTAGCTCACTCCTCCCATGGCCTGATCCCCAGATGTTACTGCTGATGCAGATGATGACATTGCTACCAGCAGTCCAAGCAGAGGATGAGGATAAAGACCTTTTTTCTTCCTTACAGAGTATCTGTCTGGGTCAGCACCAGAAAGCTTGCACTTCTATTGCTCATAATTAGTCTTGCCTTCTGTAGTGAAAGCTTTGACTTAGGTGCTAACTACCCATCTTCCACAAGTGCAGCAGATTCTTATTGTATTGCAAGGATGTAAAGAAAGGTTGAAGTGCTACTCTAATAGGAATAGTAGGAGGGGAGAAATAAAATAAGAGCTAGAGCTCTATTTTTACCCATTAGTTTATAAATGTTGGTCCCTTTGTCAACATGTATTTTTGAAGTGCAAGCACACAAAAGGCTGGTGAGTACAGGGAGAAGGAAGAAGTATTTTCTCATCATTAGTTTTATTACATAGTCAAATTATTTGTTTTCTATTTCAAGCAAATTGCATTCCTTGTCTTTTTGCTATAATGACGAACAGAAACTTCTATTACATTCACATAAAGCTCAGTTAAAAAAAAAAAAAAAGACATTTAGATCAGATAAACTTTTTAAAATATTTTATTTATTTTTAAATACAGATACTATGCTTTTCAAAGGTCACTTTAGAGGCAGTGGCACATAGCCAATTAATATGGAATTAAAATGGAAGTGCCCATAGTCATTTCAGGTTAAATGTGCACAGTATGTTCTACAACACAAAAACTATATTTAGAGTTTTTCTTGACCCAGAATGATTTGCAATCCACTCCAACCAAGTAACTTTCTTATCTCAGTAAGGACCTCTTAGCAGATCTGGGTGCAGCAGTTCCAGAGTTGTCCTTATCATGACCTTCAAAGTACTGCTGCTCTATTCGCCTACAAAAGGCTGTGAGATTACCATAGTTTTTCACTTTTTCAGAAAGTTCATCCGTGGTTAGTTGAGTAGTGAGGATTGTGAACAGATGTCCAAATACCAGAGCATCTAATTCAGTTGGTCTGTAAAAACAAATGGAAAAAAAAAAAAAAAAAGCAGGTATTTTGTCAAGTAAGGACTGATTAAGAAAAAAAATACACTGTTCTGAGTAACTGTTAGACAGCAATGCAATCTAAGAATGGGGAAGTAATCAAGCAACACTCTAAATTTAACAAATACATGAAAAAGTGTGTGTGTGTGTATATATATATATATATATATACATATATAACTATGCATATCTATATATGCATATATGGATATAAATATATAGCACATATAACAATGCAGAAAAACTGTCCTAGCATGATGTACATTTACTGTCCTGTACCTAGTATAGAATGTTACTTAAACACAGGTAAAGTTTGTTATAAAAAAAGACACATTTAAAGACAACTGCATAAAGGTGTAAATTTTTAGACTATATGAGATGTGGTAGACTCTATAGAAAAGACAAACAGGAATAAAATTAAATCAACAGAAAAAAATAAACAGATTTTCCTTTTAAAACCTATAATTACTTTTTTTTAAAAAAAAATATCATGTTTGTATTCCAGTCACACATTTGAATTTCTTCAACCAATAACACAGAATTGAAATAAACCAGGAGTTTTTTATATTTATATATTTAAAGTATACATGGTGTGTGTATATATACATATATGCGTGTGTACATTCATATGCTTTATATATATATTTATTTACACATACCACATGTACATTTTACAATATTTTTAGGGGTGGATGTAGCATTTCAGAAGAGGGTAACTTACTGCTTATTGAAGAAATATGGTTGTGTTCCTAATCTCTGGGAAAGAGCCTGACAACACTGATCTACATCTTCAAGCACCTATCAAAACACACAGGAGATAAGGTAATCATAATGTCAGGGAAGACCAACATTAAAAAAAATAACCTTCTTACTGTATTTGTCCTGATAGAGGGAACAAAGAATACACAATGTTGGCACATCAAAAGCTGCTAAAGGTAGGTGGCTAAGTGTTATTTAATCTAACATTTAACATACATCAAATTAAGTGCTTTCCATAAGATTTTTAACTTAGCTTAATTAAAAGTACTAACTTACACCTCAAAACTGCCTTTTTCTTTTTTGCTACAATCCTGAAAAGCATGACTATTAATACCACAGCAGGTGGGGGACTGTAATTTATAAATTATTTTCAGGACCATGGCGTAAACTAACAGTAGCAAAAAATACACATATAGCAAAGCATCTTTCTTCCCACCCCATCAGAATGCATATAATTTAAGATATATTGCTGCTGAAGGTAGATACCTGACTCTAGATACTGTTAAAGTACACAATATATATATTTCTATTGCTACTGTTTCAAGAAAGCATTAATTCTCTGAAATTTTAAATAAAAGAGGAAAAGGCGGTGAACAAATCAGCTTCACCTTTCATACTGACCTGCTCAAGCGACTTGCCAGCCCATCCAATGGCTTTCATCTTCCGCCTTATCTCCCACTGCTTCTGATAGGCCAAAATGCGGTTAAGAGGCCACGGGTATGGGGAGCCGTACCTTGGGTGGGTAATCTTTGTTTTAGAAACAGAAAGGTACTTAGTTATAACAGAAGAAATGCAGATACCTCTGTTTACAAAATAGCTAATATTCACACGTTTCTGCCACAAAAGGAGATGTAAAGGAGAAAGGGTTTTGCATGACATGTTGCAACTATTTGTGCAGAATTTATAGTTTGCAGTACTTAAAACTATTACCATAGAAAATTACACAAAACCCACATCTATTTTGCAGTCATCTACCTCCAGTAAAGACACAACTTCCCTAAAACGTATATGCAAACAAAATTAAAGCGAAAAGACTGTATCATTAATGGCACAAACGTCAATGTTTCATTTATAAGTAGGGACTTGCAATTGTGAGCAAAAGTGTTTCCTCATTAAATTTTAATTACGATAAATGTTGCAGAACCACTCACCTCCTCTACTGTAACATCATCACACCACTGGAGATACAGCTAGGAACAGAAAGAACATTTACTAAACTTCCTAATAAACAAGAATACACATACAATCATTTCTCACCAGTAGATTTTTTTTTTCTATATTACATTAAATTTAATTTCTTCTATTAGATCTCAGAATGTAGAAAAGAAATTAAAACTGGAAGCCACATGCCCAGTTGCTAAACCTCAGTTGGCCAGCACCAGTGCAAAGCTGAGGCCGAAGGCCCACCCACTCTCTTTGTCTGTGCCACACACAACTCAACACGCAGGTTTCCAGCCCTCAGCTACATGCTTGTGAGCATTTCCAGTGCTGGAACTGCATCATGTTAACTGGCCACGGATGCAACCCATGGGTAACCCAGCTTCTAGCAAGGCACATGAGCACATGCACTATGAAAGGCAACAGTGGGGCTGCCCAGCCAGCCAGGGGATGGGGCAGAATCCCAGGAACTGCTGACATTTTCCATCTGCAGAAATCAGTCGCTTCTACAGCTACACAGCACACTTCAGGTGGGTGGGGGAATCATACACGTGGCTTGAGTTTACAGGAATATTTCATCAAGTAGTCCCATAGGATCCAGAGAATTTATTCCTGCCTCATTTCTCCTCCAAAGTTGATGACCTAATCTAAGACTTAAGTACAGGAAAAAGTCCCATCCTTTCCAGTACAGGAAAAAGTCCTAAAGCTTTCTTGCCTATAATCACTTATGAAAGTGTGTGGAGTCACTATGGCTTGCTGTACCTCTGCTGTCAAGAGCATATTATTGACTAATTCCATGTAGGCTTTCATCTCAGCTTTTTGGACTTCATCCAACCCATCACTGAGAGAATGGCCCTAATGGGGAAAGAAAAAGAGAGACATGTAAGAAAGGATATTGGAGTATTCAGCAATGCCTGACCCAAGGACCTCTGAAGTCAGTGAGCTTTGGCTCAGATGCTGATCTCTTACATAAGCTCAATAACAAATTACATATGTACTTTTTACATAAAGTGTATTTAGAATGAAAAAGAAATCATTGTAACATGATATAGTTAACCTACAAGAAACGTAGGCTATTACCAGTAACAGTTTAACACAGTTTGAGCACACAACCTCCCAGTTAGTATATGTTTGTGTCAAGAAGTAAACAAGTTTACATCTGTGATACAGCCTTATCAAGGTGCTCAGTGAAAAGACAAACATTTTTGAAGGAAAAAAAAAGGCAAATACAAACAGTATCTGACACTTCAAAATTTAAACCAGCTATTTCAGGGTTTAAGAATTCTGAGAAACTAAGACAGGGCACATAGAAAAGGGTTCTCAGAAAGTGATGTTGGTATGTAGACAGTCTGCACAGAACTTATTTCCACAATTTAAGGTAATATCAAAGAAAAACATTTCCACCTCAACGAACTCCCACTTCAGGGTATCCTTCTTTTAAAATGGCGCCTGATTTCCACACTGCTTTAAAAAATGAAGTAACAGCCTAGAGGAGCACACCAAATAAGCACAAGTGCTAAGGAGAGCTAACGCACTATTCAGTAATAGATGAAGACAATGTATGATTACCTTGGCTTTTACAAACTGTACTATGGGCCCGAGTTCAGATACTACTTGATTTCCCACGTGAATAAAGGGCACTTTGCCTGTAAAATGAAAAATGTATTTTAGTAAGAGCTTTTTATGCATGTAAAACAACATTTCATATTTTCAAAGCAATTAAATATTATAGGTACACCTGAACACAATTTTTTTTGTTGTTGCTTTTGGTTTTATTTTTAAACAAGCACAGGTAAAGTTTTTAGATACATAGCTCACACAGTTTTAATTTGTAATAACAAACGTAACTGCCTGATCTTCCTCCTCCTGACCCACTTTTACATGCAGGACTTGCAGTTGTGTATTTCAAAGTTATTGAATGAGATCTATTGACTTGTATTTTAATAATGGGTTTTGTTTTGCTGGAAAGACCAAATTCAACATTTGTCTGAAGTACAGCTGGGAAATCCCAGGAAAGCAGACAGAGCCCTTGGCTAGTTTGACAACAACGCGTTCCCACCCTCCCTTCTAACCCACTAGCAGGGAAAGGACTGCTGAAAGAATGACAGGAGAGGTGGCCCTGTGCCCAGAAAAGCAAGCAGGGGGAAGCGAAATGCACACTCAGCAAGGCAGGATTTTGACTCTCCCTCCTCCAGTTCTTCAGATTTCCAGCAACTGGGCCAACTGGCTCCTGACAACTGCCCCAGCCTTCACCCTCTGGTTGTGAGTGAGCATTTTTTTTAGGTCACTGTGGTTCTGGGGTCAGGAACAGCATTAGACCCACATTTTCCCTGTTGAGGAGTTGGAGGAGGTGGGGAGCTTTTTCATTGTCATGGAAGCAAAACCGTGTTAAAGCTTAATATCAGAAAAGATCAACACTCAGTCTATATAGCTCAGCCCAGAAGGCCAGGCATGGGGCAGGACTAAAACCAGCCAGTCCACAAAAGGGATCTGGGAAGTGACTGTTAACTGGTGGAACTTGTGATGGTGTGAAGGAAGGCTCCTGAGCCTGTATGGACCGTGTTCGCTGCGTGGTGACTTCTGTTACACACAGACCCAAGCGGTGAGGAAGCACTGTTACATGCAGCAAAGCACAAAGAATGACAGAAGTTGCCAAATGCCCCTTTTTCACAGCTTTAAGCATGCAAAGTTGAGTGCTCCTGCTTCAATCCACCCTAAACACACTGCTCATTCTGTAAATCTTCATCCAAATGCAACTGACAAACTCCACCCTTAAGTACCATGTTAAGTTTAAGACTAAATCTTATATGACTGCTTACATGACTGAAGTGGGCCATCGAGTGGAGAGAAATGCTGGACATTTTGTATCACCAAAAAGGCCCTCATGACTAAAGACAGCAAACAAGCCTGCCCAGTACAATGGGGCACAGCACATGCTTTCCTGTCTCGTGCTGTGGGCAAACTGCTTTCTACAGAGAGCCCAAAGAGCAAGATCCATCAATACCTGCCTGACTCCAAATATGTTATTAGCAATACATGCATTCCTTTCCACTGAAACACATAAAACCTAGTGTTAGGCCTAGTTCAAACAGAGTTCATGCTCGCAGCATTCAGTCATGGTTTTTATCCCGAGATTCCCTTTCACTGGCTCAGTTGGCCTAAGGGTAATAAATGAAGTGCACCACACCAACAAAGGCTCCATCTGCATCCACACGCTGCATACTGCGAAAGGAAACGCAGACCTTCCTGAGCTGCAGAGTTCAATGATTTCAGCTGTGCTGCACTTTCCACACAAAGACAATCCTTTAGTATTCCACTTTTGACTCCCTCAGAATGGATTTTGTCATTACGACGACAAAGTAAATAACCTTCACCCCCAAGCGATGAGATGCAGATCTCTGTCTACCACTGCTAGAGACAGAGGGTGGTGGAAAGGGTGCAAATACAAACTTTTTTCGAATTATCCTTACAGAATGAAAATGTGGTAAAGAAAGGAAACTGGGAAAATGTCAGATGCCAGCAAGTGTGGACATGGGTTATGGAGGGCATGCAGCTGCCACCAGTCACACTCCTGCAGATCTAAGAAGCTCCTCTGTGTAGATACTCAGCATTCTAAAGCTATCTTTACCTACAAAAGGTAAATATTTTGGTATTTTTCAATGCTGCCAAGCAGCTTTCCTTCTTTCTTAATAGTATAACTCCAGCTGCTTTGACTGAAATATCAGTAGCAGCAGCAGAACTCGTACAGTTGGCTGACAAACTGACAGGCCCTTCCATATGGCAAGCGTCAGCTAGAGCCAGGCAATTGGCAAATAATATCTTGTAACCCAACAAAAATTGAGCAGGAGCGCACTGACTGCCAGACTTGCGAGCCCTGCATTCAGCAGTTTTCTCTGGGTATCCAAGAGAGGTTTAAAACCACCAGGCACCCGTAAGAGTGACAATGCATTCTTCCCCTGTATTTACTTACCTGCCACCATCTCCCAGACAAGGTAACAAAAGGTACTCTCTCCAGTTTTGTCTCACCCCAGGAACAGCAAAATACAGTACCATTCAGCAGGAATATTCCTTGGATGCAGATTAAATGCATTTTTGGAAACATAAGTCTTTGTTTCAACTCACAATCCTCCAGCTTTTTAGAGAAGGTTGCCACCAGGCATTTGAACTGTCTGCTACACCTAAGGATGGCATTCACAGGCTTCCTTACGTATTGTACCATTGTTACTTTACATTTAACTGTTTTAATTGTTTACAGGAAAGAAACCGCACCGAAGAGGAGGGGGAAGGCATCCCAGACACGTAGCACGACTGACTTATCAGCAAGACAAGGCACAGTTGCCATGGCATCCAACTGGAGGTGTAATGTAGTAAGCTAAATGAAGGCCGCACTTACCAGATGGGGACATGTACTCGGCATTTGCCCTGCAAACCACCCGGACCGGCAGATTGCACATTTGCAAAAAGGCCTGCAAACAAAGCATTTAAAAAGCATTGATACACCAGTGACAGACAAATGTGTTCTAGATACATATCACTATGTTTTAGCAAATTCTTAGCACATACCTATGACGTATAGTTCCTTGCACACTGCTTTTAAGCGAAAAGAAAAACACGGTTTTCTAACATTTTTAGACAATTGTTTATTGTCCTGTCATTGACTGGCATTCTTCTAATGAAGTTTCTTTCCCCCCTCCCCTCAAGAGGAGAGAAGAAGCACCATCTGAAAGACACAACTAGTGTTGTGGCTGTACAGAATTAAGTGACACTTGGCCCATCCTGAAAATCACAGTACTTGCTTCTTGCAGCTAGAGTTGGCTAACCAAACTCATGCTGTGTAACACAACAAACACACGTAGCACCTTCCCACATTACAACAGTTGCCAAAAGTTTTGCTTTACAACACTCTAAGAGCACCAGTCTGCTTTAGGGGAAAGAATTTATTATCTGTAATTTATGTGAATCACGGAGAGCGCAAGTCATCGATTTACTGTTTCTTTCATCTCTAACCTTGGATCCAAAGCATCCTCAGTAGGATACTGATTTTGTCAGCATCTGCTGTCACTACCAAATCCCTGGTGTGTTTCTGTTTAAAAAGCAAAGCATCAAGACAAATACCTACAATTTAGAGGTATCATGGCACATAAGGAACCTCTTAAACTGTAAAGTCTTACAACTGGGCTGAAGTCCTATCATTCACTTTGTCTTTGCAAATAGAAAGGTTGGGATTGCAGACTTCCAACATTACACCTATTTATCCACCGTGGCTTGAGGTTCAAAAAAGCATACTCCAAGAATACTACCAACCATGAAGGAAAATGCTGCTTTATCTTGAGGGAAGGCGTGGTCTGCATTAGCTGCAAGTGAGAAGATCAAAGCCAAAATGTTAAGTGCCTCGGGTCCCAGAGAATGGCAAACAGCACAGCATACTTTTAAAGCTCTTTTAGAAACAGCTCTCCCAGCTTGAGTGTACTCTATTTGCACTTGGATCTCATTTAGGAGATGGAGTAGAAAGCCAAAGAAAATAAAGTAGATAGCACCCAGCAAGAGCCCTGTCAGATTCCCAGAACGTGACCTAACCATAATTACATTCAGGAAACCAGTGCCCACAGCAGGTGTCACTGGCCACTTTCTGCACGAGCTTCCTCCTAGTTACAAGATCTGGCATTAAACTGTGCTCTCACAGTTTTAGATGCTCAGGCCCTAACCACAGACATCAAACTAACCCAAATCTTAACTGCACTGAGACTGCTCGTCTCCACATGAAGTCCGTAAGGCATTAACTAACACTGCCACCAGCACTCTTCCCAACTTTGTGCCTTCTGTAGTATCCATCAAACAATCCCCCTCCTCTCCCTCATGCTCTTCAGGTGCTTTGTTCCCAAACCCTAACCCAAGCACTGACACTAACTGTACCCAGGGAACAAAAGCTGAAATCTTCAGACCCTTTCAAAGCCTCTTCCAACCAACCCAATAACCACACAGTTCATTACACCTTTGGCTCGTGCATTTTCAGATGAGCTATGGACGTGAACTGTTACAAAGACACTGACTGCAGCTGACAGCAGCCTGCCTCTGAGCTCTAGAGGCTCTGCAAAATTCACTTGGATAACTTGGGTTTCTACAGATTTCCTCAGCCTAATCCTAGCTGAAAGCTCTGCTTGGGAGCCAGTTACTACACAGCCACATGCAGATCTGTGTGTGTGTGTATGTATATCTGCCAAGTACTACAAGTCTTGTACTACTCAGGAATAAACCGGTCCTTTGATGGCCAAAGCCTCACCCCTACCAGAACCTCTACAACTGCTTAAGGCAGCAACTATCACCCATAGAAAACACAGGGCACTGCTCACATTTGACAACATCCCACTTTTTAAGTGTGCAGCATGCCGAAGTCCACCACGTATCAAGACTCTTGCAGCCTCAGCTTCCCAAACTCAAACACAAAAGACTATTTCTTAAACAGGAATGTAAGGCATTGGTCTCAGTCCCAGACCTCTTCCTTTGCCTGTTGGTTCTGCAGGACCTAGGAATGGTGCAGAGTGTTCCAGCTACCGCTATATGTATCATGTCCTCTGCCCAGACTGGGGCTCTATATGCAACTTACGAAATATCCTCAAGACAAGAATTTGGTGATTTTGGTTCAGATTAAATACTCATTAGTGTGCCACTGCCAGATGCAGTGTAACCTGCTGAATACATATAACAACTCCACTGGAAGGCAGACTTGGTTCTTCCTATACCTCTGTCAGTTACAGCAGGATGCAAACAACCTCCCCTCAGCAGCTCTGTGATGTGGTGGAACTGCTGGCACAAGGCAGCAGATTCAGAAGGAAATTCATCCTCGGGCAGGAGAAGGGGGGATTGAATTCGTATCATACTACTTCATCCTTAGCCATTGAATTTCACCTCAAAAATATGTCAAGTTTCATTTTATCCGGGCTTACCAAACGAATTCCCTTTGCAGCAAGGCATTAAATTAACTCTGCGATTCTGCATTAAGCTAGAGATGAATTTTAAGACCGCCATGTACTATTCTCACTGCTGGTGCAGAAGAGAATGTCTGAACTGCACTGGAGTTCGAGTAACACATGAATAACTAAAGAGCTTGCGAGTGCAGAGACACATTCAAGCACGAGGAAGTGAATCAGAAAACTATTTTTACTTTTCCATATCAGTGTGTCAAAAATGAGATATGCCAGTACAGAACACTTAGGTTACATGAGTTCCTTCAGCAAATTATTGCCTACACTGTACATAGGCTCCTACACAGTACAAGATTACCACAAAAAATACAGTTTGTAAATGTGAAAAGCATTTCTCAATAGAGGCTAAGCTATAAATAAAATCTTATTAGTGTAAAGAGTTCAGCCAAAATTCCATCAAAAATCTAAATGTGACCTTTCTCTCTCTCCTTCTCCTCAATAAATATCCACAGACCACAGAATATCGACCTTTATTATATTTGGCAGGAAAATTCCACCTCGGTCTCTGGCCTAGTTCAAAGTGGACTGAGAACACATTGCCATTGGGACATCTTAGAAATGCAAACACACGGGGTCCGTGTGCCTTTTCAGCACTTAAAGAAAAGCACAGAGAGGAGGTTAAACTAGAATTGAGCTCTAACGTGGGAAGAAATTTTAACTGAACTAAACAAAATGTTCGCTACTCTGCATAACAAAGAGCAGACTCTAGCAAGCATAGAAGTCAGCTGGTCTACCCTCAGCAAGCTTTAAAAAAGACCTTCAAAATAACCACCAACACAACACAATAAGAAAACATCTGAAAATGGAGAACTGCTATCATGCCTTTAAAAAGTTAAAAAGGCAGGGAATTAAATACCAACATGCTTGACTGTACCCAAAGCAATCTTAAGTGCTCCTTAAATATTCCTGTGCAGGAAAATGAAAAGTAGAAGGAAAGTTCCACACTGGGAGCTTCCACTATAAGGGCTCAGCCTAAGAAACAGACCTTGCAATTAGCATCACTGCCGGAGTACTTCGATTCTTTTATCAAATGACTAAGAAGCTTTGGATACTACTTGTATTAACAACACAGGTGGATTCCTTTTCTTTTTTTTTTTTTTTTTTTGACTTTTGAGTACAATGAATGTTCAAATAATTGTGATTTCTTTTAGAGAAGAGATGGACAAAAGTTTTGACCAATGCATCCTTGTAAATATTTACTGCCTGAAAACCTCAACTTTCTTTCTGAGATACTCAGCTAGATGAATTAGATTTTAGCCAGTAACTGGCTAAGTGGCATGAACACTTACCAAAACAGTTGAAAATGGCACAAATTAAGGAAATCCCACAGAGAAAACATAGGAGAAAGAAGACAAAGCAGCAATTTTTGTGAGGCATTATCTCCTGTAACATTTTAGCTCGGTGATCAAGGGAGGCTATGTTCCCTTTTTGCCCACTCACTAGAATGTTAAGCACCAGCACATTTGGTGTGCAGATGGTATCAGACCACTACGGTTTCCAACCCCGTGAAAAGATGCAGTGGGATACTCATTATTCCAGCTCAGAACATCTCACTCTCCCTTGGATACGTACTTCACATACACATCTTGAGCAAGCCACCAGGAAACGGGAGTGAGCACCACTCCTCCGAGAGCTTTTGGAATGAAGGCTGGAACCACCCCACTGCAGTTCTGCTGAGATTTATGAAAATATCAACATCCCTTCAAAGACATCGCATCAAAAGCTGAGCGACCTGAAAGATCAAGGGCCTAGCCTTATTCTAGTACATCAGAGATCATTGTTAACATCATAAATTTGGCTGATCAACTTAAAAAGACCGAAAGGGGCCAACTGAATTTGAAGATAGTTAATCAAACCCTACCAAAAAAAAAATCATCTAAAAACTGGTAAGCAAGGCAGCAATGGTAAAACTAGAAACCTGACACTTAACTGAGCACAAGCCTAACTGTCATACCTTGCAAAGATGCTTTTAATTCCAAAGAAAGGCATGGAATTCCCCTCTCTCCTTTCCTCCTCTGGGAAAAAAAAAAATGCTACCACAGAATGAACAGAGGGAATCCACAACCTGGATCTCCTCCAGTATTTAGGACTCTCATGCAAGAATATTAAAGCAGTTGCTTAACAACTATCCAAAGAGTTAACTACTAAGATGAATCAAAAAAGGATTAATAGTCTTATTTCCCTTTGCACATGTTACAAAATATCAGAGGTGACTGCCCAATACACTTTATATAAACAAAGAAAACTTCATTCAGGCATAAATATACAGAATTAACTACAACTGAAGGACATCAAACCAAAATGCTCAGGCTTTTAAAATAAATGAGTAATTTCATGGTTCATACTAGCTAAGACAACATTTATGAGAGCAATAAAATCTCAGGTTGGGAAGGACTGAGTTCATTCCACTAGAATCAGCAGGGCTTCCTCCTGTACCCATATATATATCACTGGCTATTTGCATTTCTGTAAATTTAAAAACAGGGGCCTGACTTCTTGTTCAGTACCAGCATTGGCCAATGACTGAAGCAGAAGATGGGAAGACAGTGCAGGTTAGCAACTTATGTCCAGTGTAATGTCTTCTTCAAAAACCTTTCTCCCAGTTACTTCTGGAACAAAGACTGTCCTTTCTTTGAATGAGGTTAATGTGATAAACAGAGAAAGGTATTAAAAACAAAACAAAACAGAACAAAAAAAAAAAAACATTTGACTTAATGGGGTCTGTCATTATCTCTTACACGTGTGCTCTCTCCCCTCTTCTTCCTTGAGAATCACCCCCTTCTCATACCAGTCCAGCCTCTGTACCTGTAGCATCACCAACTCTTCTGGCACCCGGGAAAAGCAGAGAAATGTGAATGGTAACTTTTTAGCAATGCTACTGCTACCTTCTTCCAGACTGAAAGCTCTCAGTCTCAAGTTTTTACTGCTTCTGTGCACCTCATTTTTAATGGGAGGCTTTGCTGTACACTGCAAAGTGGAGAGCTGCTGCAGATCCATGGGGAAGAACAGAGGAAGGGAGAAAACATGCCACAAAATGAATTACATTTCTCCTTCCCTGTCCTCCTCATATTTAATGTTACAGTCTAGGGAAGACAGAGTCTGGGAAAAAGGACAGTAAACTAATAAAAAGCAGAGAAGCCTCTCAGTGCATCTCCTGTCCTAACGCACCCAGACTGGGCTGCTGTGTTCTCCTCCCAAACTGTGGCATAAGTCACTCTGTTTTGAAAGTCAGCATGGAACAAACCAATTTGTATTTTTGCTGCAAGAGAATGAAGAATCAGCAGCTATATGAAAAAGGTTGATCTGAAGCTTTGAGATGACACTTTTTACAAAATTAATCAAACAACTTATGCCTATCACTCACTTCAATCATGGCAGGTGACACCTGACAAAATCACTGAGGACATTTACAACAGCGTTGCTTAGAGGACACAATCAACTGAAGGCTTGTTTTGTTTTCTTACAGTTTACCCAATTTCAAATTCAAAATGTAAAGAGCATGTCAGATTTCAATTACCTAAAAAAAAATTACCAGTGCCATCACTTTTGTGCTGCTTTGCCAAGGCCCAAAAGCACAGAGCCCAGAACCACTGCCCATCGCGGGCAGCTCACCCCAACCCTCCCTCTCCTCCACTTCTCACACGAAGGACGTTTTCAGCTCTGCTGCTGCCCTAAAAACAATGCAAGAAAGTGATGCCATTGTGTCTTCCTACAATGACAAGAATGGAAAATGACTGTGCATGAAGTACAATGGGAAGGACTAAGAGAAGAGAGGTGAGAGTTTTGTATTTACTCCCTCGGTGACCTTCACTCTCCCTTCCTCTTTGCCCTGCCCCACAAAGATTGGGCACTGTCAGAGATCCATCACAATGCTCTCCTCTTCCCCTCCAGCCCCTCTCAGAATAATACATGTGAGCAAACACATATACTCATTAAAAATGAGTTACAACTTGATGTAAATCATATCCAGATTGCAGTTGCTGAGATCAGAGGAAAGAATGAAATTACTTATGCCAAGACTCAAATAGTTCACAACTTACGTCCCCACATGAGGAACGCTATTTTCAGATGGCACACACTTCAGGCTTCGTTTGAAGAAGATTTAGTCATGATTAGATTTTTAATAAAGAACGAACTATTCCAAGCAACTCTGTTCAGCAGCACTTCTAGAAGCACTCACACAATACTGTTGTGAAGAAAGAGTAAAAGGCATTTTCTGTTTTCATTCTTACATTATTTCATGAGCATACAAAGGACAATATGTGATGACAACTAGAGAGTTATTCTCTACTTTATTGCAGGAACACATTTTAAAATTAAAAACCATGAACAAATCTACAGAATAATTCAGTTTTCATATCAAACAGCTGCAGACCCTGTAACTGAAATAGTATGTCTAAGGTTATAAATGAAAACTGTTCAGTATCATTCTTTGAGTGACAGATTAAATTCCTAATCCAGTTATGGTAATGGCCACATTTGTAGTTTAACATAAATTAAGAGCTTAATTATATTTGTGACTATTTTAAACAAAATAACAAATTCCTTTGTACCTGTGAATGTAATTTATAGCAAAGCCACGTTCATTTTCCAAAACAATCTATTTTACACTGCAGCCCAACACTGCTCTAATGGTATAATGTAATTCTAGTTGTAGAATGTGGAAAGAGTAGATTCACTGGTAGCACAGAGGTTTTGAAGATAAATGAAGATGCTATTCATTCAGGGGTAATTTCATCTTAGAACTATATGAAAGATGTTTCACTCACAAAAGGTACCTGTATGGCTTGGGATTTAAGCATGTTTTCAGCTACAACATAATGCTGCTAGATTGATTATGTTGATACTGCATTTCTCATCATGAAGAATTCCAGCTTTTATTCTCTTTAAAAAAAGAGACCGTCAGATTTTCATTTCACTATGCCTTTGTTCAAACCTCTGCAACAAGTTCAAATTTCTCCTAATGTTTTGTCTAGAGGAAAACCAAACCACAATTCATACACACACACACAAAAAATCACAAATCTGTAGAGAGCAATTAATCATGTGTGATTTACACATTTATTTGATTACTTGTTGAAGTAAATAAGCAGTTAGTCTGTGTAACACAATTTTAAATTGCCCAAACATCCTTCTGTTATTCAGGACTAAGAACAGACAATTCTAAATGCACTTTCCTGGAATATATTAAGACCATTTACAAGGACATCAATTGCACTAGCAATTAATACATAACTTAATGTAATGAGCTGCAGGCTGTATAACCTCAGGATAGCTACTAGAATTTCCACAGTCCTGAACAATCTAGACAGCCTTTTAAGCAAGACTCTAACGCTACCTGCATAAATATTTCAGAAGAATCTGCAAGGACAGAGGTAGTCTAACCACTCACATTCCTCCTCCTGACAAGTTGGGACAGCACAGAGATGCTCCATGCTGCATTTGAGGCCAGAGGCCCAGCAAAGCACAGCTGCATTAAGCCCCATCCACCTCCTCTGCTCCACCAGTGCTGCCCAGTCGCTGGCCAAAAGGCTCTACCTGCACCCAGTATCAGTAGGAAGACAGGGCCTGGGCAGGCCCTCTGCTTCAGGGCGAAGCATGGTCTCATTTGGTTATCACATTTGATCCAAGTTCACGGCTGAAAGTAAATGAAAAACTGTAGCCTACTTGCACAAGAATAAAGCTGTATCCTAAAGTATATAAAACTCAAAAAGAAGTGTTTATAGACTTACAAACACACAGCGGACCTAACTCACCATCTGTAAGAGATGAAGACACAGGTGGCCTGGCTTCTGGAAGGCCTTGGGTCTGGTGATCGTCCTTACAGAAAGGCCCAGAACCCACTTCTTAAATTGCACAATTCTTTCTTTTACTTTTCCAGTTGACCAAGCATTACTGAGGTCTCTCTCTCCCAGATACCTCCACATGAAGTATCACAAAAAAACACCATGTTGCAAGAAATTATATGCAGAAACTCATACACATGCTACCTTCTGCTTGTCAGTGCATGGCAACAGCATCCAAAGGCACCAGACCTACAGACCAGACATGCATAAAGGCAGGCACAGCAGCACCTCAAGTACCTGGCAGACAAATGTAAATAATAATAATAATAATAATAATAATAAGGTTGAGAATACAAAATGTATTTACATTACTGAGAATGAGTATTTAACATTCCTTTTCCCTTCTTCCCTCTCCCCCACCCATGGTCTGATAATGGTAACCCAAAACCCCCCTAACAAAACACCTTCAGTTGTTCTGTGACTGACATAAGTTCTGTATTTGCTTCTGGTTTTTGGTGCCTTTTTTTTTTTAGTATGATATGACTGATAAGCAGGAATGCTGTATAATTGAAGCTGTATAATAAATAAAGGGAGAATGCTTTTAACCATGAGTCACACTATCTAGGAAGTATATGTATTTTCATTAGCTTTAATGAGAACGGGGCTGAACATCCCATGAGAAGAACACAGCCTTCATTCCACATACACCATTCTCATTTCTGTAGCTGGAAAATCATTGCTGACACTAAAATCGGGGGAAAATACTAACTGCTCTGCAGTGAAAAGAGTTTCATTCAATATCAAGACTCTGCAGCCAAAGATCAAATGGGCTTCATTTTCAGCAGGACTGTATAACTCCATGTTAACGAACAAGAAGTGCAAACACCAAGATGTAAGAGAGATAATGCACTAGCTCATTTGAAGTTATGTTGCATTTTCAGCAAATTTAAAGGACCTGAACACAGTAAAAGACAAAGGAATTCGTAAACCAGTCTGCTTTCAGGAACAACAATGGGTAGAAGAGGAATTAAAAAACAAAAGCAAAAAAACTACCAGAATCAGCAGAAAGATTCCACAAGATGAGAGGGATTTTTTTTTGTTTGCCTAGCTGCTGAAAGCACCACTAACACAGCTGCCTAACAATTCCCAGAAGACTCTGTCCTCCCCTCTCTTATATGAGATATTGTTATAGTCAGGAGCCCAGACTGCACTGCACACGGAGAAGTCCTAAATCCAATCGCTATCAGAACAGCAAGACAGAACCAACTTCCTACATTCAGCCTTCAGCCCCCACTACCCACCAACTCCAACAAGATGCCCACAACAGCCTTTGTTATACCTCCACTGAGATCAACTTGCACTGCTGTATGCTCGCTTTGCTGACTAGAGGTACCTCGAGCACCAACTGCACTGCTGGGTCATCAGTTTTACAACTGCCAGCCTCCACTTCCTACAGCATTGGATTTTATTATTTATTTTAGATCTATCTCTATATGGGTTCTCCAAGAGCTATCCCAGAGCAGCGTGCTGCAGAGATGCTGCAAAGAGATTGAGACAGATCTGAAAGACCAGTTACAGCACACGTAGAGTCCTGATGTGAGCCGCGTTCCTTCAGATTTGATGGCAGCTGACTCCGTATGCTCTTTTCATCAGATGTACTCTGATGCATTTTCACCATATGGAAGTTCATCAAGCCATGAATGAGCTACATATCTCTCTGGTGATATTCACTTACACAGAATCTGTAGTAGGGACAAGGGAAGGGCAATTGTGGGAAAAAAAGCCCCAGGTACCAGCCCCTATTCCTCCTCCTATCCTCCCCCTTCCTTCCTCAGGGAAGAAATTAAAAAAAAAGAAAAATACACAATAGAAAAAGATATGCAGTAAAAAGATAAAGGTCCTCTCATCAGTATAAAAAGCAAATTCTGAAACAGAGGCACTCAGCAATTTCCTTATGCAAACCACACTGGTATATTTAAAGCTTTCTGATCACTTAGCTAGTAATACATAACTACAGATCGTAATATCATTTCAAAATGGATTGAATACACCAAGGATAACTATTCTTTCACAGTCAGTCTTGTTGCACAGATTCATCCAAATAGATGTGATTCTCCAATATAAAATTGTTCTATAAAGTTTAAGATCAGATATCTACCAGAGCCATATTTATAGTCATGGCTACTATCAGCTGTCCAGCTAGAGAATATTGAAGAAAAACAAGCATTTTTAATATATTATAGCCAATTTATCATCTAAGTGGCATGTGTAGGATAACAACGGACTGGAAACAGTAAAGCAAAATGATGCATTAGAAAAGGAAATTTTAGGGTTATGTTGTTTCTTTTGTTTGTGTTTTAAATACAAGCCACACCTATATGCATTGCTAGATGGTAAGAAAATTCATAAGAACCACAAAATATAAGGTTTCTGGACTGAAAGGGAACACTGAGATCAAATGGGCAACAAAACTACTTATTTGCTTTAGTGTGATGCATGATATAAAACACACTGCCCAAACAAATAAATATTGCCCTATTTATTTGGTATCTCAGAGATGACTCATCTTTCCAACACGAGATAAAGGTACCTTTTTGCTGTGATAGAATTTTACAGTGTAGGTATTTCCTACATTGCCAGACTGGAATAAAAAAAACAGTTAGAGATCCTATAAGTAGTTACCACAATCAAACCATCCTAACATTCCTACCAGTAACACCAGTTACAGTCTTCAGTGTCCCTTTTGGATAGCCCTCAAAGATCCCTTGGTCAAGCTGCTCTGAGCTCAACCACACACTAAAAGCAAGGAGCAGGGGAACAGTGCAGCTCCCTACTACACAAAGCAGAGGCAAAGTTGCTTTCAAGAACAGGAACCTTACAGGCATCCGGCTCACCACTTCTGACAGCCAGACCCTCTCTGCTAATGGGGAAAACATCCCCTCGAGATTTGGGGTTACCAAACCTAACAGGTTAATGGAATTTACTCGGACTTCACAGCCACAGAGGTGCTTTTAAGTCAATTAGAGATGCAAGCTTGTCAATTATATGGACTATTTCTAAAAACCACATTGGATCTCAACTACGTATACATGATGAAATTGAAAAAAACTGTCAGACACGTGGAGATTCAATGCTCACAATATGAAGCACAGATGTCTTGAGTTGGGGGTATGAATATGCAGCAAGCATCATGCAAGATATTACAAGAGGAACTAGCATGCCAACTGACAAAAGATGGCAACCACACACGGGTCTTTGATTAGGCAGGCAAGAAGATTTTGTATGATATAATACAATATAAATAGGAGTACAAGCAGACACGCTGTATATAGAACGCTCAAAATCCTTGAGGCTCTGGCACATCAATGACAACATAAAACACATCAGATGCAGGAAGTAAGTCATGGATTTTCACAGAAAGAATTCTTAAATTATTCATTTAGGTAAATACAGTTATTTTAGCTAGAAGATAATCATTCAAATATAAAATGTAATTAACACCTTTAGTTTAGAAAAGATGACATTTTACCTGAACAGCAAGGGAAGATGCATTATCAGAAAGCAAAATTTGATCCTCTGTTGAAAGGAAAAAAAAGAAAAACAAAACCCACGATTACAAAAAGCAGTGCCCTTTTAGCTACCGACCTGTAACTGTAAGTCATTCTGGGTTGCATTTCTTACACATAAAACAAGATGCACATACATAATTATTATGCAGCTGGACTAGAAAACCTGTGATATGAATATTAAAAAATGTATCAGGAATATTTCTCCTGCAAATGCAACAGCATTTATCATATTATAGCAACAACGTACAATAAAAATGCTCACAATTGAAAACCAAATGCTTGAGTTTTATGCCAATTACTCTTCTTCTAATCAAAGTTAAATAAAACCGCATCTTCATAACTCCTCTGGCTAAAAAGTAAAAGCATTCAGAAACCTATAAAAACGGCTTGCAGTTAATATTGCACACTGTGTCTAGGTCTGTCACACAAAAGAAAGATGACAAGTTCACTGCAATAAAAATTCCATGCTTAGAAGACTAGGGCTGCTACCTATTAGTCTTCATTACTTTGCAGTCTTCTGACAACTGTAGCAGGCTGCTGAGCCCCAAATGGGGGCCATAATGTGATCTGATGATATATGAAGAGCTGCTAAAGGGAGCCTGAACCATCCTAGCCTATACATTTTAACAGTTCCTTTTTACTGAGAGCCCACTTTACCACAAGACTTCAAAAATCTGCTGCCTCAGCTATTGGTGCAGTAAATCTGCCAACTGTGCCTGCAACCACATCATTTTACACTGCCTACAGCAGCCAATATAATGAGTCAATAATAAACCAAGGACCTTATAGGCCATGAATAGCTGGTTTATATTGGCAGATGAAAGCGTAGCAAAAACCTCTGACCAGACAAACAACACAAAGAAATCTTTTAACAGTTTCTGTGCTTCCTTGCAGTTAATTATCTTAGTGCATATTTAATGTGTTTTTAACAACAAAGTAATTACTAATTGCAAAGAAGTGTACCCACCCTTCAGTTGCTGATACAATGCAGCATTTTCAGGCCAAGGCTCTGCGGCTGTGGAAAGAAGAAGAATTAATTAAGCAAGCCAAATGACAATGCGCCTGCAGATGCTAGCTGAACACGAACGCTACCTAGAGCAGGAACTCAAACTGTAAGGATGCTGATGCAAGATTCGACCTGCCCCAAAAATGTCCCACTGCCATTCACTTCTCCCGGACTTCTTTCTGCTCACAGAGGGACACCACAGGGCAGAAAATTAAGTCCCAAAATTGAACGGTGCAGTAAAAGCTAAAATTCAATCTACTTTGCAGAATGGCCCTGCAATTATCAAGCATCAAAAGCAGATAGCCTCCCTCCGCCAGAAAGACAACATGTGGACATTGCCATCACAACTCTGGCCACTCTCTACCGCGATTATTTATTAAGGTACTAAACAATGAATTCTGGAAGAACAGAACAAAACACAGAGGAGAGAGGCACAAATCTCAAAACCAGGTGTGAAGACTGCTTCAGAGAAATGGAAAAGCTTTCTGCCTTTGAGGTTGTGTCCTCACTGGTCCAATATAATACTCACAAAGCCAGGTGCTCGGGCATGTCAAAAACAAACCCGCCACAAAGACCAGAACTACCTTTTGTTTTAAATTATGTACCAGTCAACCCTAAAATGGGAATGTCAATATTCATTAAAAAACCTGCATCATCAATTGTTCAAAACAGCTGAACAGTTGTTCAAAAAAAAAGCAAAGATATAGAAGACAATAACATCTCCCAACTGAGAACTGCTGCACTTAATCAATCATATACCATGTGAATTTATGGGAAAACAAAAATAATAATCAGTAGTGATTTACTGTTAATGCTAGCATTAGGATAACAGGTCATCATATTTGTTTGGTCTCTGTCACATTCTTTAATTCATTTTAGAAATCTATTTTTAAATACCAACTCAAATTTGGATTCTATCCAAACTAGCTATTTGTAAATAAAATTAATGTTCTAATCCCATAAATAAAGATTTTCTTAAGCAGTGAAGTCTACAAATAATTATGTGTGCTTCAGACAGAAATATGCCACTGGCTTCCGTAAGGTCATTCTCTGTATCTTTGCCCTCAAACGCCAAGAAAATACTCCAAGTATTAACTTTTATGGAAGTCACATAGAACTGTAAAGCTGGTAACACTGTGCACAGTTTTACAAAGGTCACTACCTTTAACATTAAGGCACAGAGCCTATCAAAGCTATACTAGTATGGGCTTGAGAAAGCAACTAATCACACTTAAGTGTCACGAAGAAATGTTTTATGTTTTATTGTAGCAGTTATTGGTTTTACACCCCTCCATTAAAGTTTTGCCCTGGAGTAAAAATTCTTGAGGTGGAAGCACATTTACTTCTTTAAATAAAAAAGAGACTAGATAGTGTCTGCAGTACTACAGCCCTAACTGTTTGAAATAATTTATCTAAAATACATTTCTTCAGGTCCACTGGAGTCTTGCTATAGCAAATGGAACAAGGAAATTAAGAATGTTATTACTGTACTTAAGCAAACTTGCAGTGCTGAACTCTGAGATACTTACAAAAGTAACTAAGTCACAAAGGTACACTGCCAGCAAACAGAAAAAAATCCTTTTTCCATGCCCAAAATGGTACTGAGACCCTGAAATTTCATGAGCCCATTTCAACTGATAGTTCCTGCCTGACCCTTTTCAGACTGGAATGTCAGATTCATATCAAATTCCTGGATTCCAGCCCAAACTGGAAGCAGCCTGTTCTTCCACAATCATGTGGCTGAACTATCTCAGGCCCACTAAAATTAAATGAACTTTTCATGTTTCAACAGAAGAGCTAAGTATGTCTCAAGAAGTTCAAACACTAATTGCAGTCTGATCTTGGCATTAAGCTACAGGCAGCCCTGTAGCTTAATGCCAGCTTCTTAGCGCACAGAATCCAACAAGACACCACTACTACAGCATGCCATGTCTATGTTATAAAAGAAAACATGTTTGTGACATAAAACAAAATACAAGCAGAATAGTTTTGAAATACGATGGCCCTTATCTGCCTAAAATTGTCATCCACGTTCTACTGACCACGTACAGATTTTCACAAATTGTATTTACTGCGGATTTGACCCTAATTTCATTAATCATGATATGAAGTCTTCACCACATATAGTCTTAGCATATACAGGAACACACACCAAACTAAAGGGAAGGAAAGCACGAGGGTAGTTTTAAATCTTTGCATTTGCTCATCCACCACCCAGCTGTGTACTAACACATCTTTTGACAAGTCAATGACGCAAGGCCAAAGAGTTGCACAAAAGTCAGCCATTCTTATTAGGACACCTTAACTCCAAGTTCCAACAGTTGTAAGAAAATAAAAGAGTAATCCCCCTGTTCCCAGCCTCTGACAGGCTCCAGAGGGAGGTCACAACTCTGGCCACGTCTGGACGAGGTGGACACATGCCCGTGACCCTTGAACCGAGGCCTTCAGTTCTTCTCGAGTAGAACAGACCAAAGATTTTACTGCCACTGTACAGGTTGGATATTAGAACAATCAACTTCACACTAAGATTCACATTTTATTAGACATACCCTAGGAAATGTATTCTGCAGCATAGTTTCAGAATTGCATGCAGCACAGTCAGTGTTCAATGAGGTACACACAAAGCCTGGGCAATTCTCTGTAGGTTAAACGCCTAGTCGCTATCTGTCCCTTGTCTTCCAACTTCTACTTACTCTGTCTTCTCAGATGTTCTGAGTATGAAGTATTTTTTTCTGATGATTGAGAAGTTTAAATACACATTGCTGCATGAGATGTCCGGGTTTGTGAGGAGCAAGCTAAGTTCAAAGAGCAGCCCCACAGCTGCCTTCAGGCACTTGCAAGGCCAAAACCCACAGCTCGGGGAGCCCAGAGGCCCGCTGGGGAGCCGAGGAGGAAGAGCTGCTGAAGGGATGCCACATGCCTCCACAAGGAGAAAGCGTGCAACATCTTTAATGTACGGCAATGACTCTCGCCTTATGAATGTAGGTGAAGACATAATTTGTAGAGTAATAGGCACTAATATTACACGCTGCTTCAGCTCTGTCATATTTCCAATCCATCAAGTTGATTAATGCTATAACTCCTCACAAACTTATCATTTGCGCGCTAATAAAGTCAAATCCAGTTTATCCTTCGGCAACTACAATCTTCTGGTCAGTAGATGCTAGTTTGCTAGATAACAAAGGCTACTGTGGCAGTACATAAAGAGAAAATTAACAAACATTATGGCAATTCAGTTTCAGAAGCAGCTTTCAACACAGCACCACATTTACGTGTCAGATCCTATGCAACATACATTTTTATCATTAGCTGCTCACAGGATGAGGCAACTGCCTGGAAGTATGCCTTACAGGAACGCTTCTCTGCATACCTTAGCAATAAGGAACTCTTTGGTTCTTCCTTCTGCCTCCAGAACCAGAGGAACTACTATTGTGTGGTTTTCAATAGGTCTGTCTCTTGGGCTTGCGATCTTTATTAGAGGTTGTTTTCCCACCTTACTGATTTTTTCCCATGCCTAATGAATTCAAATATTCAGTCTTTCATGTGGATTGCCTTCTGTTTGTTCAGGACAAGTGAACCTCATCCTGTTATCTTTCCCTGCTTCTTCCCTACAATACTGTTTGTTTTTATGTCATTTATAGGAAATAACCCATCTGTGGGATCAGCCCTCCTTATTAAAATTACCTGCACTGTGTTCACAAGTTACTGGGAAGTGAAAATTAAAGGTACGTGGACACAGAAGGCATCACCACATAAGCCTGGTTATCCCAGGAGCTGAGAATTCAGCAGATGCAGCAACACGAGAAGCAGAGAAGTCAAATGTCAAGCAGACTGCCTACAAAAAAAAACTCCTTTGGTTTTGTAAATGACTAAAAATAAATGAAAATTTCACTAAGTTCAACGTATTTGTTAGTCAAAGCATTTTACTTATTAACAGTTTAGCATAGAACATGCATATTTCAAAGAGTTAACAGAGCTCTTTGGTATCAAATTAGAATTTTAGAGGAAATCTCTGTGAACTGGTGTGTTTCATGTTCCAGTGGAGTTTTAATTACTCAGGTTTACAACTATCAAAATAGATCCCTAGCCTCCTCATGAGGCTAGGAATGACTTACAAAACATAACTGCTCATAGAAAAAGTTTGCAAAGCACAGAATGAGGCACAACAGCTCCATCAAATTCTTTGCCACCAAAAAAATATTTTATCAGGTGCATTCTTCAGATTTGGGGATGAAATGTGTTACTTGAGCTATGCTAAGGGCAGAGATATATTCAATTAGCATTTTGCTTTCAACATTTCCAGATGTTTCAAGGCTGTCATTTCAATTGTAAGAGTTTATCCATCCAAATACTTTTGGGACAGCGAGAGTGAAATATGCACATATGCCCTAAGAAGAGATCATAGAATCATAGAATCATAGAATATCCTGAGTTGGAAGGGACCCTTAAGGATCATCAAGTACAACTCTTGACACCGCACAGGTCTACCCAAAAGTTCAGACCATGTGACTAAGTGCACAGTCCAATCTCTTCTTAAATTCAGACAGGCTCGGTGCAGTGACCACTTCCCTGGGGAGCCTGTTCCAGTGTGCAACCACCCTCTCTGTGAAGAACCCCCTCCTGATGTCAAGCCTAAAATTTCCCCTGCCTCAGCTTAACCCTGTTCTCACGGGTCCTGTCACTGGTGTTAATGGAGAAAAGGTCTCCTGCCCCTCGACACCCCCTTACGAGGAAGTTGTAGACTGTGATGAGGTCCCCCCTCAGCCTCCTCTTCTCCAGGCTGAACAGGCCCAGTGACCTCAGCCGTTCTTCGTACGTCTTCCCCTCAAGGCCTTTCACCATCTTCGTAGCCCTCCTCTGGACACTCTCCAACAGTTTCATGTCCTTTTTATACTGTGGTGCCCAGAACTGCACACAGTACTCGAGGTGAGGCCACACCAGCGCAGAGTAGAGCGGGACAATCACCTCCCTTGACCTACTAGCGATGCCGTGCTTGATGCACCCCAGGACACGATTGGCCCTCCTGATACTTAAGAGCACCAGGCTTCAGTATCAGTATGGGATGAGCAGCTGACCTGAGGCTTACACACATCTCAGCTCCAACTAATGCTCTGAAAACAGGATGCAGTGTACTTTTCTGGGGTCTTTGCACAGAGGTGAATTTCAGTTCCAAAAACTGGTTGCCACAATATTTGCCCAGTGATGTCTGTGGAAGAGGAAGGCATCATGTCTCAAGACTCTCTGCAGAGCTTCAGCCCCACCAGCAAATTGTTCCAGGCTGTTCAGACATCTTATTTAGCGTACCAAACTTTGTTTCAACTCCTACACTCTAATAACTGGGAAACTATTCATCCCATGTCAGAGCTGCCTGGATGGATGGGGGCCACAGACATTTTCATCCCCTTTCCCCAAGCAGCTTCACAATGATGAAAGAGTTGTAATGAAATAAATGGCTTACAGTTAGGCCTTTAATCCCGTTAGTTAAAAACTAAGTCTGACTGTAAAATAGAGAAGACGAGAACTCTTTACATGTTAAATTGTGTAATATGCTAAAGACCAGTTTTGCAGTTTCAGAAGTCTAGTGTGAAGAGCCAGTTTCAAGCAGTTTGGTACGTGATGTGCTTGCCTTGCTAGCCAGCCACTCCTTCAGCACACGCTATCAAGCTACAGCGTTCCTGAGTATCGGGCACAGGCACATGCAGGAGACCACCAGGTCCAGTCATCAGTGCTCTCTCTTGTGTGGGAAATGAAGTTATTAAAAGATTTTGCAGGACAATGTTCAACTTGAAGTTAAGTTGTTCCCAGCTCTCAGCACTACCACAGAATTTGGGTGGGGCAAGAACATTTTCAAAAGGCAATGCAGAGAGAAGTTATTTTCAAACTTCTAGCTATAAAACCAGCATACACTTTCTAAGAATCAAGGCTAAAGAATTAACACCAAATGTTATTATCCATAGATTATTTTTCAAGTACTAAAACTACACTGTGAGCCAAAGGAGTAGTAAAACAAGACACTCTCTGCCTCAAATCTCATGTAAGCCAGAATCTACTGAATTCTCACTATGCCAGTAACGTATCCCTCAGCATCTTCTTTCTGCTTCTGTAAATAAAGCTCTGAATCAACTAACCACCTTTTTCACGCAGTTTGCTTTGTGCTGCTATGTAGGTGAAGGTGGGACCTGGCCTGGGAACACCTGATCTTCTTGGACAGAGCAATTTCCTGAAACATTAAGTGGAAGTTCACAGACCGTGCAGAAACAAAGACTGCTTCTCTGAACTCACCAGGTTTGCACGGATCATTTTCCTTTCTGCTATATTCTTCTTAGGCACCTTCATATTAAACTTGCATAAAGAGGAGGAAAACTAAAACATCTGTATTTACCAGTTTGGTTCACATGGCATTAAAGGCCTGTTGAAACAGCCAAGAGGCAAGATACCCTCTATTAAAAACCAAAAAAGTTGGCATTAATTTGAATCACTGTATTCCAATATTACAGCTGGAGAGATTAACTTACACATTATTTCCACATAGTTTCCTTCAGCCTCTCCCTAGGTACAAAAGTGATTAAATTATAATGAGATACCTCAAAACTGTTTTCTCACAAGAATAAACACCAAGAAATTTAGCCTTACATCTGGGCAACAGCCACATCCAACACCATTAATTACAAGTCCCCGGGATGTTACAAACGTCACATCAGGTGGCAGGAAGGCAGTCAACCCGCTCGGCTCCCCAAGACTGGTGCTATTGAGGGGGGGGACTGCTGCTCCCTATATCCCAGGTGCAAAAACCCAAACAAAACCACTCTGGAAACTATCCCACAGTTCAACCCACCCACACCGAGTACAGATCAATTTCATGTAATTGGCCTGATCCTGTAAACTAACAAGGGCCAAGAAAAAATGAAAGCATCAGCAACTCCCTGGCTCTGCTGACAAGGGATCAAGAAGCGTCTCACAGAGCCTTGCCAAATGCAAACCGACTTCCACGCACGTTAAACAGCATGCATTAAATCATGTATCAAATAATTACATCACTTGCTTAAATCCATCCCAGGCCTCCTTCTTCCAGATATTACAATTCAGATAAATCATGACTGTTCAGTAATTATTGATCGAGCACACGTGTCACCATAAAGACTCAATCTCAGCGGCAATTCCCAAACTCAAGCTTCCTGTGGCAGGAGCTCTACAAGAGGCTGAGCGTGACACGACTGCAGCAGCTGTTTAGTCTGACACGATGTGCCCCTCAGACCTCCAAGAAAGCTATGAATCGCATGTATCCAAGCGCTTGTCCGACTCTGTAACTGCCCTTGTGCCCACAGCTGTGCATCAGCCCTGCACGGAGCCTAGCGCCCTGGCTGCTGGGGGTGGCTCGGTGCCTCCGCACACACACAGTCACGTCTCACACTCACCAACGGGGCCAATGGAGCTCAACAGAATCAAGTTCCCACCTGCAAATCGTTCCTAAACCAACATTTGGATTTCTCCAGAAAAGCAGGGAGAGTGCCAGCTCAATGACCTCAAAAGATGTATTTGTCAAGTCCTGACAAGCTGGAGCTATTTTACTTAGTCCTGATGTTCAGCATAAAGGCTCCATTTCCAAGAACCTCTGCAATTCTTAATTATAGCTTTTAATAGATCTCTAAATCAGCCTCTTCCCTTTGTGCCACTTTGGCCCTGATTCAAGATGGGAAGCTTCAAGCACAGGGGCTGTCCTGAAGAGAAGGACAGCGGAGGTATGACACCCAAGAATGCCCTAAGTGCCTTACTGGACTAGGACGATTCTGAGCGATGTTATCTACACCCATACACTTTAACAGTCCTTCAGAAGCTCTTTTAGACAGAGCACCCCTCCTCTGCAGCAGTCTGAACTCCTTCTCCCCTAAGGACGTCTGGCAGGCAGTTTGAAAACCCCTTCTGCAAAGTGCCCCGAGGAGCTTGCTGCTTTCTCATCTGCAGCGCCTCTGATCCACGACAGACATCCTACACGTCTGTCCCACCACACAGACCTCAATAACCCCTATCTGCTCCGAAAGCTACTCCCCATGCATGCTCTTCCTGCCCACCTGGCCCCTGCAACCTTTCATTAGGGCTCCTCATCGTTCTCTCTTTTCTCTCTGATGTCCCGCACAGCGCCCTGCGCACACTACCACAACGTGCTGGCAGCAGACCGAGCCGGAGCCTTGAAGTGCCGTGACCGCTACGCAGGGGAGCACCACCAGCAGAAATGCAAGCAGGGCTAGTAGCAAGGGGAAGATGTCAGTGCCTCTGCTGTTGCTTTAGGGCTCACAGTCTTCAAGGCAACCCCACTTAAAAAAAAAAAAAAAATAAGACAGACAACAATATTTGCAGCAGTATCTCTCTGCCTCCTCCTCGCCTTCGCCAACTCCCTGCTTCAAAATCTGAATGTATTTATCCCTGTCTCCTAATCATACCCTCACAGTCTTCCTCATCTTTTTCTCGAGACTTTTTCAGCGAACAAACTCTGCTGTCCCCAGAATTTCTGCAATATGGCATTCAAATGCAAAAAAATATACACGTACAGTTGCACAAAACCTCTTAGAAAGTTCTTGCTAGGGACCTGAGCATTACATCAGCTTCGATCTCATTATACAACAGCTAGGAAGGAAGACAGGAATGAAGCTTTCATTCGTTCTTGTAAAGCTCATAGGAACCTATAGAATAAGACCAGGTTAGTGCCTCGGGACAGTGCGAGAGGAGAGCGTCCTGAGTGCAACAAAAGGGTAGACAAAGAAAAACCCGTTTCCTCCCCAAAGTCAAACTTCTGGGACCTCTCCTGAGCCGAAAAGTTAGGCTCCCAAAGAGCCTAACATACCTGACTCATCTTACAACAGGTGAAACCTCACTTGCAGATCAAATTGGACAACATCAAAATAAGCATTCCTCTTCAGTTACTAATTTTATTGTCGTATTTCTAGAGCAATACACTTTCCTGCCGTGGGAAAAACGAAGATACCACGTTAGCAGAAAACAAGTAATAATAAAATCCTGATTAGAGGAAGAATGCTTGCTCTTAATGGAGCCAGAAACAACTGCAGAAGGATATGATTTTATAACCTGTAATTATTTTTTAAGAAGCAATATAACTAACTCAAAGTGAAATATGTACTGTACTGTGATAATTACGAAATAAACTCATTTTTCCTCTGCCCTAAGAAAAGGCTAGACAAGCAATCCACTCAAAGGATTGGTTCAAATCAAGTCATAAAACATGTGCCTGAGCACAAACTGCCAAGAGCAGCCTAGGAGATTTGTTTATTGAAACTGAACAAGAGTTAAAGGGAATCCTTTTAGTTTGACTACACCCATACACACAAAAAATGCACATGTGCATGTCCCCAGCCTGAATTACACTGTAAGATAAAATCAAGTAGCTTAACAAATTTGATATTTTCAAAACCATCTCTTGGCTACAAGTACCTCTGTAGCAGGCTTAAATAAGCTGTGCTGCAGACAATTTATTACTAAGCAAAAATAACTATTTTTTCACCATACATAGACAGAAGTTGATAACATTTACGTATGCACATTCTGATATGCAAAAGATTTAAACTGAGTATGCATTATGTCCTTTATGTGCAGGAACAATTTAAGAGGTCAGTTTTCATTCCCTATGTTCTAAGCCAAGTTGCAGCTTGTCTTAATACATAAAACATGCACGTAGGAGATTTACTTCTGCTCTGGCATATCACACTGGAGGTAGACTCGCTGTGAATGTAAAATATCTAAAGGCAGAAGGGCATCTGTTTTTCAAACTGTATTCATTTCCCTTAGTACTAAAACCAGCCTAGGACCTTTGGACATAACTCAACTGCAGTAAACAGAAGTAATTTTCCACAGATCAAATGACAAGCAAGGATATTATTTTCTCTTTTTGATCGCTGATCTAAAACTAATGGGGGAGGGAGAAGGGGGAAGAAGGGGACTAAGCATATTGAGCAATTTAGTGATCAATTAAACAACTTTTCAACAATCTCTTCTAGATGATTTGAGCTGTCAGCTTCTCCAAACTCCTAGAGTTAGAGACATTAATATTCTGGACCACTTGAAAGCTGGCATTCTAATTCTTCTTACAGTATAAACACTCATTTCCTATCCTGTTACAGTGTGATTGATGCTAAGCTACACTAAACAAATTCTCTACCATATTATGCAATTAATATTTGCTACAGTTCAGAAATCAGTTATTTAAAATGTGGCACAACACGCCTGCAATTCACAAAGCTATGGAAATATTTATTATTCCTTGAGACACAGCATCAACACAGCATTTCCACCCATACATAATAGAATAACAGTGTTCACAATATAGAGATAAGGCACTATTAGAAAAACTTTTGTTAAGCTGTACTTTTCCTTCCAGACACACCATTTTTCTTCCTCAAAAATATCTGTGGGACATATATATCTTCTCAGTAGCAGAATGAAATATTCTGTGTGTCTGTGCAACATCCCATTGTGGTGGGTATTTGCCAGGATCCTGGATAACTTAATTTTTTATAGAAAAATTTCCAATATGAAAAAATTGAGCAATTTTGCCTTTACTTAGTTTCAGTCTGGGACTGATACATAATACAGATGAGCTAAGAAGGCCATGACCCACTGGCAAAGGTATTTTCAAGGTAGATAAATGCTTCTGACACTGATTTGCTTTTAGGAAAGCACAGGCAAAGTTGTAATTTTGTTTTAAAAAAGCATCCAGTGGACAGGTCCACAACAAAGATTTGTACCACACCTTAAGTCCTGAGCTGCACATCCAGCAGAAGCAGATCAACGAAGCAAGCAAGAGCCATCTCTGCTCTGCAAAAACAGTGAAGCATTGCCAACATTTCTGTATTAGCTACTCACATAGTTCTTCACCTAGGAAAAGGAGCATCGCTTAACCCATGACTGCCAAGTAAAAGATGAGGTGTTACTGTCCTAGGCCTGTTATGTTTTAGGAAGGTCCAGATGTACATGAACACCTCTGATACCCTCAGAGCCCCCACTTTAGTAGCACAAGTGTTTCATTTGTTTGTCTGAGGGCATGCAACTGCCCCAAATGGGAGGCAAGAGTCTGCCCAGGAACAACACAAGCACAGCTTGGAGAGATGGCAGAGGAAAGAGACAGGTGCTTCAGAACTTCATCTTCTTGTTTCCAGCTTTTCAAATATGCATTTTTCTTACACTATCACTGTACAGATGCCTACATGCAATACAGTTTTTGAGTTGGTGTTTGTAAATCCAGTAGAACGCATCAGCAACCTGTTGACCTAGGATACTCAAGAGTCCACAGAGCAGACAAATACAGCCAAATCAACACCTATTCACATTTGTAATTACCCTTGTGTTTCACAATATAAATGAATAAACTACACTAAGATTGTGCCAACAAACAGCACAAAGCAAAGCAATGCTGAGGCCCTAATCCCCATGCCCTGTGGAAGCAAGGTTCTGGCCCTCAGAACGTGAGCTCGACCCATGCTAATGTCTATGAATTAAGAAGTTCCAGTCCAAGAGCCTAGCACAACTTTCTGGGGTGCCTGTGGGTCTCTCTGCACACATGGACTCAAGGCCCACTGTCTTTTCTCTAACGAATCGGTCCCAGGCAAGCCTGCTCTGGAGTCTGTAAATTGACATTAGAAATCCAACTTGGACTCCCATGTTAGAGCCTGTGGGAGACAATTCAGCTCCTGGGACAAATGCCAACTTCTTCCTCAACAGGGTGGCAGAGATAAGCATGCTGTTCCCTTGCAGTGTGCATACTTTGTGAGTCTGTGTAGCAGAAAGAAACCAGCAACAGTGAGAAATGAGCAGGGAGAGATCTGGCCAAGGCACGGACTCTCAGCGTGCAAGACACTAAGTGGATTTTGAACGCCTCAGCAAGGAATAATCGGAGGTGCATGTTTCTCCTTGGGAGCACGTCTGGCTAATGCACTCAGCAGCGATGCACATCACTTGTTTTACGACCAGGCTTGCAGCCAGTTTACTCGGCCCAGCTGCGAACCACCAGCGAGGGCAGCGGCATCCTCAGGGCTCTCAGCTCCCAGCGCAACACCCGCAGCGCGGCACATGCCCGGGGAGGGAGCGGGGCACCAACCACACCGAGCTCCCTACAGAGGGAGGCTCGGCTGCAACGGCCAAACGGATAACACGAGGCACTTTGGACCACGCAAGGGCCGTGATTAATTAACCAGTCATTGCGCCACGGTGACGGCGCCCGGCAGCACAGCCAGGAGCCGCAGGCGGTGTCGGAGCGCAGCCCGCCGTGCCCCGGAGGGATCCGATCCGGCAGGGTGCCCGCCCGCCGCCCGGGGCGCGGGGACAGCGACATCCCCAGCCTGGCCGCCGCCACCCCGCCCCCGGCCGGAGCTCCCCGGCCCCCCCCCGCCCCGCTGCCCGAGGTCACCCGGGCTGCCCCGCCTGCCCCGCGGCTCCCGGGGGACAGCAGCTGGCGGCCGCCGCCCGCCCGCCCCGGCCCTGCCCCTCACCGGCCAGCTGGTTCATGAAGGCCTCCGCCACCAGCGACATGGCGCGGCCGCGCTGCGGAGGGCGAGCGGGCCCCGGCGGGCGGAGGGCACGGGCAGGAACTGGGGCCGCGCCGCGGGGCCGACTGCATCCGGGGCCTGCTCCGCCCCGGGACCGCCTCCCGACCGCCCGGGGCGGGGCACGGGGAGGGGCCCGCGGCCGAGCCCGCTCCCCCGCCGGCCTCGCGGGGCCGCTGGGCGCCGAGCGCGCCGCGGGCGGGGCCTGGGCCGAGGGGGCCGCGGGGCGGGTTCCGCCGGGTCGGGGGGGAGAAGGGAGAGGGGGGCAGCGCCTCGGGGCGCCTCTGGGCCGCGGGGCCCGTGGGCAGTGCGCGTACCGGTGAACAGCCGGGGAGAACCTGCGTGGGGTGCAGCGGCGGCTGGGGCTCCCTAGCCGTCCTCATGGGATACCTCGTGGAGCTCCACGCATAGCAATAAAGCTGAAATCCAAACCCTTCAAGATGTGGAAATGCACTAAGTCAGACAGCCTTAATTCAGTCAGTTGCGTTCCTGTTCTGTGGGGGACTGAGAAACCACGCTGCTCAAGTCTTCACACGTGCTCCAGGCCATAAACCACAAATGGCACATTGCCACCGATTCACGCCATGGTCACACAGCCTCTGGTTTCTCTGCAGCCCTGTGATAACCACACAATTTCATACTTCTTAAAAAGCAGGCACAAAATGGTGGAGGACGTCTTTGTGTATTGTGATACACATTTTCAGTTGTACAAATATCAACAAAAGAAGCTCTATGTGTCTCTATGATTCAACTGCCTTTTCTGAGTATCGTCGCTGTACATCATTGAAAAAGAACTTTTCTTTAAAGTGTTTAGTGGGTAGAGGATAGAAACTTAGAAAGACATACAAGCAAAGTGGTGTTTTGGGACTTACGTCTTGATCTCCTTAGTTAATCCAGTCTGAGAAAAAATCTCTTCAAATTCGCATCCAATTGGAATGTTATCTGAGACACAACTGCATACTTAGGCACGGTGTAATAATTCTCTTCACTTGGAAATATAATCACAAGGGGAGTGAAAACACAACTGCAATCTGTCAAATGGTAGCAAGAAATGCTGGCCAATATCATGATAGATGAGAATATTTATCCTAATTCTGAGTATTTTGATAGATTCTTGGGTTGACTATTAGCCACATCTCTACCCAGTAAACAGTAGTAAAGCGTATGCTTGGGGAGCAATGACATTGGTTGTTTAACTCATGGCAGATGCCAAATCCTTCAGCAGTATAAACATGGCTGAATTCTGAAATATTGCAGGCACTTCAGATTTGTACTTGTAGAAAAATAAGTATACAGGGAAGGATAATTGCAGATGCTTTGCAGCTCTTTGTTTTATATTATGTGTACACAGCTTTGATTATGATCCTATGGAGAGGAGTCAGGGCAAGGTTACACTGGGCTGGTAGAACATCAAAGGACCTTTAAATGTGCTCTGGATCAGACAAGTCCCCAGTCACAGGCACTCTCTACTATTGATGGAAAGTCAGCTTAGCTAGCTTGCTTCACATGACATGTAGAGGCAATATCTAAGGATCTGAAAGGTGTGAGTTCAGGCTATTCCACATTTTTTGGATGAAAGGATCACAGTGTTTTTCATTTTTAAATTCAGTGTAGAAAGAGCTACTGGGAATGCTGTAACCAGCCCTACGATCTGCCAAGAAAGGCAACTCAATCCATCTTCAGTTCCTCTGGCACTCAAGCTATATGGAGCTACAACACACATGAGGATTTAATCCCAATAGTTCTCTGGAGATAATGGAAATGACTAAATATGGTTTAGAGCCTGAAAGTAGAAAAAAGGTTAACCTCTAACTGCCTGAACATGCCACACTAATTGCAAGTTAGAATTCTTCCCTGAAATTAACAAGAACAAAGATGTTAGGTATGGCTGTACATCCCTGGAGTGTGTATCAGTTGGACCATTAATTTTTTGACCTTTAAAACAAATGAGCAAAGAGGAGAGGCAACATGAGCATAAAACGATCTGAATTTGACAGGAGGCTGTTCCAAGAATCACAAGTGCTTTCTTTATGGATCATACCAAATAAGTTCTTTTCAATGTACTAAATTAAAACGCTTCCTGAAGTGTCTTGTGGACATGAAGATATAACTAAAGGAACTCAGCTAAGGGTATAGCTGCCTTTTCTTCATCCCAAGTTAAGATTCCATATGTAAGACAAACTTTGCATTTTGAGATGTACATCTTGCCTTTAAGGCACCGTTAATTTCTTAGTCTTAATTGGATATAAGTTTTAGTCTTTGGTTATAAAGACTCTCCAAAGTTTAGAAAAATGCTATAACATTAAATCATGAATCCAATATGCAGGTTGCAGAGATGTGAGTGGAGATGTGAAAGACTTAGTTATACTTTAAGAATACCTGATTTTATCAAATAGACTTACTGTACTGGAAAGGACAGATAACACAATAATATGTTTCAGTCTAGGTAGGGTAAGATTTCAAGTCTTGTTTACTAGTACATACCAGAAGATAACTGTGAAACGGATACAGGACAGTATTAATGTTGCAAAGTACTTGAAATCCTCTGACAATTAGTATTTAATTACTCAACGTTGTTACTAAAAATAAATTACACTTCACATGGGAGTGGAAGAGTGCTATTAGAGCAGCAACAAAAGCAGAAGAAAATACATGTATACTGTGACATGGACTGAAGCAAGTATACAGGGACAATGGACTGAAGATTGAAATCAGTGATGTGAAGAGGACTGATTATTTTAAAATGCTGATGAAAGCCACATTTCTAGTTAAAGTTGTAAACTGAATAGCACCAAAATTACAGAAACTGAGCAGCCTTGAGAAGTTGAATGGCTTGCATTAAGAGATGAAAGCAGTCTAAATTAATCTTAAATTAAGTACTATCAGTACTGAGAAGGCCAAAAATAAAATGGTGCAAAAGTTGCCCTGGTAAGCCTGAGTGTGAACGAGGTATGAGCTAGGCCAAATGCATGTTAGCACCTACCCAAAAAAGAAGGTTTCTCTGTAGAGCTCAGTTTGGTACAATCAGCTCATCTCCAGAAATGGAGATGGATGACGCAAACTAACTCAGAGAAGAGAATTACAGAAAGAATCCAGCAGGTATTGAGTATTACATATGAAGAAAAATATACCAACAAATCCAAACGAGTAGCCAAAATTTGAAGAAAACTGCTGTGAATGGAGCATGCTCCATGCCTTCAAAGTGTGGCAGGACAGAAGTGTTCAGGCTCCCTTCCTTGGGATTGGAGATTGGGGTAGTGTTTCTTGTTTCTGTATTAACCATCCTCCTCCCTGCTCCCACTGAAAGGACCATGAATGCAGAGTATCTTAGGAAATGCACCAGGGAGATCTCTAGTGATGACAGGTATTAGAAATGAAGCTGATTCCATCACCACATTTACCTCTATTCAACACGCCTCTCTCCTCCCCCTTGCTCTTTGAGGAAGGGAATCGCTCCTGCTGAGCCTGGCTTCCTGCAGGGCCCGCATGCAAATTGTTTCTTCAGCTGGCCACACATTCACAAGCTTCTTTCTGGTAATTCTTGCTTCATACCATGGAAAGCTTCCCAGCTTTCACAGATTTTAAAGGCATAACAGCAGATCCCAAGGAGCTAATCACTCTCGTTTCGACACTGAGAGAAGAATGCACTTTAAGATAGAATTTCAAGGGAAAGCAAAAGACAGGATTAGACTATCCGTGGGCTTTTTATTACAGAAGTTCAACTGGAGCAGCTATAGCAGAACCATTACTCCTTATTAAGGGTCTCACCTTTCATAGGCGTGCCCAGAAGATGAAGCACAGTTTTCTCATAGCTCACCTCTCCACATGGGCTGCCTTTACCAGGTAAAGCGTTAATTGCTAGGGTTGAACTGTCCACCAGGGAAGCAGGACTAGGTCATATATATGTATACATATATATATATACATATATATGCTAAATTTAAAATTAAATTTGAATAAAGATTAATCTACTACCTAGAAAATCCCAAGACTGTTCTTATTAGTTCATTTAATATTATTTGGTCAGTTTGTAACATAGATATTTAATTTGCATCACTTTTCTGTTCCATGTTAATATTTAATAAAATGCACAGCACCGCTATCAATAGCACGTACCAATAGCTGCCGTTGTAAATACCAGCTTTGCAGTTAGCATTGCATTGTTGGGAATATTTTTACAGGAGGAACTGGGAGATGACAATGAAAGACTACGGTCTTGCTTTAAGATGCTTAGATTTTAACACACCCACTATTGCTGGCCATACAACTTAAAGTTTAGCTGGCAGCTGCGTGATGGGACATAAGATTGAACAAATCCCCAGAAAGGGCAGGAGTTTGAGTTTCTCCAGACTTGAATTCTGCTCAGTTTCATGAGCGCAGTTCCCAAGTTCATGAAACACATCATAGGGTAAATCCAATTGAACGCAATGGCATTGTGTGCCAAACACCAACAGCAAGATTTCCTCTTCAGAGCACCACAGAGGTGGTGGTGGATACTACAGAGCTGTTCTGTGCTGCTGAGCGACCTTTCTTCATCCCAAGACAACTGCCTCAGGCCACATGCTGCTTGACAGACCCCTTCAGAGCACTTTCTCAGCACACGACTGGGGAGCTCTGCCCAAACTACTGCTCTCCATTTCCATGGAGCAGGTTTCTAACAACTCAGGCCTTTCCAAAACACGGGAGGAGTGCTAACAGTCGTAGATTCAATTAGGAATGGTTCTTTCTGAAAGAGAATTGTGCGGAAATTTCACTGGTGAGTGAAATCTCTGAAACAGACTGCTTGTGTGGTATGGCTGGTGTTTGAGAATAGGCCAAGTGGTAGCGCGGGATTCCTCTCATTTAGAGGCAGCAAACAAACCAGCACTGAAACGCCTTCTCCTCGCCTGGCCTGCTGCCAGGCTGCCCCTCTGGTGTAACTTAGGGCATCCTGGGGGCTGCTCTGAATTATGCTGCCTGTCAGTGTCTTTAAAAAGCTATTATGGCTGCTGGGAATCTCTGCAATGAAGGAAAACTCGAGCATGTCCTCCCTGCCAACACATCCAGTGCCAGGCACCAGCAGGAGGGTGTTTCTAGCACAACTTCATGCCAGAGGTTCTCTGTGCACTAAGCAGCCTGGCAGAGCATACGGAGAAACAAACAGATGGATCCAGACTAACGCGATCAAATAGATCTCACAGGGCATTTGGTATACTTTTAATGCAAGTATCTGCCTGTCAACTGTTTTGCACAATCCACTGTTTTTCAGTATGATGAATGGTGCCAAAATCACCCAAGTACAAGCCAAATTCCAAGTTTTTCAATCACACGAAGTCCTGAGTTTACTCACAGGGTTAAAGGAGGTATTGCTCTATGTGGGAGTCCAAAGACAAACCTGAGGCCTAACTTTGATCTCCACAGCTCCTGTGTACTTCCTTGAGAAGCTGACATGCATGTCTTGTAGTAGAATTCATGACTAAGCAGGGAATAAAGGTGTTCCTGTGAAAGTCCAGGTGTATTTTGCAATAGACTTCACATTACAAATATTAACTGCATGTTGGTCACAGTATTCCCTTATTTTTATCACCAGGCAGATACAAGTTTTGGTCTAATAGTTGTGCAAATAGAATAAGGTATAACTTCTAGGAATATGCTTCTATAAAAATACAGTAGTCAGAGTATTAACACTAACCACTTTGCACTTATGGAAGACACCGCATACTTAATTCACAAATCAATTAATGCTGATGCATTTCCAACAAGCCACATGAGGACAGAAAGAGTTTGAAGACAGAAAGAGTTTTCATAGTTTTAAGAGGTACAAAAATAGCATTTCTGAAAGCAAACAGGGGATCTCAAACTGTGTATGAAAGCCATTAGATGAATCATTTTCTCCTCCCTTTCTCAACTCCTTTCTTGCCTTCTTTTATTCAGCAGGGTCAGATTTTCAGGGGTGCCAAGTCTGTTTTAGCACATCTGTCATACTCACAGCTGCACTGAGCAAGCATCAAAGCAGTTGTGCAGAAATCCTCGCTTCACTTTTTTCCTTACTGGAGGCATCATCAGCCCCCAGGCTTCTGCGCATTGCTGTCATTCACAGCAGCTGCTGAGGAGATTTCCCCTATGCTGAGAAACAGCTAGATCTTGAAGTCAGGTCTTGATCTTCCCAGCTTTACCTGAACCTCCATTTGGGGGCTGCCCGCAGGTGGTGTCAGTGCACAGCAAGGGGTGGCAGGGCAGAGCCTCTACAGAAGGCCCAGCCCAGGGCACCAGGCACTACCATGGGGACAGGGACATCAAGCCATAGATGAGGGCACAGGCAAGCATGAGCTCTATCTAGGTAAAGAGGGGCATTGCCCTTGTCTGAGCTTTAAATAGGTGTCCCGGGCCATTGGGCAGGGTGTGGTGAGGGCCCCAAGTGGGGCTTATCAGGCCCATCAGTGTACACAAGGTCCTGACAGAGCCTCAGCTGCACATAGAGCACATTTCTCCATGCAAGTGGTGCATTCAGAGCAATAGTTCCACATAGTTGGTGTTATATGGGATCAGGTTTGGACTCTTAAACGAGAACTCCAATCAGAGGGGTCTGCAAGCAGGAGCTCCCAGCAGGGAGACAGCAGCTTTGGTTGGACTTTCCCTGCACATGCTCTCACATGGTCACTGCTGCTTTCCTCCAGCTTCCCTGCCACGCTGACTCTGTCTTTGGCTGCCTGAAGTTGAATCTGTAATAACAGACTGCTTCCATTCTTGTCCATCTTTTTTTAATCCCTAATTTATCAGACACAATATATATATATATATATATATATATATAAAGCATGGATCATGGTTGCATCATCAAATCTGCAGGAATGTCAAAGTAGCAAACATGGCTCCAGCTGGTGGTAGCAATGGCCCTAAAGGTTCATCCTCATGTTTATGTAGCTCATACTGCAGCAAAATCCTGAACCATCTTGCCAGCGAAAGTCAGAATAATTGTTCACAGTTTGACTGTAGGCACTTTTTAGGCAAGTCTTCTCAAACTCTAAAGATGTTATCTGGAAAATTAAAGAGCTGCAATTGAGCTCAGTTTCTGGACAAGTGTGGTAAATTCTGAGGAGGTTTATTAACACCTTGTGAGACGATCTGAATCCTTCTCTGGAGGCTAGCATAGAAAGAATCAACTTTCTTCTTCTTTTTCCTGTAGAAATGATCACAACTGCCTCTCCTGCATGGAGGGAAGAGGCAGCTGTAATGAATTATTTATCCGTAGCACACTGTAAGAGGGATGTACTGTGATTAATTGTAGAGCAGGGCAGGAAATGGTTTCCTTCTCCCAAAAGATTTTTGAGATTAGAAATGTGTCACTGTTTCACACAGGGATAAAACCAAAACCCCTTCAAAAGATCTTAGAAATAGAAGAGAGAAAGCAAGACCCACCTTAAAAAAAAAAAAAAAAAAAAAAAAAAAAAAAAAAACTTCTCAGTCCTATGTGTACAAGTCTCTTGCAAAACAGAATTCTGACAGATATGTATAACATCTGAGAAGAAAGTTTACTGTGAAATTACAGGAGTCCTAACCATCCCACTCTACCTGCATAGCCCTGGGGAGTGCTCTAGTGACGAGGTTTTATGGCTGAGGGCTCTGCACAGACCAGCACACCAGAGTAGGGACACAAACATCTCTGATCTCATGTGAGCACTCTCACTGCTGAGTCAGGATGGGACGCAGCTCACAGCTTCTCATGCAGGAGGCATTGTATGACTCACTGCAGCAGAAGAGTAGTGACTGGCTTGGCCCAATTACTCAGTCTTCAGAGAGCGATCTGTTGTCAGTATGGACCTTTCAGTTTTTACAGAAAAATGCTACAGAGCTGAGTCATATTTTATAAACCTGTTTGCCTCCAGATGTGAAATCTCCTTTTTTAAAAAGCTTACAGGGAAGTGAATTTTTATTTTTCTGAATCATTCTCCCTGTATGCCTCATAAATAAGAAGCTTTTCTCTAGATTTTTTTTTTCAACACTTCCAGTTTAAACATGTAGCCTGGCCATACAGGATTGTCGTGGTGTATTTCTGAGGGAGGCCGAAAATTGATTCACTACATATGATGTAACATAAACTTCAAATGTTGAATCTATTCCACTTACAGTCACTGTCTTTTTCCATAAAGGGAATAAGAAAAGCTTTGCCTTACCTTCATTATAGCTGTAGAAGTTCTTACTTGACATTGTTTCTCCCCAGGGTACAACAGTGGTAAAGAAAAAAATGATGATGACTGAAATGACTTGAATGTATATACATTAAAAACATATGGTCTTCTAATTGTGGGTATGAGCTGGTGAGGCTGGATACCTCCAGAGATCAGATAGATTCTTTTTCTGGCACCAGTAGAAGGATGTGAGAAAAGCACCAGGCATCTCCTTTGGTCCTTTTTGAGACAAGTAGAGAAATAAAATGTGTATGCTGTGTGAGCAAACATTGCTCAGTTAGCAGTGCAGCAGTGATTTCAGAATGTTTTGCAAAGAATATGCACTTTGAAGCTTTTTTAACACTGGGACATGAAAATGGAATGTCTCATTCAGAAGTGTTTTGAGCCGCATGTGCCAGCTTCAGTTTCCATAAACGTGCAAAAAGCAGAGGCTTGCTGAACTCCAGTCCAGCTACCAGCCACATGTAAGTGTGACATGCCCTATTCATTATCTCCTCTTAATTCCCCAAAGGCTGGCAAAAGTTACAAGGCTAATGTTGTTAGAATCTGAAGTCTTCTTAGTCAGAAGCTCAAAATTAAATTTGTTTAGTAAAATGAATACCTGGGCTTGCCAATATATCTCAGCTCTGGTGCAGGAGACTTATACTGATGGGTCAGATGGTCAGTCAGCCTGCACTATCAGCATAGCTGCAGTCTGGAAACAGCATGAGAATGCATGAGTGATAATGTCTCTGCAGCATGGGGTGTCAATTATAATGCTGACCATGCAGTCTTCCTCTAGGAGGCTCAACTACAGAGTTGTCATCATCATGGTGTTACGCACAGAAGAACAGAGTGACATTTCAGACATTTCTTCCTTCCTCTGACAGTGCTATCAAGATGCACAGTCACTAAGTCACCCTGGAACTTCCACACCTGTCTTAAGCTCCCTGAGCCCATCTCCAAGTGGAGCCTCATGATATTCAAAAATCAGAGCTATGCATGATGGAAGGTCAGAACACTTTCACAGTTTCACCCATAAGGACCCCTTTACTATCATTAGGTATCAGTATTCACTTTGGGCTTGTCCAGGCTGCAGAAAAAATGCTATAGCCCAGCGCATCAGTTTTCCCACAGTAAAACCTAGATAAAGAACAAATGGTCTTTAAAACTGGATAGACATTTTATTTATTTTTTTTATATAACCATAAGATTTGGCTAGTTCAGTACTAGGTTCCCACCCAGTGTGGTGTATCGCCATCTGCATTTGTCTGTGAGCTAACAAATGCCCTTTAGTCATTCTAAAGTAGAAATTTGCTTTCAGAGATAATGAAGAAAAAATTCTTCCAGAGCTCTGATCACTGGCTTGATCATAGGGCCTCTTACCTGAAAGACAGTTCAGGTTATGTGGAGGGGGAGACCCTCTCTCTACACGGCTGGTGCACTGCCTTAAAAACAGAGCACATTTTGATGCAGCCCCAAGAATACAGTCTCGGGTTATCATGGCTGTTGACATAGGCAGTTTCACCTCTGGGTTCATTTATGCTTCTCTCTTCTCCACTTCTTATATGAAGGGATTTAGGAAATGAATTGCAGGCTGGTGGTGACTGCAGATGTGGGTGTCCCCAGCCTGGATGTGACCACTGCTGACAAAATCCAGACATACTATCACCTTTTTATTAAATCCAACAGACTTTTTATTCAGGAAAAAACTTCAGAAGAACAGGGCAGAGCTGTGCTCTTCCAGTTTGCCTTTGAAAGCACAACCATCTGCCTCTGGGGTAGGTGAGATCACAGATGATGCAGCAGCACTGTGGATCATACTGACAACATACAGACAGGGTATTTTTGTTTTTGTTTTCACATTTATGATTAGCCCCAGAGTTGCGATGGTCCTTTTCTCATGTCGCTCTTGCTTTAACAATTCACACCTGTGATGTCTCAAATCATATTACCGAATCAATTTGATTTGGTGCTATTTCTGAAAAGCAACCAGAAGCACCAGGTGGTCCATTTCTTGAGTGAGACGTGACATTAAGGGTGTTCAACAGTCCTGTACCTTTTTTTTGTTTGAACTGGCTGCCTGGTCACATTAAAGTGAAAGTTGCAGTGCTGGTTACAATTATAAAATTTTACAAAATCACGGACTTACTGCAGCACATCGACACCTTGTATGCACATGTTTTGGGGTCTAGTTTCTCCAGCATGAGGAAATAGGTGTGATAACCCATTGACATCACTTACCACACATTTACTCAGATGAATTATTAAAGAGATAGATAGATGGGGTTTATTGACAGGCTTTTAACACTGTTGGATAATTGTCTTTGGATTTGATGTGCTCAGGTGTTGGAGAAAATGTCTCCATATATAAATGGCATAATTTATAAATCCATAAATGTGCGGGTTTTAAAAATAGTTATTCCAATATCTATGCTTAACATATGGATTTGATACTAGCGAGTGCCAGGAATAAAAGCTGTGTCCATTATCTGAACAGTAACTGGGCAAAATCTGATCTTCAGTAGCCATTAAAAAATTTAGTGAGATTTTTATCTATTTTCAAGTACCACTCTAAACTTTATTGTCTTTAATCTAGTTTCCTTGTTAAAGAAACATAAAAAGGGACATTAGGAATGCAGATTTAGTGTCTCACAACAGTCAAGATGAAGAGTAATGGCTGGGAAGTCTTAGCTCTCAGGTTCTACTCCTATACTAATGTCACAAAAATCATATTACTGGGACACAGACATCTTTCATAGGCTGTAGAGGCAAAATGAATGGCTCCTTTTGCCGAGCAGAAGCAGCTCTCCTGATCCACTGAATTCTCATCCAGCTGTAATTTTATGCACAGCCAGAGCAGCACTGATCAATCCATTGCAAAGGCCTTTGCTCTCCGCAGAGCTAGGCAGAGGTGCAAGCACCCCAGTGCATTGTATCCCCATTTTCTGATGGGTTGGGGGTTTCACTGTAAGGCCAGGGACCAGACAACTTGAGTACAGTTGTCTTAGTATTTACATAAGGCATGGTATGCCATCCTGGCTAAAAATGCCCTGATCTCCAGAAAAAAATAAATGAAATTTATTTTATTGTTTGCAACATTATGTTCTCTGACGAAGGGTAATTAAAAGACTTGTTTTCCAGGTGGTGGAAAGTCTGATAGATTGATATATATTATATTAGTTCATGTATTTGTTTACTTACACATTTGTTTTTCAATCTGTTTATCACCAGGGGCTGTTGTCATTTCAGGAAACAAGAACACGAGAAAAAAAAAATGTTTATGAAAAGCTCTTTTGTGGGCCCGTGGCCCAATTTTTTCAGTAGAGAGGAAATCTTGTGGAAATTTTGTCCTGTTCCCAAATAGTTCTGAGGGCTGTATCTCTATCTGAGAGATTTTAGCACTCTACACAGGTGTTAATATAAGTCACAGAAGATTCACATTTTGCCCAGCTGAGGGTTACTTTGCTCATCTGGCTCAAGAACAGCAATTAATTTTTGATAAAAATAAAATACAATAGAACACTGGCTCTGGGAAGGATATTTTCCTATGTATTGCCCAGAATTAGTATGGGGCCCCTTTGTAGGGGTATGTTGGGGGGTGGTTTTGACTAACAGATGTCATTATGATTAGAAAACACAAATGTTACTGCCTCACCTCTTTCTGTCAGGGGGATTTCCTGGCCAAAGGCTCCTAGTAAACATTAGTGCTCAGTGACATTAGGAAAAGCAATAAAAAAAGATGCTTACGTTTGAGCGACTCACACATAGAAGTAGGTAGCCATATATCAACAAGAGAAGGAGTTTCCCCTACACTTCAGTCACCTGTTAATGCTAAACTGGTAACTATCATGTCTTACTTGAGGTTACTCTCCATACCTCTCTCTCCTTGGTCATCGGGGATTTGCAACCGTTCTCAGGATTTACCGGAATTTAGGCTAACGGAGCAGTACAGGACATATCATAAGTATGATTTATTAGCTGTTAAAGACAAATAGCTGAAACTACAAGGAGGTCTTTCCATTTTGTAACTTTGCCTGCAAATATTTTTCTTAAAAGAGGTAATAGTCTGTTTTACTCTGTTAATAATCTGTGCTGTTTTATGTGTAAGCCACTGTTCCAGGTTTTACCAACAGAGGAAATGGCACACTTTTAAAAGAAGATTAAAATGTGGTGATTGGGTTGCATATTTTTTTGTTTTCTGGCTTACTGTTGTGTTCTTTGATGCTCAAAATAAACTTGTATATGCAGCTGATACCATAAACCAGAGTAGTTGGTCTGACCCTCAGCAAAGTGTTCCCTGTGCTGTGTTGGCACGTGACCACACACTTTTTCTGTTCTTCTTGGGCAGCCAGATACCAAAGCCAGCCTGGCTTCTTGCCTGAGCTCAGCTTTCAAAGATGTGTGATGTTCTGTTATCACTTACCCAGCCAAAGGATATCAAATCTATACACTCACATATACTGCTTATGAACAGTAACTTAACAACTTTTTTATTTTCTTTCTCTTTGGAAGCCTTCCATATATTTTTGTTCTTCCTTTCTATTCTGTTTCAAGCAAAATGGGAACACATAAACAAAATTATATTGTTCATATCCCCTTGGTAGCCTGTGGCTCTTTGAGCAATAGTCAGTAGGCAAAAATTAATATAAGACAGAAATAGAATGGTCTTTTTGTGGTTTCTAATGATGTTTGGGGGAAAATAAGGCCAGAAAATAATATTTGTATAGTTTGTGATAAATTATATGGTGCTGGGTATTTACTGAGGCAAGTCTGGAGGATTTTGTTCTAACTCTAGTGAGAATTACAGCCCATGCTCTTACCTCTATCTGCATAACCTAAAACCTGCTTCCAACTGTTAGGCATCAAACCGAACATGTGTGAGAGACAACTCTTGGGATATTAAATGAGTGAATCTTAGACCTTATCTATCATTTATTTGTCTCATGTGTGCACCCATGTATATCGGAGGCATTTTTATTTAATTATTCAGGAATTGGCACATGACTTGCATTATCTCCTTCCTCTGGGTATCTTGCTGACAGAACAGTGTAAAGGAGTAATATCTTACACAGTAAAAACTGGTTGTGAGGAAGAGAGATGCCATTAAACTGTCCCTGTTGTGTGAGCAGAAATTACACTTAATACTAAGTACCAGTTTTTTAAACAGAATACGTTTGTGTTCATACCAGCAAATTTATTCAGACAGCCATAAAAGAGTTGTAAGGTTTCATCTTAATTTGCAAGTAAATCTCTATATATTCAGGCTGTGTCATTTTGACTGATACAGAACTGTGCACTGCTACGATGCTGGCACGTGTATTTCTTTAGTCGGGAAAATATATGGCCTGAAAACATTCTTTGTAAAAGACTTAGTGTGGTCTAACGGCCTGGTCAAGAACCACCGAAATCAATGAGAATCTTTCTTTCCAGTTTGATAGTGCAGGAGCATGCCACCAGTGTGGAAAACTTTCCTCTGGCCTGAAGTTGACTAGCACAAATGTCAAAACCATTAAGAAAATAAAAGGCTGAAAAACCAGCAGCCCCATGGGCATGTGACGAATTTGGAGGCAACTGAAAACACAGCTGTCTTCTGAAGTTTGCATGTGAACCATGCGCTCTGAGAAGACAGCTTATAAGCATATAAGCTTATTCTGGCTGCATATATGGGAGCATTTTTTGTTTAGAAACAGACTATTAACAGTAGACTTGGTGTAAAATGTACCTTAAAAGCAGCTGAAAATAGTTGGCTTGGAGTTGACTTGCTTTTAACGATCAGATTGAAAAAACAAACAAACAAACAAACGTTATTGACATGAATTTCCATGAATTTTACTACATCTTACTCTGTTTTGCTTCGAGTAGTTTCTTATCAAAAAAAAAAAAAAAAAAAAAAAAGCTGGCAGAAATATTAGTTCCTATTTTTTTTAAATGAATGATCATCCTGCCGTATAAAAGGTCGTTTGGTGTCACTGCTGCAATAAGGAACTGCACCCCATTTCTTTCGGTTGCTGCGGGTTTCATACGAGCAGCTCTGCCTTGGGAATTTTTCCGTGGTAACCTGTGAAGTGCATCAGCTACTTGGAAGGAGCCGTGACCCTGTGTACAAAACCAAAAAGTCTCTGCATGCATGCACAGCCGCCAGCTTTATTGTACTTTCCAAGTACAGTGGGGACACGGTGTGCAAGCACAACACGAGGCCCCGCAGCTGTGGGAGGCTGGGGCTGGCTCCCAGCTGGGGACCCCACGCTCTGGACCCCCAGGATCCCTCTCCCCGCGACTTGTTCTTCACCCCGAAGTCCCACAGCCAGATGAAGTCCAAAGCAGAGGGAAAGTCGTCCAAAATTGTTTTGTCCTGTGGATCCAGAGACGTCCCTCTGTGCGCTGCCACGATGCTTGCCCAGCCACCGTCCAGGTGCTGGAGAAGTGTTTGGGGTCGGCTGCTCTGTCCTCTTGGATACCGCTGCTTTACCTCTGGGAGAGGTGAAATCCGGGGAAGCGGGAATCCCTGGTGACTTTTGCGCTTCTGTGGAGCAACCAATGGCTGTCACTTTCTGAACCGCTACTCCGAGAGAAAGACACAGGAATCCCCAGGCTCCTTCTGCGCTTTAATCCGTTTTGCATACGGATTTAACGCGGTGCAGTTTTTCACCCGTACACAACAAGAGAGCCCGGGGGAGGCGGGCGGCCGGGAGCCGGGACCGGGGAGCTGCAGGAGGCCCTGCGCCCTTCCGTCCCGTCCCGTCCCGTCCCTGTCCCCCCACCCCAGAGGTGCCCGGAGGAGAGCCGTGGGAGGGCACCGGCTGGGCCCCGCCACTGTGGCCCCGGGGACGGAGATAAGGGCGCTTGTCCTAAGGGGGCTCCGCGCCACGCTTGGTACCGGCGCGCATCCCTCCCGTCGCCTTGAGGGGAAGCCCTCCGCGCTCTGCCCTGCCCCGTCGAGGCTCCCCCGGCTCCTGCAGGAGCGCTGCCCGAAGCCGTGCGCGCCCACCCGCCGTGCCGCCGCCCCGCGCAGCTCCCTTCCCACCAGATAAACGTAGGAGAGGGCAGCAGCTCGGGGCCCCCGGTGCTCCCCACCGCTCCCCGACGGCTGCTGGCTGGGCCCGGCCGGGGGCTTCAAGACGGAGCCGAGCAGCGGCGCTTGGGGCCGGCAGCAACTTTCCCTGCCGATGCTCCGCGACACCGCCGCAGGTAAGCGGCAGCGAAAGCGGGGCCGGCCCTGACAGAGGAGCCGGCCGCAGCCCCGACGCCCAGGCGGGGCTCAGGGGGGGCTCCCCGGGGCTGCCCGGGGGGCTGCCAGCGCCTCCCGCTCCCGCTTCTTCTGCTTCATGCGGCGGTTCTGGAACCAGACCTTCACCTGGGCGTCGCGGAGGCGCAGCGAGCGGGCCACCTCGAGGCGGCGGGCCCGCGACAGGTAGCGGCTGAAGTGAAACTCCTTCTCCAGCTCCGTGAGCTGCCGGGTGCTGAAGCTGGTGCGCAGGGGGCAGGCGGGAGGCGCCGCGCCGCCTGCAACGCCGAAAAACACCGCGCTTCAGCGGGGCGGGGGCGGGGGAAGGGAGCGGGACTGGGGGGTGAGGGTCGGGGCAGGAGAGGGGCAGAGGGGAGCAGGGATGGGAGCGGCCCCCTCCCGCGCCCTGCGGCCCCACTCACTTCTCCCGGACGGGCTCCGCTTCACTCGCATCCACTCGAAGGTGCGGGGCGCCGCCGGGGCCGCCCCGGGGGTCGGGGAACCGGGACGGGGCCGGGGGCGGCCGAACTCCGGAGGGGTCGGGCGGCGGGTCCCGGAGTCGTCGGGGCGCGGTGGGTCCCTGCAGCGCTCTCCCGGTGTCCCAGCTCCGCGGGGCCGCTCGTAGCCGGGGCACGGGACCGCCGCGCACCCCGCGCAGGCAGGCGGCGGGGGGGGGGGGGACGCGATGCCCGGCGGGGAGAAGGATCCGGGTCCCCGTCGCGGGCAGGGGGGCACCGGGACCCCGCGGCACAGCCCGATGGAGAGGTACCCCAGGTCCATGCCTGCGCGGGCAGCGCCGCTCCGACACCTGCCCCGCGCCCCGCCGGGGCAATATTGCCCTGATATAGGGCCGGAGCGGGCGGCACGTCCCGCCCCGCGGCCAATGGGAGCCCGCCGGGGGCAGCCCGCACCGGGGGTCCCGGGCACCGCCGGCTCCCTTGCCCGCTGCCGGCCGCCCGCTCCCGTCACGGGCCCGGCCTGACCCTGCGGGCCGAGGGGCAGCGACAGGGGGTGATGGGGGAGGGGACACAGGGCCGGGAACCGGCGGGCAGCGACCCCGGCCCCAGCTCTGACGGGACCCCCCGGGACCGGCCGGGTCGGCGGAGCCGCCGCTCACTGCAGAGCCGGGATTTGGAGGGGAGACGGCGCCCTGCCTTCGCCCAGTCTCCTGTCGCTGCCCCTGTCCCTGTCCCAGGACGGGGCTGTGCCAGGACGTCAGGCCAGCGTGCACCCCCGCGCTGTCCGCACCCGGGGGGTGCTGCACCTCCCGGCACTTAATGGTCTCGCTCCATCAGATAAGTGCTCTGCAGGCTCTCAGCAGTGAATCCCCCAGCTCACCACGCTAATGGGCTTTCATTTTTCCCTTGGCGATTCGGCATTCTTCACTGAGTGTTCGCAGCTGGCACAGGAAGCAAAGGAGCAGAGCAGGCACAGGAGTGCAGCAAGTTGCGCTGCCCTGCCAAACCCTCCAACACTTTCTTTTACTCTTCTCCCTGGATGGCAGGGAACAGGAGGAAACACAGAGAATGCGAACCCTGAACTCCAAAAGTCATCATCTTTCCTTGTATGACTGCAAGGGAGGCTTGACAGCCCAGTCTGAGCTACCTAAAACCTCGATGTGGATCCTGATGGGTTTCATCCAGCTCATTAAAATTAACAGTCATGTGTCAGTGCAGTAAAGGCAAGAGGCAGAGCACACTGAGGCTTGGATGACACACTTGGGTAGGGAAGGAACATGAAGAAGGGCTGCACTACTCAGCTTTGAGTTAAACACTGAGCTAATTTCACCTCCTAGCTTTTAGGGGGCGGCTGTGGGCTCACTTGGGAAATGCAAGGATTGCACCGTGCCACCAAAATATTTTATTCCCAAACAAAGACCTGAAACTAAAATGTTTTCATCTATCATCCAGTGCCTTCTATTCAACAGTTCAAAGAGTCTGATGAGCTCTTAGCCAAAGCACTGCTCACTGTGGCCTGGAAGAGGCACACAAATTTTGCAAGGGCTGGAGATGGTGCCAGCCACCCAAAGGTAACCAGGATGGTCCAGAGAAATTAAAATCCCACTGAGCCCTTTGTGGATATCAGAGTACTGGACTGGTGGCAAGGAAGGGAGAGTGTGGGGAGATACAGTCAGGGCATTTCACTGACAGCCTCAGCTCTTGTCCCTGGGGATTTGGTCCTCCCAGGACCTCCGCAGGGAAGAAGAGCATGGCTGCCCTGCAGCTGTGCCACCCATGGGGCATGGCGGTGGGGCTGCTGGGACTGTGCTGCAGGGTCTGTCCCTGGGGCCAACAGGCACCAACTGGCAAGGACATGAGAGCACTTCCCTGCATGTGGGCTGTGAACAGAAGTGGAGCCTTCTAACAGCCTTCTAACAGCCCTGCTTTCTCCCCAGCTCACCCAGCACATCTTTAAGGCTAGCTGTACAGATTGCTACCTTAGCTTACTCCAGGCTCAGTCCACAAACAGCCATCGCTGTAAGCCCAGAGCCCTGCTGTTAGGTGCTCTATAGACACAGCCTTGCTCATGGTTAGGGGCTGTACTACCCTGATACACTATTAATGGGATTATCACCTACGCTGCCATTTGTACAGGACACAGGTATAAGATACAACAGTTTAAATCAAATACACCTGGTCAGGAAAACTGTGGTTGGGTTTAAAACTATGAAGGGTTCAAATTCTGGTGATGCAAGCTTGCTCAGCACACCCATGGCAAGAAGAGGGGTTTGAAATATGTCATTTTCTGATAGAACAGAAGCCTGCAAACACCAGACTTTCTCTTTAGCAAAGAAAGGATGTCCACTAGGAAAGCATCTGCCCTCTTCAGTCCCCCCTGCTGTAAAAACTCCCGCCCGCAGTGAGGCAGACAGCATGGGCTCCGGAGGAGGGCTGTTGCCTTGCTCAGCTCCTCTGTTTGTAGAACACGACTGCTTTAATTACACCTAAAGCTGTGTTTTAAACGCTAAAACAAGAGCATACGATCTTTCCATTCACCCAGCTGGATCCTGTTACTGAGTTTTTCATTCGTTACCTGTTTGTTTTTGCAGGAGTGTTCAAGGATGTGGAAAGCAGAAACCATTCGCTACACACAGGCCAAGTGTCTCCTGTTGCTGCTCTGTCTTTTGAGGAGGGGGTTGCAATTCTCTAAGTTCCTGGATTTCACTGTGTTCAGAGTTAAATAACTAAGTCTCAATGTTGAGCAACTGCAGATGTTTTTTGTTGTTGGTGGTGTTTTTTTTTTATTTTTTTGCAAGAGGTCTACTTGATAAGAGTCTCTGAATGTCCAAAGAGAAGAAAGAAAACCAGATTAAAAAGAAGACTGGGAGAAACATGATGGCCATCAAAGGGAATTTGTGGATGGCCAGGAGCTTTAGGGATGTCTCAGCAGCACAGTGATGATGTGAGCCAGGGGAGCTGATGGAACAGAAACCTCTGGGAGAACAATGGACCCAACCATCCCCCATGCTACCACATGCACTGAAGATGGTAGCAGCCCTCAAACAGAGGCACCACCTCAAGGTTGCATGATGGAAACAGCCTGGGGCACAATATTGCCACAGTTATCACCACAATAACACACGAGATTTGACAGATCCCTCTGCTGGCCCCTCTGCTGCCAGAATCCTGCCATCCATGAGAGCCGGTTCCTGGAGGCAGTGCCCAGGGGTAAGCCGGGCTGTGTGCCCATCCAAGCACTTGGAATACATTCAGTGGCCCTGTTACACTGGCAAGTCTTCAAAAGGCCCCGGGAAGAAGACTATTAGGGAAGAAGAATCCCTGGGAAGTTTATTTTGTAGAGTGTGGCTAAAAGCAGGGATGTAGAGAGACCCCAGGGCACAGAAGGGAAATTGCCCTACCGCTCTGACACAGCTCCAGGCGCAGCTCCAGCACACACAAGGCCCTTCCAGAAGGGCAGGCACCTCTTCCTGAGGAAGGTGTGTTTTCCTCTTCCCTTGATATTTGCGTGCCACAAGCTCTCCTTTCCTGCCTGACCCCTGGGGCAGCTTCAGCAAGGCTGAGACAGGAGACCCGTGCTCTTCTACTACATGGGCTTAACTACAAGGATCTTCTGCACAAACATGGAAGAGGAAGGTCTCGTCCTTCTTCCTTCAGGATTCCCCTAGAAGAGGAATTTTCCCATGGGCCTCTGTGCCATGTAATACCCTGTTTCCTATCCAATGGCTGTGAATTTGGTTGGAAGGAGAAATTACAGGTATTGAGCATCCAGAGACATCAAGGTAAGCCCGCTACTGTGTGCAAAACAGAGGTGTCAAAGGGTCTGCAGCAAAGCCTGCTGCCCTGCCTAGCCCTTCTTGCCCCCAGATATCCTAAAAGCTGGCCCAGGAACACAGATCCAGTTTTCACACCTCACTCCGGTGTGGTTATCTACTCTCTCCCAAAGCTTCTGCTGCTGCAAGGAGAACTGCACATCAGCAAATAAAGGATAAGCAAATATAAGTGCTGAAATTGCACGTTCAGGAGTATTTTTCCCCAGAATCCCCCCATCGTGCTACTTTGTAAATCCTGTGCTGACTTTCTTCAGCTTTATGCTCATGGCCATTGCAGCTGAGCCTCTCTGGGCTCATCCCAGCACAGCTCGGGGAGCTCCTGGGACCCTGGGCATCAGCAGAGGCTTGGGCATGCAGGCACAGACACCTCGATGCCTGCAGGCTCCCTTTTGGCATCTTTGTGACTGAAGGGGCTCGTTCACAGTCTTGCTGGCTGGAAGCCACATTATGCCAGGGCTTTCCAGCTCAGGGACCGGGCTGTGCCTCTGCTGGCCAGGCTTTTGGTCAGGTCCCAGCTGGCTCAGGCCCGAGCTGAAGGAGGAGGAACTGCTGTTGGATGAAAAGTGTGCAGGGTGTGATTGATGAGCCCTGAACAGATCCTCCCTGCTCCCTCCCCCTCCAGGCATGTTCCCCACGAGGCCCACAGCATGCCCACTGCCCTGCCTCGCCTGGCAATGGGGGCTGCTGCCTGCCTGCCAGCCTAGCATTTAGCCCCCCAAAAGTGGCCAGGCCCATCTCCCACCTTTTAGAAAGGGAGCCCCAGCCAGCCAACCCAGCCGCTGGCTGGCCCAGCAGCACCGGCTCCTTTGTGCTGCCTCATGGCTTTTGTTCCCTGTGGGGCTGCAGCAGTGTGCAACCCTTTGGGGCTGCCACTGTGTGTGTCCCACTGGGCACACTCTGCGCACTGGCACAGAGCTGGATGGATGGCAGCACAACCGCGGCTCCTTTCCTCCTGCCCCAGCCAGCAGCTGCCACCCAGGTGCCCCATCAGCGGCAGCCCAGCAGCTCTATCCTTTTTCCCTGTTTTTTGGTTTTGTTTTTTTTTTTTTTTCCCAAGTGGAACCCCTTTTGTGCCCAGACCTTCCTGCAGGCTGGTTCACAGGGCTGGCGTGGGGCTGGCAGCACGCAGAGACTCCCGAGGCTCATCCTTCCTTCAGTCTCCTCCTGGCAATGGAGTCCCAGTGACCCTGCTGGTCCCCCGCAAAGTCGGGGGTCTTCCTGGAGCTGCCAAGGGGCTCCATCCTTCAGGTATGGTCCCATGGTGACAGCTGCTCGGGGGACCAGGGCTGAGAGCCTGCAGTGCTCTTGCTAACGAAGCAGGGCA
>NC_139047.1:16784156-16864156 GCF_965140915.1 Aythya marila
GCATCTTGCGCTCTGCGATCGCCAAGGCCCGCGGCCCCTGCTCAAATATCATTGACTGCCTCCCCGCGCCTCACGTCGTCGGCCTGGGCCACTCGCCGCCGCGGGAGCCACCTGGGGAGGGGGACAGCGGAGACACAAAAGAGACCTTCAGTGGTGGGCGTCTGCCTGGGAGAGGTCGGCCTGGCCCCGGCACATCCCGCATCCCCGAGTCCCCGGCCTCGGTGGGACAGGGGGAGCGGGGACAGCAGGCATGGGGACAGGTGACACCAGGATAGGATCAGGGGACACTGAGCAGGGGACACCATGGAAGGAGCAGGAGACACCGGGGAAGGAGCAGGGGACACCATGGAAGAACAGGAAACATCCAGGAAGGAGCAGGAGACGTCATGGAAGGCGCAGGGAACATCATGGAAGGAACAGAGAACACCAGAGAAGGAGCAGGGACATCAAGGAAGGAACAGGGAACACCAGAGAAGGAGCAGAAGACACCAGAGAAGGACCAGAGTCACCAGGGGGAAGCAGGGAGCACCAGGGAAGGGGCAGAGTCACCAGGGCACGCTCTGAAAGGCCCAGGGGACCCCAGGGCAGAAGCTACCCAAGAAGGACAGCACTGCGGAGGAGCAGGAGCGCATTGTTGGGGCTTCCTAGAGACAGCTTTCTCGGGGTCTTTGGGGACCTGGGGTTCTTGTTGTTTTGTTTGCTTGTTATGTTTTGCTTGGTCTTTGGGCCGTTTCCTCGGGAATCTGGCAAAAGCTCCCAGAGAGCACCGTGGGGCTAGCCCCGCTCCGCTGCCCGAGGACTCCCCGCTCCGCAACCACGTCAGGGGCCCGGCCACGGGTGGGTGCTGTCCCCAGAGCCCCCCCGGAGCCATTTGGGCAGAGATCCCGCGGGCATCCCCCACAGCCGCCCGCCAGCACGCGTGCGCACGGCCGCGCACGGCTGACATGATGGATTGAGCCGGGCTGCGGCCGGGCGAAGGCAGAAAAAACCCATCGCCTTTGTACACCCGGCCTCCTTCTTGCCCCGGATTCCTCCGGAGTTAAAGTATAACCGACACCATTCACTAACTTTGCTTTGCACTATAAAGGATGTCGCAGGTCAGCTCCCCTATTTTAATTCCGTGATGAATTAAAATCACTCACCCGACGTTTCTCATCCCTTTCATTTGTCCCCATCAGAAAGAACCTGAGACACTGGTGATGGTTTTTAAGGGATGGTTTTCATTATAAACGCTGATTCTATGATCTCTTCTTTTACTGGCCTGCAAACTCATGGCGCTCCCCTCCCCGCCCCCCGATCAAGCCGCCCAGCCTGGAAATGCCCGAGGATGAGAGGTCCCCGGAGGTCCCAGTTTTGGGGCAGGGCGCTGCCTTTCCCCTGGTCACACCCGGGACTTCTCCTCTCTTGCTGCGGGACAGAAACTCGCCCGCGATCTGGTTACAGCTTTTTAGTATTCCCTGTTCTCAATTTTATGTGGTATTTTTCTTTTCGGGTTGTGTTTGCCTCTCACATTTTCAGTAATTTTAAAGATTAGCACATACTTCAGCTGACTGTATATCTGAACCTCACCGTACCTTTCTTCAAACCTATTAACATGCCAGAGAAAAGTAGCTCAAAATTTTTGAACAGTGTCTGAAAATTACCATTCTCCAGCCCGTATTAGGCAACATTACAATAGCACTATTCTTTCTCCCATAGCAAATGGTATAGTTAAGTACCTAAAAATTCCCTAAAATTCACCGCCATACACGTCTGTACGGTGAGAGCTGCAGCCCTCAGCCGCTCTCGACAGTTTATCCCCGGTCACAAACGGCCGCCGTCCTTTTCTTCCCTGAACAAAAGCGTGGGATTATCTGGGAAGCAGATAAGAATGGGAAAGGAGCTGTTCTAGTCTCCTGGAAAGTTTTAGTAAAAGGATGTCTAAGGGAACGAAGAGTGGGGATTCAGATGAGTTTTAATAAACTACTATAATCTGGACGAGCCTTGAAAGTATTTTTCTGCAAAATAATTCTTCGCCTATTTTCCACTTCTATCATCTACATTTTCGGGAGCAGTCTGGACTGAGGACTTTTGTTAGCACAACACTGCCTTGAGCGTATGCTTTTATGTGCCTCGTAAAATATAGTTCCCAAAAGAATACGCAGAATCTTAAGAAAGAATATTGCTGTTAAACTGTTAAAAGCCTTATTTCTTTTCTGAAATACCAACTGCTTGTGAACTCTGCTTGAACCTAAAAAGGAGGCTATGGGCCATAAATCACATGGACAATGCTCAACTGTTTGGTGGCTCATCTTTAGATCTTAAAAAGAGAGAGAGGGAGAGAAAGAGGAAGAGAGAGACCTTTCTAGGTTTTGATTTTCCACGAGTGCAAGGCCCAGGGTGATGTTTTTGTAGGGAACACCAAAGCAGGGGCTCGACACTTGGTGGTTTGGCCAGAAACAGCCTCCAGGAAAAAAAGGTGACATCCAAATGGCGAGGCCGATCCGTGGGAGGTGGGCTCGCAGGCACTGAGGTTAGGAAACCGCAAAGTATCCATGTCTGTGTTTCGAATTTCCCTTCCTCCTCTCCAGAAAGGTTAACCTCAGCTGAACCGCTCGGCGTTACACATGATAATGGGGCTCTTTGTCCCGCCGCTGGTCTCAGCGCCTTTGAGGTGCCCCCGCCGCGGGGGCTCAGCACCCGCAGCCCGAGCCCCGCGCTCCGCACCCGCGGAGACCCGCGCAGGGCCCGCGGCCAGCTGCGCCCCGGCACTTCCATATTAAGCAGTTCTCTCCTAAAACTTCCACTACACTTAATTCTGCCGAGGATCAATATCTCATATGATACCGAATAAATAAAAGGCGGCGAGAGCGGCCTGTGGAGCGGTTATTAAGGCAGCCGGAGCTCTCAGGGCGCATATCAATGCACCTGTCATTGCGGTTTGTAGCAAAATTTATGACCGCGAGTGCTGTGGCAGTAAACGCTCCGGCCAGGAATGAAAAGGAAAACACTTCCCAAGCCCCAGCACTTTCAGAAGTGCAAAGCAGCCTGCGCGTAGGAGGGAGCCCGGCAAAAGAATTCCCCACTCGGCACATTTCCCGGCCGGCGGCCCGGAGGGAGCCCCGTATATAAGGGGAGCGCTGGGGCCGCCGGCGGCCGCGACCGGCCCGCGGGCAGAGAACCGGGCGGCTGCCGGGACGGGCGCCCACCGGCTGCCGGGGACCCGGCCGAGCCGAGCGGGGGCTCCCTGCCTTTCGGGGGGCCGGGGGAGCGAGGGCAGGGGAGGGTCGGCTCCGGCTCCGGCTCTGGCGGGGCTTTAAAGCAGGTCCGGAGCCCCCCGGGGTGCCCCCCTTCTTCCCAAGGCTGGGCCCAGGCTGTGGCTGCTCCCCAGCCGGGTCCGGCAGAGAGCTGCATGTCCCGGCGGGGCTTCCCAGGCACTGCTGCTCCTCGGCCTCCATGCAGCGACAGCCCCGGGAGCCTGCAGCCCCGGCCCCGCTCCCCGGCGGCTCTGCTCCCTCCGGAGGGGCAGTCGGGCCGGGGACAGCGGGAGACGGACGGAAAAGGAAATTTAGAGAACTCACCACACTTATGTTTTTTCTTGAATTTTGACTTTAACAGTGTGTGTAGGATCTTCAGGTTCCTTGGGATAATCCTTGGGCACGGACCTGCAACAAAATTGAGAACTCTCAGAGGAAGCTGGTTTGTTTTGGACTTTCTTCCTTAGGACTTTGTTAATAAATGCACTTCTTGTCCGCAGCCCCTCACCGTGTCTCTAAGTCCACGTCAGATCTTTTAGCAGACAAAGGGCAGACGCTTCTCTTCATTTATTAATAACGCTTTGGGAGAGGCGGGGAGCGAAGAAACGAGCAAAATACCCCCGGAGAGCCGCCGCCTCCACCGCAGCGAGGCCGAGGGGAGCCGGCGGGGTCCGAGCCGGGGCCCCAGCGCCCAGGAGCCGCGGGCAGCCCCCGCTCGGTGGAGGGCTCCGCTCCTGCGGGGCTGGCGCGGGTCCTTCTCCACCCCCCCCCCCGGCTCCCCATCCACCGGCTGAGACTGAGAGAAAGAGAAGCGAAGAGACCCCGACTCTGAAAATACGCCGCAAACGTTTGTGGCTCGAAACGCGCATTTTGCATCTGATCGTGTAATGTGTCGAGTCAGGACTTTAAGAACTTAAGAGTGCCAGAAAATCCCCCACAAAGAAGCCCAGGTCATTATAAAGACGATATCTAGCAGCCATAAGCCTTTGAAATGACCTTTGGCTTGTATAGCAATAACTCACCACTTAATGAACAACCAACGGAAGCGCCTCCAATAGCTCACAACACAACAGACATTACAACTTTCCACCAAGTCTTCTCTCTCCCTACCCAAACCCAGTAGGATGCGGCATTCCCCTTCCAAATCACCTTAATTTATGCTGGCAAACTGGAGTTAGGGAAGTGGAGCTTCATGATTACACACGGTGCTCGCTCAGGTTCCTGGCCCGGGCCTGTCCCGGTAACGTCTTATATAATATATGCACGTGGGCGTACGTCAACTTTAAGTGCTTTATTTTTTTTTAACAGAGATCATTAGAAATAGCACTTTACGGCGTGCAGGAAGAAAAGAAAGCGTAAGTTGGGTTGCACCTTAGCCCCTGAGCGGAGAGAGTGTAACACTGCACACCAAGTCATTGTTACCCGCTGTTGCTAAATGTGGTAAGTTTTCGTCTTGCGTCTAATTAATTATCGACTTCTCTTCCCTTTTCGAAGCAGCCTCACAAGCAATAGCCTCCTTGCTCTGGACATGCTTTACTTGGCGACAGGTTGGACAAATACATAGATTTCCACGGCCAGAAGGAGAACCTGCAAAGTTTGCGCTGCGAAGAGGGGAGTCTCGGGCTCGCCGGGCTTGAGCTCTGCTCCGACCGAGCCGACTGCGGAGAAGAAGTTGCCAGAGCTCAAACCAGGGAAATCTTTAGAATTATTCAGGCGTGGGCCCAATAAAGGTATTATTGAAATTTTAGGTGAAGTTATAAGTGAGTGCTTCCATCGAGCCAAATGAAATGCTGCTTGCAGTAATTGGATTCAGCTGACTAACTTGGCAGGCCAGCAGCTTGGAGGCATACAGCTAAGAAAAATGTTCACTGCCTTTAACTTCTGATCGAGCAAAGCAAGACGCAACAGAGAAAAAAAAAAAAAAAAAAAAAAAAAAAAAAAAAAAAGAGAGAGAGAGAGAGGAGAAAGACCCCCCCCAACTTTGTCCCCTCGCCCCATCGCCCTGCTGCGGCTGCCCCCGAGGAGGACTCGCCCGGGTGGCTCGGGGCGGGTGGGACCTGGCGCAGCCTGACCCCCGCCGCTGCTCGCCGGCACAAAGCGAGCTTTTCCAGGGGTTTCCCCCAAAACACACGGCCCGAGAGCTCGGCCGGGCTTCGGGAAGGCCCCGGGGTAGAGACGACCGCTCCTGGGAGCCGAGAGCAGCCCAGGAGGGAGCTGAGCCGCGGGTGCACGCGAGGAGGCTGCGGGGCCCTTTGCAGCGGCTGCAGCCCCGCGGCCGCCCCAGGTCAGCCTCGGGCACCCTTCTGGCACCGCATTGATCACACCGCCCCAGCGCACGGCCACGAACTTCTCGGGAGACAAATATCACACCGAGCCTCCCCAGCCCGTGCGGCTCGGAGGCGTGAGAGCAGTGGCAACGGCGGCACCACCACACCGGGGGAGGAGAGCAGCGGCCCCGAGGAGCACGGAGAGGGGAGAAGGCACGATAAGGAGCTCGGTATTCAAGACACCAAACGTAGGGGCTCTATTACCTATGAGCCTATTTCAAATCGCACTGTGCAAATCCACACGGCTACCCCCTGCCCGGCTACCCACGGCAACGAATGAATGGGATGCTCAATCTTACTTTGGCGATGGGAGCGTCCAGCAAAGTTGTCTCCCCCTCTTTTTTTTTTTTTTTGGTTATTTGTAATTCCCTTCCTGAAACTACGGAAAATGGGGATAGGAGAGAGATAAACCTTTTCTCCTAGCCTTTGGGAAGGAGTTCGCTTTTTATTCAAACGGCATAATAAAAAGGAGATACAGCTTAAAACGCACAAGGAGGTGGAGATTACTTCATGCATTTGCAGCCGTCGTGGGCAGAGATTACAAACAAATTCCAGACAGTCCCTGAGTAAAGGCGATAATGCAGCCCCTGTGGTTAAAGGTCCCATTTTGTCATGCAGTTGCTTACCTGTGTGTCAATTTATCATAAACCTGGGCTCCTCACTTTTCAGGATCTGTGCTTGCAGCTCTTAGAATATATCCTTCACCCTTTGTCTGCAGACAATACTGTCCTAAACCTGATCTTGCGGTTTTACAGACATTTCCACACACCATAATTCCCGATAGAACGAAAACAGGCACAGGCTCAACTACCAATAAAAGAGAGCGAGTGGAAATCGGAATTTGTTGGGGTTTAGGAAAAAAAAAAAATCAACACACAACCCTTTAGCCATCAGCCTCCTGGAATCAAAGGCGGAAACTGGCCGGCTCTCGTTTTGTTTTGTTTTTAAATCGTGCGGCCATGGATGAATTTGGGGGAAGAGCAGGAGAACCCCCTTTCTGACCAGAAATATAGGCACTGCCCTAAAATCCAGCCACATTCGCCCACGTGATCGCGGGAGCAGCTCGCCGGTGCTGAGGCTGGCCCGCTCCCCTCGCCCCCTCGCAGCGGGGCTGCCCAGACGGGACCGGGGGCGGCGACACCCCCGCGCCCCGCGCCCCGCTCCCCGGCCGCTCCGCTCCGCACCGCCCCGCACCGCACCGCGCCGGCCGGCTCCCGCACTTACGCGCCCCGCGGAGCTGGCGGGGCCGCTCCGCGCCCGCCCGAGCGCCGGGGAAGAGGTGAACTCCGCCGGGTACGGCCAGGGAGTGGAGCGAGAGGAGGAATTGGGAACCGGCTGCACCCCACCGCCTGAGCCCCGGGCAGCTCGGCAGCAGCGCTGCTCCGGCGGCAAGGCGCCCGGGCCGACCGGCGAGCGCGGGTTTTTGGGTTTCTCTTTCTCCGTTCCGGGAAATATGCTGGGCTGCTGGGACTACCCCTGTCTGGAGGCTAAAGAAGCGTCGGGGAAGAAAAAAAAAAAAAAAAAAAAAAAAAGAACTCATGACATTTGTGCGTGTGTGTGTCTGCCCTGAGCCTGCCTTCCCTCTCCGTGTGTGTGTAGAAACACAGATCAACCCCGGTGTATATCCGTCATGTGTGCCCACAAAGCTCCCCAACAATTCCATTTCGGCAAAATATATATATATTAGCTTCTCTGTTTGATTTTCTAACATATCAGTAGCTATAAATACACCACACCTAATCTAACATCTGCTATGATTTCATTACCATCCAAAGCACGGGGATGTGACAGTAACGTATTACCTTACAATACTAACCGTAAGTGCATTGTAACATTTATCTAAATTACATTGCTTTTCCTGACTTTGCAAACCAGTTATAAAAAGATTGGAGTCCGGTGATGGAAGCGTAAGTTCAATGTAAATTATTGTGTACGGCTTCGGATTTATAATCCTATATTTCTTCGAAATGATGCACTTAAATCTCGCCTCAAGTAAGAGGCAATGGTTCTTTATATCCTTTTCCGTCAGCCATATATTTCGGCGTCTGTGTACTTTCGCAGAGACCCCGCGCCTGTGTGTACACACGCAGAGCCCCGCACACCCCATGCCTTGTGCACGCTCGCGTGTGTACACACACGGCCGAAGGCTCTTCTGCCGGGCTTCGGGCATATGGGATGACGACGAGGTCTTTCTCTTCCCACACACCACAAAGAGGGGAAAGTTGGGCTCCGGTCGAGTCCAGAGCAAGAGGAGGCTGGGGAAGAAAATGCCTCCTCGGGGGGCAGCTCGGAGAGCCCTGGAAAAAGTCCCGCGGCCGCGAGGTGGCTGTTCGGAGGCTAAAAAAGGTGAAATTTAAGGTAAAAATGGAGGCCGGCAGGAAGAAAGGAGCGCCCTCGCCACCAGAATTAAGACATCGCAGAGGGGACTGAGAAAGTATTAAGGAAATGTTAATCCTCGGCGCTGGTGGGACTCCAGCTTTGCGTGAATTTGTCTCCAGTAAAGGATCTAAGACTTCTTCAATCGGAGCATATGTTCATAGAGCAATAAAACAGAAAGATTTACAGTCTCCGCCCGCCCCCCAGCAGCCTCGCACCCTTTCAGGAATTACTTATGATGATTTATAACAACAACTCCGGCAATTGTCAAACTGATAAAATAGCCCGGGCTATATGCAGGAATAAACGCTCTTATGAAAGGGCTTCGATTTATGGTCGGGTCCATTTTACTGCGCGCCTTGGTGGAGTTTGGTTTCTTTCCCGGACCAGCAGGATAATATAAAACTTCATTGATAAAAACGTAGGAGTTCTGGTGAAGTAGCAAATCTGTTCCTTAGTCACTACCAAAGCACATAAACATTTGTCATCTTTGAATAATTGAATTAATGTGTTATTGTTTGAATGTATAATTCATAACATAGGAAACTTTGTCTCTGTCCTGCCACCGAAACGGAAGTAATAAAAAGCTACGATCTAGGGTTTTTTAGAAATTACTCCAGCAAGGGATAATAAAGAATATCCTGTTTGCAGAAAGTATTTCCAGCTGACTCTGGGATTTAATAGAGAAACCTCAGGCTCGTGGTCCATATTTCACAGAGTTTGTGGAGAGCGCCTTTCCATAACACCGTGCCCTCCGATTCTCCGCGCGGGCTATCGATTGGGACCCGGCAGGCGGCCGCAGCCGTGCTCCGGGAGCCGGGGGCCGACCGGGGCCGGGGCCGGGGCCGGCCGGAGCGGGGCGCGGGAGCGGAGCGGGGCCGGCCTGGGGGCGGCGGCGGAGCGCGGGGCACGGCGCCCCCGGGGCTGGCTCCGCGGGTGCGCAGCCTCCGCGGTAGCCCTGCTGTCAGGACGCGGGGCCAGATTTACAAGCCCTGCTGAGAAGAAGTCCGGGCCCTTTCCCCGCGGCTCGGAGCGGGCGGCAGATGCCCTGGCACTCGCGCTGTTCCTCGGGGCGCTCCGCGCCTCTCCGCGCCTCCCCGCGCAGGCGGCAGCGGCCAGCGCCGGCGCCGCCCGGGGCCGCGGCAGCCTCCTCTCGGCGCTCCGCGGCGCTCCGCGCTCCGCTTCCCCCCGCTCCCTGGGAACCAAAGGTCACCACTTGCGCCCGGTCCGGCTCCCGGCCGCTGCCGAGCTGGAAATCAGGAAGCAGCGTGCCCTATTTGTCACGCGTTTGACAGCTAAGTTCATTAAGGCTTAAATAAGAAGGAATAAAAGTACAAAAAAAAAAAAAAAATGGTTACATACCGTGCGTCTCTTTTTCGGCAGCTAGCAAAGAGCTAGGTGTGCAGAGAGAAGGACTGCACCCTTTGTATATTATATTCTTGGGATCTCTTCAGTTTTCAAGTCTGATAGAGTCCTTTGCTTGGCAGATTAATGACGACTCCGTGTTTCTTAAGGGACGTGCTGAATTAATTATTTCGCAAATCACGTGGTCAGGACTTGTAGAAATCTATTCTTATCATCTTCCTTGCACTTTGAAATTCTGCCTGTTATGACTGTTCCTAGCAAGATTATTTTGGTCTCTAGGCTTGAAAAAAAAAAAAAAAAAAAAAAAAAATCAGGGGAAAGGGCTAACAAACATGGCCGTTGGAGGCTGTGTGGCTCTGCATTGAGAGGTCCCTATTTACTGTACTGTACAGTGAGGGGTGTTTGCTATTGACTCTGCCTTTCCTCTTCATTCTTACCTTAACGACTAGTGGTGATATAATATACAGAACTGTATTGATGTATCGGTAGTAACAGGAGGAGCCATTAAACAGCACACAGAGAAAGTATAATCACAAAATGTGTCTCAGCATTTAAACTTAGTGAGAGTGTGCTTGTGAATACACAGACCCCCCTCGCCCCCCCGCTCTCCAGGCATTGAGGGCACTTGCCTTGTTTTGTGCACTACGCTCCTTTCAGCATCTGAACAAGATACTGTATTTTTGGACTCGTGCCTTGACCACGCTCCAAGAGAGGACAAGTCCCCCTGACAAATACTTCTGACAAAAATAGTGCCATCGACTTCTGCTAGTCAGAGGGACGTATTGTTGTCTGAGGTGCTTACGCAGGGCTGGAAAAAATGATGTTTGCCTTAGGTGCATGGGAAAGTTTCGACTCTCCAAGTTTGTGTTTTCGTGTGATCTTTCTATTGCATCAGCTGAAAAAGTGAAACTTGCTGCTCAGAGAAAGGTGCTCGCTGCCATGTAATTTCAACTTGCCTTTTCTTTCTTAATTGGCTCCTTCCCGGACTCACCTAAAAGGCACACATCTGTGTGGGGATCGAGGTGACTTCAGGTGTGGCTCCTTGCTTCCTACCACACATGAATAAATCCGGGAGTCATTCTAGGAGGGCTTGTTAAATGCAAAGCAGTAGCAAATGGATGACAGGCACTTTTAACTGCAGCCTAAATGTAAATATAGACTCCAGCTTGGCCTAGAGTCACACCATTATGGCTGGGGCAATCAGCAAACCTGTTCAAAGGGACATTTGGAAGGATGCTATGCAGAGTCACCCATCTTTTAACATTGTAATGATGGGAGGGCCAAGCATTTCCACAGAAGAGACCCGCCTCGTAAGGACTGTTTGTTCAAGGTACAAAACAGAAGCTATTTCTCTACACCTTTTATTATTTCAAACGTATAAGGAGGGCTTACATCAAAACTACAGGCGATAAATAGTATAAATAACGCTTTAATCGATGGCAGCAAAACATTGGTAAAGTCTATAAAAAGCATCACACTTTAACAGAGATGAGTGTTGCTGGACAATGCGATCGTTTAACAAAGACTTCAATACACAACGTTTCATCCATGAAAAACAAAAACAAACAGCCCCCCTTCCTGCACAAAATAACTCTGGGGGAGGGCTAAAAGACAATGGAAATGAAATCTCAGATTCGTTTTCCACGGGAGATAACGTCCAGTGTGTGCTCCTGGTCGCTATTGCCCACATTCCTGACCCTTCAGAGCATGGGCAGCTGGAAACTATTTATTTATTTTGGTCCTTTCTGCCTCTAGTTCATATATTCTCGGGGCTTACAACGCAATTACAACTATGTAAACTTACAGTGCCCCAGCCTTGCTCAAAGGGGACTTGCAAAGAGGGTTGTAAGAGCTGTGCCTGCTGAACCCAACACTCGTCCTGGAGATATTAACATTTCAAAAGACAATGAGACAAATTCTGCCCGCAGCTACATCCCTGTTTGACTTCAGTGGGCGGGGGAAGGAAAGCTGGGAGCAGAATTGGGCCCTTTAACTTGGGGAGCGATCTCGGTCGATAAGAAGCACAAAGCCAGGGTTTGCTTATCCGAGGACATTATTTTTCAGAGTCGTACCACAGAGGCCAAACTTGGCATCTCTCTCCCGAGTAACGTGTTTGCCCTGCTCCGAGCCAACTCATCACAGACTCTAAGTAAGCAGTGGGGGTCCGAGAGGGGGGTAATTTCACGAAGATCAGCCAGAAAGGGTTTTCACACACACACACACCCGTTCCCCCTCCCTTTATTTTTTTCTTTCCCTATATGCACACCAAGAGTAAAGGGAGGTCTTTGGCCAACTCTGGAGACGAAAGGCTCCTACCGCAGGGACTGGGTGTAACAAAACTTGAAAACTCGTCTAAGGAATTCCCTCCTCAAGCGCCACTGCTCACTGCTCTCCATGGCAGAGAAAGAGAAGAGCAGTTTGGGTCCAAAAGGTTAAGGGTTTAGAGGTCACTCTTCCCGGCTGAAATACAACTAATCGAATAGAAAATTTGTCCTCTGGGTGAACCTGTTCCTGCAATTTAGCCGAACTTCAGTAAAATACCTTTTCAGCTTCTCAACGTGAAGGCGTCAGAAAAAAGACGTCTTTACTATGTATGAACTCTGTGCTTTTTGTCATAGAAACAATGATGCGAATAATGCAGGAATATCCATCTTTAATATCACGACGTGGAGATATTCAAGTATTGCCATGTGCAAGTCTGAGAACTGGGCTAACCCTAAGAAAGAACAAAGAGTTTTCTCCAGGCTCTAAAACAAAAGACCAAGTCTTACAAGACACTTCGCGGACTTCTAGGGATGAGAAAAGGGCAGAAATTAACCGCTGGTCATAGTTAATCCTGCCGAATACCCTCATTTTGAAAAGATCGCCCTTTATTTTCGAATTCATTCAAGCCCATTTTTGCCAGTGATATCCCGAGTGAGCACAGAAAGCAGCGAGTCCTCAGTGGGAAGCACTCAGCCCAGAGATGGGCACTTAACTCACACGCTGCTGTTTCGAGCTCCCTTTACAGAAGTGCAGCTTCAGCGTTTGCCCTAGGTTTCCTTCTTTTCCCTTTTCCCTTTAATAATGGAATCATCTAGTTAAAATGTCGATGATATGGTCCCTCTCCCAGGCTGCCCTGAGGGAAGAGGAGATAAGGGCTGAGCTTTAAAATCGCCGGAGCGGTGGTGTAGGTGGCTGAGGGAGCTGGTTTGGCTGGGTTTGGTAGTTACAATACAGGCTCAATGCACTACAACTTTGGCACGATGCAAGCAGCAGCTGTAGACAAATACTGGGGTATCAGACCAGCTCTGCTCCCATGCAAACCTTCTCTCTTACCCACGGTTTAACTTGCTGAGGTTTCCAATCATTTCAGTCATGTGTCGTAGTTTGCTTAAAAACAATCAGTATTCTTGGAAAAAAAAAAAAAAAAAAAAAAAGGCCCCGAACCAAACCAACCAACTGAAAAACCAAACAACCAAAAAAAAAAAAAAAAAAAAAAGACCAAAATACCCCCCCCCCAAGCAAAGACACAACCCACACAGCCTGTCCCTCTGTTGGGCAGCAAATAAATTTAAAATCGGACAGAAAGAACACGTTTAGCTTTGAGCTTCGAATGGCTCGGACAATCCCAGCAATCGAATTGATTTTTCACTCCGGGGTTTTCTTTTTAGTTTATTTTTCGTTTTTAAATGAGGTACCGCTAGTTTAAAGGACAGCGCTGAGCAGAGCAGGCTTTGGAAACGGATTTCAAGCCTGTTAGCCCTGGAGGGGACACGGTAAGGAGCAGGGACGCTTTCCTAGTCACAAAGAAGGAAATTCGAAAAATGGGAAAAGAAAGTTGTGTACGTTCAAGACAAGTAAACATTATACATGTGTTCATGAGACTGGGAAGGAGAAATCCTGCATTTCATCTCCCCTTTCCCATTTTTGGTTTGACTCTTTTTCTTTTCTTTTTATCGTCACCCTTCTACGTAACAAATAAATAAATACGCTAACACTAGCAGAGCATAAAATAACCCGTTTTCACTTAACTCCTATGCACATCTTCTGAGACGTTATGGAAATGAGCAAGTATTTTCATTACACCAAGAAAGGTAAAGCAGCACAAAAAGTTCACAAATACTAGTCTTTATGCTCAAATGAAAGACTATGCTATAAATTTCCTGTCCTCAACTTGCCCAAATGCATCATCCCGAAATTGCATGGGATTAAAAGACAATTAAAAGCAAAAATCCCAGAATAAAGCATCAAGCCTTCACTTTCAAATTCAAAACTGAAACACAGGACAGTTTCATTTTCAATGATTTATTACTTTTTATGGACAGAAGGTCTCGTTTAATATTTTCCCAATTCCCACTGCCTGCATGATGCTTTTTTTTTCCTTATTTTTTTTTAAGGTTGTGCTAGCAGAGGCAAATAAAATATAGTCCAAAGTAGCGTCACTTTGTCTCCTTTGTACAACAGTACCTTAAAGAAAGATGACAGTTTCTCGAGTCCTTAGCTGCTACATGCAGGTTCTGCTTGGATAGTGTCAGTTATGTACAGTACTGGTCAGAATCGAAGGATGAAATGGAAAATTTCACCTCTTCTATAAAGTTGTCAAGTCAGTCTGATGGTCCTTGGGAACAGTCTGTAAATGTGGGTTTGAACCAGAGGAAGAAGACCTGCCCTTAGTGTTGGGCAGTTTGTGGTCTTTTTTCCACTTCATTCTTCTGTTCTGAAACCAGATCTTGATCTGGCGCTCAGAGAGACACAAAGTGTGGGCTATCTCGATACGGCGGCGCCTGGTCAGGTACCTGTTAAAATGAAATTCTTTTTCCAGTTCTAGGACTTGCTGTCTGGTGTAAGCTGTTCGGGAGCGCTTAGGTTCCCCTCCGCTGTAATTGGGGTTCACTGGGAAAAAAATACGGAGAACTTTACAAAGCTAATCTTGACTTTCCGGTTCGACTTTTACAAAACAAAACCTCACGAGCTGCGAGCATGTGGCCGGGCTGGCTCCAGCCCAGGAGCTCACAATGGACGTGCTGCTCTCCCCCGTGCGCAGCGCGGGCGCCACGGCCCCAAGCTAGGTGGGCTGCGAGCCTCTGCCCGGCTCCTGCTGCCGAGTTTTCTCCTGCTCGGCAAAGCCCCACACGGCCACCGGCCTATTTCCTCGGCAATAAAAATTTATGACGAGTGTAATTGGCTACCTCGGCTTCAAACCCTCGTCCACGAGTCTCGCAAGGACTCGAGCAAAGCATCTCTGAAGACAATCGGGAGCGGGGGAGAAGAGCAAAGTAAGAAGAGGATCCTTACCCGAGTTAACATGGACTTTCTTCATCCAGGGATAAACTACTGCTGGCTGCTTAACTGCTGACCCGTTTGGGGCTTTGAGGGCTGGCTGCTGGCCGCAGGCTCGTGAGTTGGACATTGGAGGCGGTGGACAATGCTCTGCTTGACCGGGGAAGTGGCTCGGTGGGCCGGATTGCTCCTGTCCATGACCCCGTGGCTGCACGGCGGAGCCTTGGGCATTGCTACAGCTAAAGGGCTGCTCGCTGTAGTTTGACCGTGGGTAGAGCCCCTGATGCTGGAAATCGGAGCCCTGAGAGGCACTGTAATACTCGGCCCCCTGCTCGGCTAGGTAGCTGTTCTGCAAATATTCCTCGCAAGGAGGAAATTTGGGATCCACATACTTAGAGTTCACCATATACGAACTCATGGCCATTAATTTCTGAAGGTAGAAAATACTAATTTTTCTCGTGTTGTCTTTTTTTCTCCTTCCATAGAGCCCTCCTACTTGCTGTCAACTGAATAAAGTTAGGCGTGCATGTGACCGGCCCGGCCAATGGGGAGGCAGGGAGCTGATCACCGGATTAGTGTGCAGCTCATAATTTCCACGAATTTAACTAAATAATATACGTGTAAGCAAGTGACCCCTCTCCGGCAGGTTTCACCCTCCAAATCAGATACCGGAGTTTTAGGAATATTCATCAAGCGGCCGCCGCCTCCCTGACCCCCAGGTACAGGCAGCCTTTTGTCTGGGCTGACTTTCCTAACCTCCGCTGCCCTCTCGTCTGATTTACCAGCCAGAATTTCCAACAGGGTTTGTTACGTGCCTTAAAATAAAATATCGAAAGAAATGCAGAGCGAGGAGCTGCAGGGCGATTAAAAGGGAGGAAACTGATAAGAAGGCAAGAAAAAGAAAAGGCATCAAAGAAGAGGGTAATATGATGTACAATAGATCTGTCCTGTCTTTGTCTTGCAGAGGTCATCCAAAAGTTACCAGAATTTAGTTCTGCTGAATAAAATTAGGCAATCAGTAACTTCTCATTCACTGTGCAAGCCTCGATATATACGTGTGCATACGTGTGCACGCACACAGGCTCGCACACGCTTAGACAAAAATCTGGGCGTATGTGCATATGAAATCGTACAGATAACAAGAAACTGTCCACTTTTAGCCACCAAAGTTCAGTCAATTGAACTGGAGATGGCATTTAATTAGGTTAAAAATATCACAGGTTTAACGAGATAAATTCAGTCTTCATTCATCAGTATCATTCCTGGAGCACAAGGAAATACATTCAGTGAGTCGAGTGCTGCTTTTGCTGCTGTCGTAAATATTTTGGTGAGATCTGGACACTTGACAGGAAAATTTTGCTAACTCGCTAACGTCTAGCACGTCTAGCTAATATATCAGTATATTTTTAAAGATTCATCCACTGATTGGTAGATTTTTTTTTTCAGATTTTTTTTTACTTCTTGTGAGATTAACTGTTTAACTTCACAGTCTGCCAGGGAGAGTTACGATTGAACGACAAGTGAAATTTTAAGAGACGTTCTGAATCTGGTAAATAGGAGAGAGGCAGCAAAAGTTTTAGAATTTCTCCGTGTTCAACACGCACACGTCTTTTGATTCCGTCAGTATCTAAACTTCTAACCATTTGCAGAAAGGTGAAGTTTTTGCATCGACCATATATTCCCCTAGAATCGAATCTGTGACTATATGAATATCACACAAATTCGGTTCTACAGGGTATATATAGACAACGTAATAACATTCTGTTTTCATCTACCATATAGCAGGTCATTGCCATTCTCTTATTCCTTACTGTCTTCTGAGGAATGCAAACTATTCTGTTGGGATTGAGATCTGAAATACGGATTTGCAGGAAGGTGGGATTTCAGGAAAGATTCACGCTTGTTATTATTGATGAAATAGATCATTACGACTCTGCACCAATTTATAGCGACGAATTTCGACTAACAAATTCTCAGAAGGACCTGCTGAGCACTTTAAATGCTTGCCGTTTACAACCTTCCTGCAGAAAACGGACGCTACCAGTCAAATTGCGCTATTTAGAATAATAAGAGTTAAAATCACACAGAAAGTGTTTATCTATTTAGTCTAATACGAATCTGAACAGATTCTCCCTAATTAGAACTTCTCCCCCCCCCCAAAAAAAAAAAAAAAAAAAAAAAGGATTAAAAAAAAATCGAAACAGAAGTAAAACAGACGACAACAGAAACAGCGATTGGTGAAAAAGACGAGATTAGAGGCTGGAGGGAGCTGTTCTCGGGAAGCAGAGAATTTCCAAATTTACCTTCGTCCCATTATGCCGGTCTAGCTATTATCCCGCGGCTGCGTGTGAGCCGCAGCCTCGCACCCTCCCAGGTTCTCCCCGCCGTAGCGTTTATGGTGAAGGGCAGGGCGAGAGGTCAGCCGAAATCATTTACAAACATATCACCAAGTTTCATTATTTTTACTTTGTCGACAGCAGCACACAGGAGTACAAAAGTTCATGAATTGTGTCTGACCCAGCTCCTCGCTGCTGTCCTGCGGTCAACCTCTTCTCCTTCGACTATTTCAAACGGGCAACATAAGGACAAATAATGGTGCGGGTGTGATACATCCAGCCGCTGCGGAGGGCACATCTGGGGGTGTTGCGTTTGTCCCAGTGATCTGCACCGGTTTGTTTGCCTGGCTGCAGCTCCCAGCTGCCCGATCTGGGAGATGCTATTTTTAAACTTCTGCTTTCTTACGACTGCCGTGGGATCATCTCCACGGCAAGTGCAACTCGAAACGACCTCGTGTCCCTAATTCCTCCCCCCTCGCCCCCCCCGATCGTTTCAATCTCCTCCCAGCTATTTTAGCGGCTCTTCCCGGTTTCCCCTCCTTTCCCTGAGGGGAGGGGGTGCCTCCCCCGGGGGGAGGGGGGGCATCCCCCGCCCTGCCGAGCGGGCCGGGCAGCATCCGCCCCCCCAAAGCCAGCTCGTTTTCGGGGCAGCCCCCCCGGAGCGGAGAAGCCCTCCGAGAGATGCCCGGGGGGCAGCGCTGGGGTGGGGAGGCAGCAAGTCCCTGCTCTGCCTAATACCACACATTTTCATATTTGTTAGACGCTGTGACCTGCGTTTCACCTTATTGCACGACTTGCTCAGACAGGTCAAAGCCAAAGAGTTATTGATGAACAAAAGCGTTATATATTCACCTCCTGTTCAACTGCCCATACAAAATGCTTTTGATCTATCAGGCTTTTTGTATGCCTGTTCATAATCAGTATGCTAAATGTAGGTTGGCAGAAAACAAGTAATCCATACATTTAGGGCCGGCCCGGGAATAAAACGCCAAGGGCATCTACGTAGCGCAGGGCTAGCTATGGGAGGAGGAAAGTTACCTACGGAACAAAATTAAAAATGCAGCGCTCGAGGCTATTGTTTATTTCGTAATTAAATGGCTCCAAACCCAATATCACAACGCAAGGCAAAACGAGAACGAGACACCCGGGCCGAAGTAGTGCAAGAGATAATTTATCGCGAGCAGGGAGAGGAAACGAGGAGAAACGCGACCAAACGCGGCTCCGCTCCTGTGCACGCTCCCAGTCAGAGCGCGGTTTGCAGGAGCGGGGAGGGCGACGTGCACGTACTGAATCCCCAGACACCGCAGCCTTGCTTTTCCTCTCCGAGGGCAGCCTCAGCCCAAAGCCCGAGCCCCTCAAGCAGCCAGACCTCTCTGCCTTCCCTGCAGCACGCTGCCCGCCCGCGGAGCCGCAGCAGGCGAGGAAGGGAGAGCTCGCCCCGCTCCGCTCTGCTCCTCTCCCCTCTTGCCCTGCCCTCCGGCATCGCCACCCCGCGCCCGGACGGCCACCGCCACCGCCGGCCGGTGCCTCCCGGCCGCGCTGCAACCGAGGCCGAAGGAACCAAGAAGAAACGGGGTGGGGGGGTGGGGGGCAGAGGGGGCGTTGGGCTCCGGGGCCCGGCTCTGCCTGGGGATCCGCCGGGGAGGCGCTGTGCGGTGCCACCGCGGGGACGGCGGCACTGCTGGTGGCCAAGGGGTGACACCTGTGCGGCCCCGAGGCAGCGCCATCAGCCCCTGTCTCCACGCCCTGTCCCCATCCGGGGCTGCCCTGGACGCCGTAGCGCACGGCGACTCCCCAAAAGCCTTCCCAAAGCCTTCCCCAAAGCCTTCCCCAAAGCCTTCCCATGCTGACGCAGCCCTCTCTGTTCGATTGCTTGCGGCAACGTTCAGCGGGGATACCTCGCGTTTAATTGTTCCGGTCCGAGGGGAAGAAACAGCATTTCCAACCAACTCCAATTCTGCAAGAAATAAGAGGCTACTTACCGTGGGTGTCCTTCCATGTTGCCGAACCTGTTGCAATAAAAATGTTTGTTACTGTTGTATTCCACATACGGGTGATATTGCTCCAGAACAGTTACAGAACACATTTGATAGATGAAGGCAGAGAGGAGCTGGTGGTAAATCCTGCGAGCAGCGGAGTGATGGGGTGGAAGCCCCTTCCGAATGAGGACCACATTGCATTCAGACAGTTTTTATGAACACATGCTTTCCCTGTGCCTGGGGTGTGATCTTTCACTTTTAATATTCATAGTCTAGATTTTATACCACATAATTTCCAAAGGGATGAAAAGTCAGACCTCCCTCTTTCATTGAAGGAAAAAAAAAAAAAAAAAAAAAAAAGAATAACAAAGGCCTTTTTTTTTTGTTCTGTGGCAATTCAGTCACTTACAAATGAAATATTCAGATCACCTACGCCAAAACATCACCCAGAAAATGTCACAATATGCAATACAGCATTTTATGCAAGCTAAGAACAAAAAGAACGACAGTTTTATAGGAATAAATCTCGTACTACTCTGAGATAAGAGTAGCCCTTTAAGATCACACAATTATCCAAACGGTAAACTCGAGACATGCGTCTTTGTTTGCATTATAGGAGGACAAATTTGACTTGAACTTTCCTTCACATCTTTTAAGAAATACATTCAAAGCTCACATTAAGGAAAACAACACATATTCAGTCTAATGTTCCTGAAAAGCATTGCATATTTAACAGTAAAACGCCAATATTGTTTTGTGATTTTTTTTTTATCCTCTAAGCGATTTTTCACTTCTTCTATTGCCTTTCTACCATACCTTGGAGAGTTGTATTACACACAGAGCAATAGCTTAGGTATCAACAGCTCACTAGATAGAGCTTCCCAAGACTGTTTTTGGTTTTTAATATATTTTTAGTTTTGTGCACTCTGGATAGCACGGCGAGAGCAGTGGAACAATATCGGCCATTCGGCTCTGAACATTACCCTACTGTTCCATTCCCTTTCTTTTCTCTCTCTTTTTGTTTTGTTTTGTTTTTGTATTTTTTTTTTTCCAGGTTAGTTTCGAATAAGATGCTTCACCACACTCGGAAACCTCAGCCAGGGCGCAGCCAGCTAATGCCAGCACAGCCCCGTCCCCTCGAGCTCTACCTGTCTGTTTGCCCAGCGCAAGGCTCGGGCAAGGTTTTCCGGGCGAAGCAGTGTTTGGACCTCGCTCGCTCGCCCTGTTCCCAGAGGCACAAAGACACCGGAGCGACTCGGGCCGAAGGAAGGCTGTAGAGGACTTACTGCGCGCTCTCCCCGGGGCTGGGGGGACCGGGGAGCGGGGGTGCCTGCACGGCCGCATTCCCGCAGACGGCTCCCTGCTAACACTTCCCCGATTACTGCTTCCAGGAACGAAAGCATCTGCACTTGTATGCTCTTAAACTAATTTATGGTGGGAATTATATTTTGGCTTGTCAACTCTCAAGCCATAAAACAAAGTTTATTGGAATCACGTGCTTCTAAATAGCCACTCAGGACCTATCTCCGCGGAACCATAAATAACCTTCAGCTTTAAACTTTTATTCGCTAAATAAAGGTCCGCTGAATCTGCTCTGGAAAGCGGGACTGGCTCAGGGTAGCGGGGATGGGCGGAAGGTCAGCTCCGTGGCGTTATGCCGGCCTTTTTAACGAGCATCTTGCAGGGAAAGCTGCCAAGAGGGGACTGAGCGCTCCCAAATTGCTCTTCAGAGAGGAGCAGTCGCATTTCGCCGTGGGTACCACTTCAAGCCCTTCCCTGCATCCCTTCGCATCTCTGAGGGGACAGGGAGACACACCGGCGGGACAAAGCGCGGTGTTAGGTCGGGGTGCGGTGGGTTCCTCTGCCTTCCCCGGACCTGTACGACATTTTGTTCAGGAGACCCTGGAAAACGGTTTTGACTCATTCACCTCCTGCGCTTTGCTCGAGGGAGCGGTGCCAGGGGCTGCGGGCTCGCCAGGCGCCCGCCGGACGTTTGCAAGCGACCAAACTGCTGCAAGCAGCGAGGGCACTGGGCTTTGGGAAGGGAGAAAGTGTGAAGCCTGCCACAATGAGATCTTTGAGGACTGGAAGTTTAAGGAGGGTTATAAAACAATAAAACAGCTCTGGTGTGAAGGGAGCAGGGTGTGAGTTAGCAAATGAGAATTTCAAGGAGCCTGAGCACAGGAAGTCAAATGTCCCTGGCAGTCACACAGCCACCCCTTGCATAAAGAACCCCGGGCATCAGCTCCCCATCTATCACGGCTGCGACGAGGAAGTCGCAGTGGCCAGGAGCTGCTGGTGCCTCCGAGGAGGGGCTTGTCCCTTCCCAGAGGGCGGGGAGCCCTGTCCGCCCCGTCGGTGACCGCCCGCGGACTGCTGCGGCCAGCGGCGCCCGCTCCCCGCCCGCGGGGCTCAGCGCCCCATAGCCCGTCAGCCCCAGCTCCCTGCGGGGCGGTGGCCCCGGATGGCCCCTACTTGGCCCCTCCTGGCCTCGGTTGGCCCCGTCTGGGTGCTGCCTGACTCGGGAGTCTCATCCCTCCTGGTCTGCATTCTCTCGGCCGTTTCCCACCGCCGGGGGAGACCTCCGGTCATATCTCCGTGCATTTCCCAAAAAGGGGCAGCTTTAGCTCCCGTTCCACTCCTTATGTTGTTGGGGGTCACAGCTGATCAATTTTCCTGTTGCCAGAGACCAGGAGGCGTCCCGAGGCTCCCTGCTGCCTTGTTAGGGCTCGGGGATGCTCTGCCTGCCGCTGCCCCCCTTGCTCTGTGTCCGTGCTTCACCACCCGGCATCCCCCACCCCACCTGCACGGCTCTGCCCTGCTCTGCCCGCTGCTGCCCGGGCCAGGGCCGATGGGGCCGGGGGATGCCGGGGAGCTTCGCCCAAGAGCTCTGGATGGTGGCAAGTGGTTGGGAGCTGTTCTGCCCCCCGGGGGGCTGCATCCTGAGTCGCTAATGTGGGGGCTGTATCCCCGACACGCAGGGGATGGAGGAAAAGGACGAGGTTTGGCCACCGGCTCCGAGACATCGGGGCCTGGGAAACGGGGAGGCAGCGGCGGCCTGGGCCGAGCATGGCCGGGGGCCAAAGTGTCCTGGAGATGTGGGGCTGGGGCTGGGAAAGGGCTGTGGGATGGAGAGGGGCTGATGGGAGAGATATGGGGCTCCCTGTGATCTTAGGGGCGACATGAATGCTTCTGCAACTGAATAACGCCAGCCTTGGTTTCCTATTCTAACATGCAGATGTGAAAGTTGACTTTGAAGCTCTGGCCAGTTCATTCTCTAGGCTTTTATGACAGCTCTCATTTTCGGGGCTGATGATCTGGAGGTGGATAAGCTGTGGACTGAAGTAACCCAATAATAATTGGTTTACCTCTGGTAATTGTTGCGATAAAAGGGTTGGGGAAATTGAATCGCATGGGTAAAGCGCCGTCGCTCCTGATGCTACCTGATAGCCTCCAGGACCAGCATCCTACCCCCAGGACCAAATGACAGGCTCCAGCTCTCCCTTTGAAGCCCGACCGAGCGCCCTGAGAGCGTCCGACGCCATTAGCGCTGCCTGCTTTTATCGCACCCCCGACCTTCCTGCAGTCACCCCAACGCCCCTGCTCTCGCCGAGCAGGATGTGGGGATGCAAAGGCCCCTTGCCCTCAGCACCCCGCGGGCAGAGCCGGCGGCAGCGGAGCCCCGGGAGTGGGCAGGGCGGCGGCGGCCGCGCCCCGACATCAAACGGGGGCAGCGGCGGCGGCTCCCCGGGGCCGCGGGGGAAGAGGGCGAGGAGCGAGGGGCAGGGAGGGGAGCCCGGGGGCCGTGGGAGCGGCGGGCTCGGGCAGGCACGGCCTGGGGGCCGCCGGGGTCACGTCCGGGCGACGGCGGGGGAAGGCGAGCCCCGGGGGCTGCAGGTGAGGGGCAGAAGGGGGACCCGCCGTCCCGGCTCGGGGGACACATCGAAAAGGCCGAAGGGGCGGGCGGGGATGCGGTGGCAGCCCGACATCGGCGGCGCTCTGGGGGCCGTGAGGGCGGCGGGGCGCTCGCCGTAAGCCCCAGGGTCGCTGCCCGTCTCGGGGGGCGCGTTGGGGCCGCAAGGATGCGCGCAGGGCCCGGGACGGGCCGGAGGCCTCGTCGCTGGAGGTAGAGGGGCGACTTCCAGGGGGAGGACCCCCAAAGAGCGGCGGTGCTCCCGGCCCTCCGGTGGGCCTCTCCCGTGGGCGTGGGCCGGGGCTGCGGGCCGGGGGCCGGGGCGGGCAGCGGGGGGCGGCGGGGCGGAGGGCCCCTCTCCCGGGCAGGGAAGGCGGCCAGGCTTGTCCTACAGCGCCTTCTCCTGGAAGAGGCCGTGGGAGACAAAATGGCTGGTGGCGGCGCCGGGCCCTGCCGCGCCCCCGGCGGCAGCACCGCGCCGAGGCCCGGTGGCCCCGAGGGCGGGCACCGCGGGCAGGTGACCCTGGACCGCGCCGTCGGGGCCGCGGCGTCCCTAACGCGTCCCACGAGAGCCCACCCCACGGCCGGGCCTCGACAGCGGAGGCTTCCGCGGAGCTTGGCGCAGCCCTGAGCGGCCCGAGAGCCTCCGGCCGACCCCGTCCCACTGTGCCCGCGCCGGGCTCCGCGAGGGACCGCGGAGGCGCCGCGCGTCGGGGCCGCCCCCTCGGGGCGCACCTGGAGGCGCTCGGCGGGGCGGCTGGGACGGGGCCGGCCGTCCCCACGGCCCCCACGGCCTCGCAGGGTGCTCCTCGAGGGGAGGCCGGAGGGGCACGGGTGGGGGAGATCCCACCGTGCCCCCCTCCCCGGCCGTCCCCTCCCCCAGGCGCATCCGCGGAGGTTCCGGGGTGTGAGCAGCCCCCGCGGCACTGAATGCGGTTTTATTGCCTCTTGTCTCTGGCAGGGACCCTTCCTCCGCGCCCAGCCCAGCCCCAAAGCCTCGCTGCAAGGTTTATTGTGCCTCATCTTTCCCTTTCACTTCCTGTTTTTTCCCCTCGCACTACAGCAGCATTGAGTGCCGCACTGCAGTAGAGCCGTAAATACCTTTAACAGCTGCCTGCCAACCGAAGGGTGAAATACTGTCTTTGTTCCGATTTTTTTTTCTGCCCCCAGCGCTCATAAAACACCCCGTGAGAAATATATTTGTTTGGGAAAAGAGAAACATTATTGGGACATAAACGAATCGGTGGGATTAGCGGTTCTTAAGAGCACAAAACCAATGTGTATTTTCTTTTCTTAGTCTTACTGGGTTTTTCGGGTCCACAGGTCGCATTGCTTCCCCCCTTGCAGCACCCCCCTGCCAGACTCGGGGAGCCGAGGCTACCCTTCTCCTCCAGGCAACTTTCCGCGGCTAAGCGGGACCCCAGCCTGACTACTTCCGAAATGGCAGTCGGCGCCAGCAATACCTGAGTATTGCCAGGGAGCGCGAGCTGCAATTTCCTGGTTGTTATTTTTTGTTGTTGTTCTATTACAGCCCCTACGTCAGTAAAGTATAGGTTAGGAATCGTCTGTTTCCTTTAAAAAAAAAAAAAAAAAAAAAAGATGAGTAATAAATTCTGTTAACCACGGTGAAAAAAAAATGAAGCAGGTGTGAGAAATCTGAATGCGAAAACTGTATTCCACAATTTTCAGCGCACATGCACATATACAGACATACAGGCTCTCTATATGTATTTATACAAATATAAATAACAATGTGATCTCCATATATGTCGTATATACATAGATATGTGCATAAAGGCGTTGTTAGGAATAAACACACATAGGCATATTTAAGAGCATACACATACGTATGTGTGTTTTAATGTTAATGAAAGGAATGAAAGGAAAAAAAAAGGAAAAAAAAAAAAGAGAGAGAGAGAGAGAAGGACAGAAGGAAGGAAGACGTTTAGGAGGGGAAAAAAGAAGCCAAACACCCACATAAACTAGTGGGATCATAAATGCGTGTGTGTATCCGTATGTGTCAACATGTGGACACACACGCACACCAGAATTCGTTAGAACACCCTGCTTTTGTTTTCTTGTTTTCCCGCAGGCTACGAATAATTTGAAAAGCGCTGAAGGACAGGATTTTTCGAAATTTTTGGAGAGATTTATTATCAAGCAGCTATAATTACTGTGTCACCTAGGAGGTATTCAGAGGCTGATACCTAATGCAATACATACTTTCCAAGTTACTCTCGAAGACTGGTGCTGTGTTGCAAACGATTCCTCCCAAATAATCCCCAAATCCTGCAGCAGCGCGGGGCGGTCAGCTAGCGCAGACTGCGAGAGCAGGAGGGAAAGGCACCCCATCGCTTAGCCTGGCTCTGGCTCTGCTTTTGCAAGCAGAATAGGTGCTCGGGGGTGGATTAAAGGAAGAATTTCCCCCGTGGCTTCAAAATATGTATGAGGGACAGGCTCCACGCCTTTCCACACTCCTTGGGTATGGTTTAATCAAGGCATAATTTAATTTTGCTTTACCGTTAAATAAGTGGCTGCCTTTGAGGTAAATGGCGATTTGGTAAATTCCTCCAGTGCAATGGCATGGTGCGTTTCTGTCATCGACCAACGCTGTGAGCGCTGAATACAAGGCAGCGGATTTTCTACGGCGGACTAACATTTTAAAAGCGGAGATATACAATATAATGTATATATATATATAAAGATAAAGAATTTATAGAGGCACTTTCAAAATAATATAATTCAGGGTGTGTTCCACAGAGGTGTACCCACGTACAGACACACGCAGGCAGCGGGTGCACACACACGGATAGGCAAGGCGGTGCGGGACCCGCACGCGTCTGCAGACAAGGCGGACAAATCCCATCTCCCGTGCGCACCCCGGCACAAGCCCCGCGGTTTCTCGCACTCGCCCCGCTGCAGCCGCCCGGGGCTGGCGGTGGGGAAGCGGCGGCCGGGGGCAGCAGCGCCGTGCTGCCGGCGGGGCGGCAGGAAGCACCTGTTCCGCTGCCAGCTTACGCCAGCGCCTTTCCTCAAAGGGCAGCCCCGGCGCGCAAATAGGGCGCAGGGCTCCAACCCAGCAGGGGAAGCACAGCCAGAGCCGAGGGGCCTCCCGCTGGAGGATGCGCCCTGCAGCCAGCCCTGCGCTGCCCTGCGCGGGGCCGCGGCTCGCTCCGCGCCCCACCGCGCACGGCCCGGCCGGGACTGTTTGGGATAGCAGTAGCGGTAACGGCTCTAGTTGCCACCCCGCTAATGAGAATAGCGGCAGTAATAAGGGCTCCGAGGGACAGGTGACGGCGCAGGGCCGGGGGCAGGGCTCGGCGCCGTGCCCCGCTTCCCCTGCCGTGCGGGGCCGTGCGCGGGCGCGGAGCGGCGGCGGCGGCCAGCCCGTGGGGAGCCGAGTGCTTACCGCTTCGCGGCTCTGCCCGCCTGCAGAGGAGCCCGGGAGGGTCGCTGTAATCCATTTTGCGCCCGCGTAGCAATCCGAGTGGCGGAGGCAGCGGCGGGGGCACGGAGCGGCGGATGAAGCGGGGCTCCGCCGAGGAGGCGTCGCGGGGCCGGGGAGGTGTCGGGGCAGCGGCGGCGGGGCCGGCCGTGGGATGCGGGGAGCGGTGCACAGACATCACGGCGACTGCCGTACACCTCAGCGTAGACAAAGGTTAGGAAAAGAGGGGCTGAGGCTCTCTGAAGGCAGAATGCAGGGGGAAATTCGCCAGGGAAATCAGGAAAAGGCCATGAAAGCGCTCGCTGCCTGCACATGACCAGCCGCAGCCAATGACGAGCCCAAATAGGTCATAAAAAGGTCTATTACCAAGTTGTAAATTTTCTTCAAACAAAAAGGAATTTACTGCAATTCCTTGCGGATTTTGCACATACTGCTTCCCAGCGCCATGTTTCTTTCGCCTGCGCGCTGCACTTCTTTTTTTTTTTTTTTTTTCCCCTCCTCGGTCCCGCCTGCCCGCGGCCTGCGCGCCCCCGGAGGGGCGGCGGGGCCCCGCGGGCGCGGGCAGAGGCGCGGAGCTCCGCGGAGCAGCGGGGACAAGGCTCGCCCTCCGCGCAGCAGCCGCCAGCCCCTGGAGCCCCACGGGGGTAGGGGATAAGAGGGGGGCTCTTAACTGCCCCTCCGGTGGACCCGCTTCTTGCCCCAACGAAAGGGGGCCGTAGCCCGCCTTCCGCCCCCCCCGCGGAGCCGGGCCCCAAAAGAAAACGTGTTTCCTTTAGCGCCCACTACTGAAGCCGAAGTCGCCGCCGACCTAAAGCTAGCCTGAGCCGAGCTGATGCCGTGTCCCCACCGCGGGGTTTGGGGGTCCCCCAGGTTGCGCCGGGCGCTGTCACGGAGCGGGGACTCCCCGCAGCCTCCTCGTGCGGGGCTGCTTCCGCCTCAAAACCTCCGCGGGGCCGCTCGGACCAGGGGGAGCCACCGAGAAGGCAAAATGTAATTCGCAGAAAACACTCCGAAAAGGCTAAAACATTGTCCCATGCCCACAGGGAGTGCTCGGCTCAGTGAACGAAAATTGTGCTTGTTTCTCGCTCGTTTTTGTTTCAGAGAACAGCAAGAGCCATCCGTTGGTGCCCTCCGTGTTTGTCGTACCTGCCTGGAAAATAAAGCTAGACAAAATAAATCCTCCTAACGACTTGGGGTCTTTTAAACATGCTGTTTCAGTGAATTAGACGCCCGTGAAAATCACACCCGTGCCGCGCATCCCTTGGCCGAGGCACCGGGTGTTTTCCCCGGGGCCTCTGTAGCACTCACGGCCGCGCAGAGCTGCCCCGCGTGGGAAGGGACAAATCCTGCCCACACCCAGGGCTCCGGGTCACCGCGCTGCGGCTCTCACAGGCGGCCCCTCTCCGCCGCGACCCACACGTCTGCGGCGTTTCCCTCCCCAAAGCCCGCTGCTGGCTCCGCAGCTCGACGGCCCTTTTTTCACGGAGGGTTTGCCGGCCGCCAGGGCCAGCTCCTGCCTCGATTCTCTTTTTCTCAGCAGGGCTCCGCGTAAAAACGAGGGAGAGATTCGTCTGCCAGGCTACGGGCGGGAAATACCTTTATAAGTACATAAAAATCTCTTTTTTTTGGCAAAACAAAACAAAACAAAACAAAAAAGATAGGGACAGTCCCCGTTACCACTAGGCCCTTACAAACGATGTGCACACCCCAGTGCTTGTTTGTGTCTGCGTGGCTGCGTTCCCAGTCGGCCCTGGGAAAGCAACGCTAACGGAAACTTCGTCAGGAATATTTTAATTTCGTTCTCTTTGTCTGGAAATTAAAAACAACCACGGCAGCAGCTCTTTCCCGAGCAAACGTTAGCCCGGGAAATGGAGGGGGGGACGCGGAGGGCTCCGTTCCGCCTCTCCCCGAGCCTCCACCACCACGGCGGCGGAGGACGGAGGCTGGGAGGCCCCGGGAGGCGACGTGCCGGTGCCGCCGGTGCGGGAATTATTCCGAAAGGGCAGCCTGCTGCAGTGCCAGGCGGTTTCCTTACAGCCAGATCCACATCCTTCTCGGACACTAGGGGTACCGGCGCACTTATGCAAATTCATGCAGCAAAATGTTTACTTCACGGCTTTGCCGCAGTTTCCACGCGTTTACAAGCTTTAAGCAATTACGCGATTAAAATAAAACCAGAACAATAACTCCGCTTGCTTCTGCCTCCCTCTAGAGCTGGCGCTTCGCAGGAATTGAAGCGTGCCTTGCTGGGCAGCGGAGAGCAGGGGGGCGAAGGGGAACGCAATGAACCAACCCCGCTGTATAAAACCCAAACACGGGCCAGACAGCCCCGGCCATTTCGGTGGTGTGGGGACCCTGCAGGGGCAGGGAGGCTGCCGGTGTCCCCGGGGGAGCGGGCGGTGGGCGAAGGGCCGTGGAGGACTGGCTAGGGCCCCGGCTTCGTGCCTGCTCCGACGGGGATCAGCGCTCTTGCTTCTCGGGCAGATAGCCCGAGTTTGTCGCATGTCGCACCGCGTTCCTGCGCTTCCCTCCAGACAGCCATCGCTCTCTGGAGCCATGAGGCGCCGGGGAAAAAGCGACGCCGAAATCTTGGGGGGGCTCATCCCCTCCGCCTGCTGTTTCCCGAAGGCTGCTCCCGGCCGCCCCGTCAGACAGTGCGATCTGCCCGACCCCGCCGCGAGCAAGAGGGAGGGGACGGAAGAAAAGGGGGGATAAATGAAAGCGCTCTGCTGCTCAGAGCGGATTTCTCCTCCCGTGGCTGCGGAAACCGCTCCGGGCGCGGCGGCAGGGTCTGCCCCTGGGCTCGGCTTCCCCTCACTCGCGTGAGGCAGCAGCAAAATGCACCCACCCGGGGCCGCAACGTCGGAGGAATGCCCTTTTCTGTATTTACGCCTGCTTTGGGACCGCAAACCTTTCCAGCTCCCGAACCCCCCCCCCCACTCAAGGCCACAACCACATTGCTCTTCTCTGCTCGCCCGCCCCCCGTGGGGGAGGCTGGGCCCGGCTTGGCGTCACCGGGCCTCGCCGGGCCGGGAGCCCCCCACGGGTGGGGGCCGCGGCTGAGCCCCTCGAAGCCGGCCAGGCCCCGGGGGGTCCCGCTGCTGCCCCCCTTCCTTCCCCCCCGGGCTGGCAGCGTGCACGGCGCCGCGGGGGCGAGGGCCGCTCTGCTTGGCACGAAAGCAAGGCCCAGGGGCACGCGTCGGGGGGGTCCAGGGCCGACACGGAGCGTGGGGTAACCCACGGAAGGAGCGCGGGTCGTGGTCCTCATGTCCGTCAGACCCGGCACCTCCACGTCCCTGACAAGCCGGTGGCCAGGGGGGTGCGCAGGGACCCCGCCCAGGGCTGGGGGCCAAGGCAGGGCTTGGACTGGAAGGGGCCATTTCCATCACCTCCCAAATTTCCAGTGTGAGAAGAAAGACAGGGGAAATGCGGATGGGATTATCCCAGAGGCTCCGGCGCTTGTTGGAGAAGTGAATTGCAGAAAGGATGTCAGGAAGCCTGTCGATTTTATATTTGAATAAATTTGGTTTATTTTAATCAAATATCAATAGTAGAAGATTTATATATTTCTAAGATCTTTTATTCAAATTTATTAAATTTATTTAATTTACTCAACATTAGATAAGAACAAGAATTAAAATAGTACGAGTGCACTTGTCTTGATTAATAAAGCATTGCTAAATGTCTCGCTTATTGGTATTTGTCATTGGAAATTTATGTCGATTCCCGCAATCACCGTCTTTTAATATTGCAAAAAAATAATATATATTTATATATATATATCATTAGAAATGTATTGCTACAAACTCTGTATCAAATTTCCAAAAAAAAAAAAAAAAAAGGGACTAGATGAACTGTTAAATCTAGAGATTGTTCCGGGAACGGTTAAGACCAAGACGCAACAAAACCGCAAGCACCGAAGCACCCGAAGCAGGGGGACGTCAGGCGGAGGACACGGGGTCACTCGTCCCCCGCAGGACTATGTCCAGGGGGACACGGGGCCGAGATGTCTCGGGCTGTGGCGCTCGTTATTTCGATAGCCTTTCTCCAAGGCTTTTAGGGCAAAATTTAATTCGTCTGGCCTTCTGCTCTGTCTTCTTCCAGATCATGTGCTTCCTTTTTGGCCTCCCCTTCCTTTCCCTCCTGTCTGGAAGCGGGGAATTTGTCCTTGTTGTTCTCCTTTTTCCATTTCATCCTTCTGTTCTGAAACCAGATCTTTACCTGCCTCTCGGTGAGTCCTAGTGCGTGGGACACCTCGATCCTTCTCTTCCTGGTCAGATAGGGGTTAAAAAGGAACTCCTTTTCCAGCTCTAGAGTCTGGAATCGGCTGTATGTTTGTCTTCCTCTCCTCCTACCCGGCGCTGCTGTTTAAAACAAAAACACAGGATTTTGGGGGTTGGTGCTGTCGTTCAAAGCACGGCGTTCAGCAGCGGGCCGGGCAGCCAGAGTTCGGGCCCCTCCACAAATCCCTCGAGAGAAGCGGCATGGAGACGCGGGGCGAAAGCAGACCGCGGAGGACCCGGAGGAGCCCAGAGCCATACAGACGGGCGCAGGAAAAATAATAATAATAATAATAAAAAGACCCTCAAAGCCCAGCAACGCCGATGCATCAGGCGCCTTCAGAGGTGGCGGGGCCGAGTTTAGGGGGCACCTTTCTGCTATCTGGCAGCTGCCCCCCTCCCTCAAGCCTCCTGCCTTGCCGTGCGTGTCAGCTGCGCCCGGGTGCCTGGGAGGCGAGTTTTGCGGGCTGCTCTCGGGTGGCAGCCGCCTTCCCGGAGGCTTCTGTTTGCTCCCTGTCTTATTTTATTATCACGAGCCGTCGCGGTTACAGGAGTCGCGGAGAGAGAGGCAGGGAGAGAGGGAGGCAGAGGCAGAGAGCGGGAGGCAGGGGGAAAGAAGCGGGAGGAGGAAAAGAAAAGTTTCGAACTCAGACGTGAGATGGAAGCAAATTTTGACTGCGTCCAACCTTGTGGTCTCATCCAGGGAAACATTTGAGCAGGAGACGAGCTCTGATTTAAGTGGTCTGGTTCCTCGCCAATATTAGCACTGGACGATTTACAGTCAGGATATTGTACCAGCTCGGCCTCTTGCTGTGTCGTAAAAATCTGCTGTCTCTGTAAGTTATCGTATCCGTAAAATTTAGCGGGCTCCCCGTGACAGGTAACCCCGCTGCAGGGGGCAGGAGGCGGAGGCGCGGCAGGGGGAGGAGGAGGCGGCTGGTAGGCGGCCGTGGGGCTCCCCCCGGCCGGCTGGTAAAAGTCCGCGGCCGCTCCGCCGCCGCCCCCCGCCCCGCCGGCCGCGGGCTGCGGGAAGCCGGCGGCGGCCCCGCCGTTCCCGTAGAGCAGGGCGGCGGCGGCGGCGGCGGCGGCGTGGCGGCCGCTCACCTCGGGCGAGAAGTGGCAGTCGTAGTACGGGGGGCTGAGCGGCTCCCCCGCCGCCGCCGCCGCCGCCGCCGCTGCCGCCGCCGCCGCCGCCGCCGCCTTGTACTTGGAGTAGAGCGGGTTGACAAAGTAGGAGCTCATCGGGGAGGGGGCAGCGGCCGGCGGGGGCGCGGGCGCGGGCACGGGGCGCTGCTCCCCCCCGCCGCAGCCGCCGCCGCCGCCGCCGGTGCCTCTACGCCGCGCTCATGGTGCCGCCGCCGCCGCTAGCCCGTGCGCTCCCCTCTCCTGCTCTCCGTGTATGCGGTGACCAGGACTGGAATATAATCGCTCCCAAAATGACCTGCCTCACTGCTTTTACTATTTCCTATTAGGCACACAGCAGCCCGCGCACGCACACACACACACACACACACACGCACGCACGCACACGCTCATGAGCTCAGGGGGGACTTTTGGCTTCAGTTTACATGTGCCGCTCCTCAGGCAAGAAAAAAACCCGGCCCGGCCCTGCCCGGATCCACCCCAGCCGCGGCGCCCCCGCTCCCCCCGCCGGTGCGCGCTCGCCAGGAGCCGCCGGTCCCCCGCCGCGCGGGGCGAGGCTCCGCGCAGATGCCGCGCGATAACCGCGGGCGCGCTGCCCGGGGCGTCGCCGCCCGTCCCGCCGAGGCCGAGCCGGCGGGGGAGCCGCGGCCAGGAGGCCGGGAGGCTGCGAGGGCGGCCCGGGGGTCCCGGTGCGGGAGGGCGGCAGCTCGCAGGGGCAGGGGCCCTCCGGGTCATTTCCTCGCAGGCGAGCGGAGTGCTGGGAAATGAGATGCACATTTACCCTTGACGCCGTGCACGCATGGCTGAGGCTGCAGGTTAATTGATACTTAATGGAAATCATGCCTATGAATATACTTTCCATCATTTCACCCTTGGAGGACGTCATTACCGAGGCAGAGAGAGGGAGGAAGAAAGGCGTGTGGGTGAGCGGTCAGCTCCGCTCGGGGACGCCGTCCGAGGGAAACAGGCGAGCCCGGCTCCCGGGGATGGAGGAAGGAAGGAAGGAGGGAAGGAAGGAAGGAGCGAAGGCGCTGCCCACCGGGCTCGCTGCGGGCCCCCGCGGGGGGAGCACGGCCGGGCGCTGAGCGCTGCCTTCGGCCTGCGCCGCGCTGGAGGCTCGGGGAAGGAGGCCCGGGAGGCTGCGCAGGCCCCGCTGCCCCGGTCCGAGGAGCACCGTCTTCCCCGTCCCCTCTTCACAACGCTTCTGGCGGACCGCTCTTCCTGCAGCGGGAACCAGCTTTTTTTAAGGGCAGACACCCCCAGGAGCTCGAGTCCGCCCTGCTTTGAACAGAGACGAAAAATGTAGGTGAAATCTAATACGGGCTCCGCCAGAGCCACGTGTGACCGTCTGGTGTGAATTGACAAAAATATTTGTGGTTACATAAAAGACATCGCAGGCTCCTTCCCCATCACACCCCGCCGCCCCCACCCCCGCCCCTTGTCCGAGGCCCTCGTCGTGCTGCTCTTTTTGTCTCGGCGGCCGGCCTGGGTCCCTCCACATGAGCAGGGATTTACGGAGGCCGGTAAAGGCCTCTCGGCCGTGGTGAGGCTGTGCCGGGCCCAGCGAGGGCACAGTGACGCCCCCCGCCCGGCCCAGCGAGGCCCGAGGCGCAGGAACCCCCGTGCCCTAGGTTTTGGGGCCCAGAGCGGCGCGGTGCCCAAATGCTCTCCCCAACGAGGCCGCTCTGCGCTGACACAACCCCCCCTTAACCCCACAGACAGGTTGGGGGGGGGGACGTGAGAGGCCCCGGGTGTTGGGGGTCACACGGATTTTTGGTGCTAGCGGGAAAGAACAGCGAGAGAGCAGCGCAGCGCTACCCCCCGAGGCCGGAGCAGGGGCGGCCGGGCAGGAGGGAGGCACAAAAGCACCGCCCGAGCCCTGCGCGGCGCGAGGAGGGGGGGTGGGCAGCGGCTGCTTCCGCGGCCTCCCGCGGAGCTGCGGCCAAGACTCCGCGGCCGCCCCCCGCGTGCGGGTCCCGCCGGGATGCCCGGCACCGTCCCCGCGGGGCTCTGCGGAGCCGGCAGCGAAAGCGGGGTCCCGGCGGGGGGTGCGCGCAGCGCTGCGCGGGGCGCGGAGCGGTGCGGAGCGGCGGGGCGCGGCACCGCGCCTAGGGTGGAGCGCGCGCGCCCTCTGGCGGCGCGCGGCGGCAGGCACAGGGGACAGGGACAGGGACGGGGGACAGTGACAAGGACAGGGACAGGGGAAAGGGACACGGGCACAGGGACACAGGGACAGGGACGCAGGGACAGGGGACAGGCAGCCCCACTGCGGCCTCAGCCCCGCCGCTAAGGGGGGTCCGCCAGAACCAGGAGGGCGCCGCTGCCGCCGCCAGAGATCGGCGCGGTGTTATGTTCGCCTCTCGACGAGCTCGGTCACGAGCAGCTTTTCCTTTCCTTTCCTTTCCTTTTTGGTTTTGCTTTTATTCCTTTTTTTTTTGTTTGTTTTGTTTTTTTGTTTTTTTCTTTTGGGAGGGGGTGGTGGTGGTTGTGGTGTCTGTCGGAGTTTCCAGTGCCATTTTCTCAGCACATTTCGGTGACCCTCTTTTAATTTTTTGCCAGTGCTATAATTAACTACATACAAAGAATGCGCCTCGTTTACACATGGCAGCCAGCAGAGACGCCTGAGCTTTGAAGACCGCTGCTATCGCGTTTTCGATCATGTTTCCCCACATATTACACCACGAATACTCCATGTGTGGTAGTTTCAGAGCTCTCCGTTTTTGTCTTGAACATGTTATTTTGTTTGCCCTTGCGTTTATGTATCTAAAGATTGATTTATGTAAACGAAAGTAAAGATGAATCTTTGTTTACCCCCGCTCCATCACACATGCCTGTGAATTATTCGGGATAATGTGTGTGCGTGTGCACGCGACTGTGCATATGTACAAACATACATTAACACAACCAACGGGTAGGGATTAAATTATTGTTTAGTTTGACACTAAAAGCGATTTACATGGAGGAACTGCGCGTTGACGTTCGAGACGTTTCATTTTCTTTCTGCCATTTTGAAATAAGCACACATAGTATCAGAAGCAAGTAAAAGAAAAAGAAAAGGAAAAAAAATGAAAATATACTAGATAAAAATACGTCATAGTGCCTGAGATAAAATATTAAAAGGAAATGATGTGGGCTTGGTGACAATTTCTTAGCAGAGCCTCTGCTAGAACCAACCTAACAGTGCTCAGTGGCAAGAATATAGTTTATGTGTTGTTATCTGTAGATCACACACATACAGACTGGTTATTTTCGAAAATATGAACGCTAAGATGGTAGGATTCAGCACGGTAGAATATTCAACAAAATACATTTCCACTAATCAGTGGACTTGGTAAAATCTGTTTCGTGACCTTCGTGTCTTTTTTGAGACTGTTGCCTTGGCCCAACGCTGACGTGTTGAAATTTATAGTCCAAGATTTTAAGACCTAGTTTGTCTGCATTTTTGGCTTTTTTTTTCCTCTAACAAACACAAACATCAAAATAAGGTGGTTTCAAAGAAAAGCGCCATAGCATATCGTAAACTCATTAGGTCCAGACGTCTAGCCATCTCAATGGTTTTATTATACCACGGTTCTTCCTGTTTTAAAAGAATTATAGGTATCTTCTCGACAATAGATGGGAAGCAATGCAACACCTTTTCCTGGCACTACATGTTTTTTGCCTTTTTTTTTTTTTTTTTTTAGAGAGAGAGAGAGAGAGGTAGAAAACATTAAACGCGAGGTCTCTCGGCTCTCCCCTTAATCTTGAATTAACCGAACTGCTCGTAAATATTTACGGGTCCTTCATTTTAATGGTTGCTCTTTAAACAAAGCATTTTTTACAATGAACTTCATCTCAATTATCTTGATAAAGCCATGTGTGTTTATAAATGTTGAAGGCATGAGACGTGCTGCGAAATGATCTTTCGCCAATATCGCTGCAGGTTTGGAAGTAGCCTGGTCCCTCCAGAGCTTCCCAACCTCCAAATTAAAGAGCGCGGAGATCAGAAACGGCAAAAAAAAAAAAAAAAAAAAAAAAAAAAAAAAAAAAAAAGGAAAACAAAACAAGAACTGTTTGGGCAAATAAGCGCCGTTTGGCTTATTCGGAGGAGCGGTGCGGAAATCTTTCCTAAATGACCCCCAGAGCTCCCCGAGCGAGCCCGAAGGCCGCGCACAAAGCCAGCAAAGAGGCGGGCGCACCCGGCCGAGCCCCTGGAGCCAGGGGAGCTTTCCCCCGGCCCGGGGCTGGCAGCGGGGCCGCCGTGCCCGCAGCAGCGCGGAGCGGTGCGGAGAAGAGCGGCAAGGCCGGCGGGAGGGAGGCGCGGGGCTGTGCGGGGCTTTGCGGACAGGGCAGGGCGAGGGACGCACAGATTTCTGCTCCGAGCGCAGCGCTTTTCGTTCGCAGCCTTTATTTTGTAATAGCGGACAACAGTTACAGCAGGTCGGGAGGCAGAGACGTGGTGGGTAGTACAGCATTTACCGGGGTCGGGAGCGGCAGCGAGCCGGGGGACCGAGAAACGTGAGGCCTATTGCGAACGGCTTCGGGTTTGAGACAACCTCCTAACAGTGCACTAAAAGGGGGGGGGGGGGTCTTTCGTGGCCTCTCTGTGGCATCTATTGCGAAGGAGCGCAATTCAGACCTAGAAAGCAGAGGGTCGGGGTAAGGCTTCCTTTTAATAACTCGTGGACGACACAACACCCCCACTGATTGAAGCGACTGTAATTTAATATATATCTTGTTACCATAATTATAGTTATTTTCCTTACCTTTATTTTGGCAAAGTAACTACCTAGACTACATCACTTTTAAGAAACATGTCAAACATTTAACATCAGATAAAGTTCCCAAAGCTAACGTGCACTCACAACATCATCAACCAAACGGTCTGGGAAGGAGGAGGGGGGGATGAAGCGACTCTGCAAAACACGTTGGCGAGCAAGACAAAATTTCCCAAAATACCTGACATAGACCACGTTTCACTTCTATCTAAAAAAGACCAGATTGATTTAAAGTTCCTGGGGGGGGGGGGGGGGCGCGGGAGGAGGAGGAGAAACGTATGCGGGGCTGAGGGGGGCAGGGGAAGCATAAAACCCAACCAAACCGAGATTAAAAAAATAAAAAAAAAAAATCTCCCAAAGCCCCAAACTCAAAACTAAAGCAATATTCCCCAGCTGCATTTCTACCCCAGCGTTAGTCTCCTTTATTGCCTTTCTCCTTGTTCATCTTTTTCATTTTCATTCTTCTGTTCTGAAACCAGATTTTGACCTGTCTCTCTGTGAGATTTAAAATCCTAGCTACTTCGTAACGGCGATCTCGGGTGAGGTACATGTTAAAGAGAAATTCCTTTTCCAGTTCCAGAGTTTGATACTTTGTGTAGGGACAACGCTTTTTCCTTGTTGAACGAGCGTGGATCCAGTTTGCTGCAGGGTTATCTGAAAGAAGGGAGGTATATGAGGGGGGGTGGGGGGGGAGAAAGGTCGTTAAATTAATTTAACGAAGGATGGACTGTTTTCACAACTTTGGAGGAATTATCATAAAAGCCTTAATGCCCCAGTCTGTTTACTGTACAAATGATGTCTTGATGGTAGGTGGTTATGTGGAGTCTTTTATGGGTGCTTGTTGCTGCTTGCGCTGGGGTAGGCGTCTAGACGTTTTTATAGGTTAGTAAAACTATCAGTTTTGCACATTCGAGCCTTACAGGTTTCGGCAATAAATCAAAGGGGCAATTTCTTTCTTTCTTTCTTTCTTTCTCTCCCTCTCTCCCTGCCTCTCTCCTTGCCTCTCTCCCCCTCACTCTCTCTCCTTTTTTTTACTTACTTGGGTCAAGTTGCTGCTGTTTCTCCTCCTTCAGATCGCTGCTCGGGCTGGGGTTGTGGCTGCAGGCGGCGGGGTCCTTGGAGCTGCTGGCAGCCGCCTTCTCCCGGGGCTCCTGGAGGAAGGAGCTGCACGTGTACTCGGGCACACCGATCCCCTGGGACTCCCGGGACGAGGAGCACTCAGTCCTTTTGGAGGAGGAGGAGGAGGAGGAGGAAGACGAGGAGGCGGCTGCTCCCGTCTCCGGCTTTATCCCGTAGTGGCGCCCGGTGGAGGAGCCGGAGCTGGACGCGGAGCCGCCGCTGCCGCCGCCGCCGCCGCCGCCGCCGCTGCCGCCGCCGCCGGCGCCGCCCGGGAAGCCCGGGAAGGGCTCGATCCAGGAGCGCACGTAGCGGCCGGCGTCGGCTGCCCCTAAGTGGGGCTGGTGCATGTAGGGGTGGTAGATGCCGGTCATTGCCGCAGACGGCTGAGGGTGAACCGTGGACCAGGAGGTGGAGAACACGGTGGATTTTGGCGCAAAGCTACAGGAGGAAAAATCTGAACTCTCTGCAACACCTGATGGCCTGGAGGTCGCACTGTGACCTCCCTGGACGAATCTACTCCCGTAAACTTCTTCGCTTTCATGGCCTATGAGAGAATCGACATAATAGTTACTTATGGTGCCACTAGACGACATTTTAGGCTCCCCTCTTAGTCATATAAAAGGTTACACTGTTAACTGTATATGATACCCTCCCTGAGAACAATCGTAGTATTTTGCAGACTGCAAGCCTCAACCATTGGTCGCGGGGCCCACGTGATCATATTTACCAATACTGCGAGTAAATCAATCCGCTAAACTGGGGCTGCTGTGATTAAAAAAAAAATCATCATCAACAACAGCACCGCACAGCGCGCCGCGCACCCGCACCGCGCCCGCACCGCGCCGGGGCCGCCCGCGCTGCCCGCTCCCCGCTGCCTCCCGCAGCCTGCCCGCAGCCTGCCCGCTCCCTGCCCGCTCCCTGCCCGCTGTCCTGCCTTCCCTGCCGGCCCTGCCGGCCCTGCCTGCCCGCTGCCTGCCCGCTGCCTGCCCGCTGCCTGCCCGCTGCCCGCCCTGCCCTGCCCGCCCGGGGCGCGGCGGGCGTGGCCGCGCTGGCAGCCCACGGCCGCGGCGGGCGCGGACTATTTCTTCACGTCGTCTGAGTGATTTCTGCCATTCATTTCTTAATCAACGAGAGGCAGGGTGTTTAAATAAATCCAACAGCCTTGGCTTGCTAATCACACTCCGAGCTGCTGAGGAAACCCGCTGGGAAGGGGGGATTCTTGCCTGTAAAAACAAACCATCGCAAGCTGGGACTGTAACGACTTCTCATAAAACAGGAAAATGTTACAGTAAAAGCACATTGCGGTACTTCCATATTTCAGAGCGTGTGCGGGTAGTATTATCCGTCCCCGTGCCCCCCTCCCTCGGCAGAAAGTTTCCATGGGAAGGATCCGCGTTTTAAAAGAGATGCCCATTGTGTTGTTTTAAAACAGGTGGAAGACCTCTGTAATGATTTTATGCCTTTCAATAAAAATTTTATGAGGTGTATTTGATTATAGATTAATGTGTCCCTAATAAAACGGACGGATGGGAACAGCGAAGCCTGTGTCTCCCAGCACGGCCGACGCGTGGCTGGGCGCACGCCTCTGCTGCACCCGAGAAAATTTGGGGCCGCGGAGCCCCCGGGCAGCCTGGCCGGGGGGGACCCCGAGAAGGCCCTGCAGCAGCCCCGGCCCCACTGCCTCCTCCGCCCGAGTTCAGGGGGACCGGGGCCGGCCAGCCCCGGCTGGCCACGTTCAATGCCTGCGGGAGCTTTCTGCCCGCCTCGCTTTCTCTTCCTTCTCTCCCCTCCCCGAGCCAGTCCCCCTTCCCCGAGCCACAAGATGCCCGGTTAGTATTGAAAACCAGATTACCCATGGTCTTCCGCACATTTCTGCTCTTCTGAGTGAGGGAAGGTGGCTGTGTCGGGATCTGGAGGAAACGCACACAGTTAGTGGAGAGCCCACAGCAGAGCCCGCTGAGGACACAAACAACAGCACTGCGAAAACACTTCCTACTCGCGGGCCGGTATGAGGAAGGGACTGAAATTCCTGTTTATTTAATGATTTATTACTCTCTTAGCTTGTTTTCTTCCTTTTTTTTCCTTTTTATTTATTTATTTTTTTCTGTTTAGTTTTTGGGCATCTCGCTCTAGCATTTTCCTTTGCATTTTCAGACTTCCCTTTTATTTTATCTAGAAGCAGGGCTTGTTATATGGCGAGGAACTGCCCCTCGCTGCACACAGATAGAAAATGATAAAGCGGGCAGATTAGTGTGAACCTCCTTTTTTATATATGTTGAACACTTGGTATGGAGCCAGTTAATTAGTCCCCACTGTCGAAACTTCTTCGGTGATGAAGCGAGTATCTTTAAAGGAAAAATAAAAATAAAGATGGTTCAAATGTGCGCAATATCTAAAGAGGTGAGATTTGAGCACCGCTTTGTTGTTTGTTTTCGAAACAAGAACAAGCACTGCATACCTATGTGCTTGCGGCTCCCGCAGCTTCAAAATGGTGATGCTTTGGGCTGAGGAAAATATTCCTCTGCCCTACGAGCAAACATGAGAAAGCATTTGCTGAAATTCAATATCCGCGACAAGCGAGCAAAATGCAACGCCACCAGCTGCAACATGAGCAATATCAGTGTCACCAAGGCAGAAAACGTTGGCACTATCTTGCGCTTCATTTCTTGATTTAGCAACTGCTTAGGGGAAGACTGGGCGTTGATTGTGGGCGAGCTGTTTTCCCAGCGCAGCCAGCAGCCACGCTATTTTTCCAGTAGTGTTTGAAGGTGAAAGTATGCCCAAGTATTCACACTTCGGTTTGGTGTCATGTTCATTTGCAAGCCAGCTCTGCTCGGTATTTCTGCTCCCACCCGCTCACCCGCACCCTCTTCCTCCCCTGCCAGGGCAGGGACCCTGCAAATAATATTTTTCAGCTATGCGCCGAAAGGGTTAAGAGTCGTGAAGTTCATTATCTGGACGTGTGCTACTAAAATGGAATTGCGGGAAATAAAACGAGCTCTGAGCAAACAAAAATGGTGAAGGGGCACAAAAGTGGGGTTGGAGAGGCTGGTGTACTTCTGTAAGCACGCCTGGGAGCTTTCCTGCTCGCAAAAGCCCAAACTTGCCAGATGTTTGAGGGAATATTTCCCCATCCACCATCTTCTAAAGGCTCTTGAGCTGACCAAGAAGCAAACTCCTCGCATTAATTTATACCCAGCTTTGCATTTGGTATGATGTTTTTTTAAAGCAAGTAAGGACACGAAATCAAAGTCTACACATTGTAAGCAGGCAGTGACTGTTATTTTTTAAATCAACATAGGAACGTCAAATAAAATGACACACATATTGCTGACAGCTTGTGGTAGAAAGATTTTTTATCACTTACCATTTATGAGTTGATTGGATGAGGATGTCCAGTTTAGGTCATAATATTTTACTACTTTTTTTTTTCTTTCTTTCTGCCTTTTTTTTTTTTTTTTTTTTTTTTGCATTCAGTTTGTTAGACTGCGAACATCACACAACATTTTATCAATTAATCATTTGTTTACAGACACAATTATAAATAAATTAACTTTACATCATTTCCCGCCCCAGACTCCACCCCACCCCTAAAAAGAAGGGAAGGGGGAAAAAAAGAAAAGAAAAAAAAAAGAAAAAGGGGAAAAGAAAGAAAGGAAAGCAGGCAGACACACACAAAGACCAGAAAATGGACAAGAAGGAGAGAAGGTACATCAGTCCAAAGAGCTGCTGATAAGGAAAGATCAGGAAACCAACCTGCAGCCGTACTTCAAACGTTTGTAGAAAACCAAAGGAACCGCAGTAGTTTACAGAGTTTATTGCATTATACATGCGAACAGAACATGCACAAGAAGGACATATTGCTGCTGAACGACTACTATTCCACATATGCACCACAAGAAAATGTCTACAATGGAGAAGAATGAAATATTCCATTTTACGAAGGACAATCTCTAAGTTCATTTGCGAGGATAGTTACATTATAATGTGCTTCTCTTTCCTCCCGCCCCCAAAGTTTTTCCCCCCTTTTTCTTAAAGTATTGAATGTACTCAAAATGTTATGGCCCGTGTAACAGCCCCACATAAATACCATTTTGTTAGTAAAAACATGAAAAAGTCACATTGCTTGGATGTTCGACAGTTCCAATAAGTTAAGACCAAATGATAATATTCAATAATAGTTACCCTGCATTACGATGAGAACAAAAATAAATTACACGTGCTAGGTTTTATATATACTCGTCATAGTAATACATATTCACTTGCAGCGCTAAAAGAAGTACGAAGAGTCACATTCTACCAGAAAAAAAAAAAAAAGGAAAAAAAAAAAAAAAGGAAAATGACGGGTTCTGCCAGAGTCTCTCCTGCATTTAGCAACTGGTGGTGCTGTGCCCATTTCTCACTGTTTCCACCCCCAGGATTAGGCTTTAAGAGAAGGTCAGATTAGCGGTCAGTTCTCGGATTCGGTTCTCCCTGCTCATCTTCTTGAGCTTCATTCTGCGGTTTTGAAACCAAATCTTGACCTGCCTGTCAGTGAGGTTTACGCTCTTACTGATCTCTAGGCGGCGCTCTCGAGTGAGATACATATTGAATAAGAACTCTTTCTCTAATTCCAGTGTTTGGTGCTTAGTGTAAGGACACCTCTTCTTTCTGCCACTCTTTGCAGTTAGCCAATTGCTTGTTGGAGTATCAGACTTGATTTCCTCTATCAAAATCAAAGGAGAAGAAGAAGAAAAAAAAAATCAAAACTCCCTCCGTCTGTTAGAGTGTACCCTTGGCCATGAACCCTCCTCCGCGGGGCCGGCAGACCGGGGGGCTGCGGGGCCGAGGCCCCGGCGGGGCGAGGCGCGGGCAGGGCGCGGGGCTCTGCAGGGCCGGGGGGTCCCCAAACCCCAGCCCCCGGCCCCGTCGCCGGCCCCGAGCCTCCGGGCGGCCCGGGAGGGGCTCGCTCAAGTTCGTGGCTGGCGCCCGGCCCCCCCGCAGCCCGCCGGGCACCCTCTGGCGCCTGCAACCCGCCCGAGGCTGGCTCGGCCGGCTCCGCGCTGGCCGGAGAGATGCCCCGCTTGCAGGAGAGCCCCGTAGCCTGCTCCTCTGCAGCCTCCCCACAACCCACAGCTCAGCTGCACACGCACACCTAGCATCAGACATGGACGTTTCCCCAGCCGAAATGATGCACGTGAAACCAACACCGTCCACCTCGGGTTTCTTTTCTCTCTCATTTTTTTTTCCCCATTTTCCTTTTCGATTTGATTTTATTTTTTCACCAGAAAGGAATCCGCCCCACATCAACCTAGACCTGGGCCGTTAGCTGTAATTCATATAATGAGAATCTCCATGCACACGTAGGGTAGAAATCGACCTAGAGGTTGCAAAGTACATTTTTATAAGGAAAAAAAATCCCGGTTTTGGATTCCTCGACACATGCCGTTCGAAACGAAGGCTTTATTGCACCTCTAAGGAGAAAATAAAATTAGATAAACACCACCTTTAGCTTTCATACGCCTTTCAAAATAACGTTGCACTTTTTGGAGAGAAACCCAAGGTTATCTAAAGCACCACGTTCAAACCTTGCACGTTTTGATCAGGCAGGCAGCGGGCTGCTGCTTGCATTGTGCATTTGTTTCCAACTTCACCCAGCTTGGTAGCACCTATTCCTCACCTATTTTAATAGGATCGTAATTAACTTTAAATGCAATCAAAGAGCAGGCAGGCTCAGTGAAAACAAACAAACAAACAAGAAATCAGCGAAATATTACGAGAGAAAAGTTGAGCTGGTCGTATTTTACAACCTCCAGACCTGCTATTTTAAAGGTATTTGGCTGATTTTGGCTGCTGCAGTGCAGTAAGGAGCACCCAGAGATATTCCCCGCATCACAGAGCCGGTCTGCATGCACAAGAGAGGCAGGTCTCTAAAGCAGAGCTTTGGACCCTTTTGTGTAGCATTTTTTATTTTTATTTATTTTTTTTGCCTGCCAAAATCTTCAGAGGCACAGCACCTGCAGCCCGATACTTCTTACCATTAAATGTGCTGGCTGTGATGCTCGTTAGTATATCAGAGCGTGCTTTAGGGTGCTGGCGTGTTGGAGTTACACCACGGTACGGTTTAAACTCGGTAATACAGACCTTTACTCTCCTTCTCCTGGACTTCTGGGCTGGACACGGAGCCTTCGGGCAGGCAGCTCCTCTCGTCTTGCAACGTGGACTTGGGCTCGGGACTTTCCACTTGAGAGACTTTAGCTGCGCTGTCTTGGTTGTTCGGGTTTTCATTCATTTTCTTTTCCATCTGAAGTTGAGAAGATATCTGCGGTTTGGAGCTGCCGCGAGGGTTTAACTGTAACATTACAGTTGAACTCGTTTCGGGGCTATTATTGTACTCTTGGGTTTTCCCAGTGGCGTAGGTCTGGCTCAGTCTAAAATATCCTGGGACGGGAACCTCGGGGTTCTCAATGGGGCATGATTCAGACACCAGCCTCTGGTAGGAAGGGACGTCTGAAGAAATGAGTTTGGTTCTCTTATCGGAATACATGCAGCAATTGCTTTCTTCTTTAATATTTGTAGTGAAGGAACAAGTGGGGACCTGCTGTGTAACAGGTTGCTCTATTCGACAAGATCTGTTCGGGTCTGTCCAACTGTCTACTTGAGGTATATAAGGATGTACATTCATACCCATATTTTGGTGATTAACTTCTCTTTTAGCCAGAGACGGTAGGAGTCCACAGGTTTGCATCCCATAAGTCCCAATGTCTGTGCTAGGTGGCATATACATGCTGGCGCTGTTGGAGTAGAAACTGTCACTCCTGCACGCACTGATGAGAGAGTCTACTAAAAAAGTATTAGCGGCAGGAGAGCTGTTGGGGAAGGACATTTTGGGCAGGAATTTGAGGAAGAGAGCCTGTGTCCCTTGCAGGCTGACATCTCGAGGAAAACATTCCCGGGGAAGCGCCGATGCCTCCGCGCGACCACATGACAGCCGGGCCAATGGCAGCGCCCGCCGCCCCGCGCCCCGCCGCCCCGCCGCTGACGCGCCCCGCCGCGCCGCCCCGCCGCGCCCCGCCGCGGTCAACAGCGACCCCTAGGCCGCCGCCGCGGCACCGCACCGCCCGCACCGCGCCGCGCAGCCCCGCGCAGCCCCGCGCAGCCCCGCACCGCACCGCGCGGCCGGCCCCGGCCCCCCCCCCGGCCCCCCTGCCGCTCCCCCGGCCGGCAAAAGCCCGCTGCCTCCCCTCGCGGATCCTGTAAAAGCCGTGCGTGCTGCCTGACGAGCGCGAGGTACAAGAGGTTGCGGGATTTATTGGTGCGTATTAGGGAGAGGCAGGGGCGATCAATAAAAGCCCTCATCTGCATTCCCGGGCTACTTGGTAATTTTCTTGCTTCTGGAGGTTTTTAAAGAGTTATACCCGCTGTTGCCACGCACGGGAAGATGTTTTATTAACAAATCAATCGAGACTTTGTAAAGGATAAGATTAATAGTTAAGATTTAGCATAATGGCGTTCGCGTTATGAATTATTGAAAATTATACCATTGATTTTTCTCCTCGCTACTAACCAAGAAGGTCAATTTTTGTTTTAACACAAATCGTCAAATATTAAAAGCTATACTTTTGTCATAAGTCGAGTTTTATAGTTACAATACATTCCTAAAATTATATTACAATGCTTTCTCACTACGGCTTGTGAAAAAAAAAAAAAAAAAAAAAAAACCACAAACACATATATACATATATACATTTTTTTCACTTGCCCGGGAAACTGAAAGCACCATAAGATAATTTCTCCTTCTGTAGTATTGCTCATCAAAAAATACGTATATATACATATATATATATATACAGAAACTCATGCCCCTACTGCAACTGATCGAGTAACTTTTTTTTTCTTTCTTTTTTCTTTTTTTCGAATGACGAGTGATGAGTGCAGCTGGAATATTAAAAAAATAAATAAATTAAAAAAAAAAAAAATACCGAGGGCACCAGTAAATGCCTACATGGCAAATTAGATGTTTGCATCCCAATACTTTAAACGTGTTTTAGTGTCCCCCCACATCGTACCCATATTTACACCCGAACCTGTTACATTTTAAATAGTGATGGCACAGGGCATTTATTATTTTTTTTTTTTTCATTTTCTTCCTTCCTTCCTTTCTTTCTTTCTTTCTTTCTTTCTTTCTTTGCTTCTGGCTGGCTGGCTGGCTGGCTTTTAACTGTTCTCAATCTGGAGTATTTCTTATCTGGGACTAATGTTGTCAAGGACTCTTACCCACACAAAGTGAACTTGTTGATAATTTTTGTTTCGGATGCATCTGGCTGTTTATTTTGGGCCTTTCTAACATCAAAACACCCTTTCAGATCCCAAGGAGCAAGCAGCACGTGAAAGGATTTTTAACATTTCAAATGCGTCTTTCGCACAGCTCAAAACATGCCTTTTCCAGCAACGTGGGCTTGAATTTTCTCCTGTTTCCTGGCATTTGACTGTTTTGCACTTTACCGTACACTTTACATTGCTGGAAACAATAACCCTATTTAAAATTTCGCTGTGGCAATGAGACAGACCTTTTAAAACCTTATCGCAGCTGTTCAAATACAACATCATTGTCAGGTTAAGAGCCAGTGTCTTTTATAGCTCCAGTCTCCAGCTTCTGTGTTGCCGGAGAGTTTAAATATTACCTCCATAATATTCGCTGCTTTCCAGATTTTTTGCAGCATCCCCTGCGCCTGGCGCAGCCCTCTGCCCTCTCCGGGCACGCTCCACCGGCACCGAGGGTTCAGCAGGGAAAGGGGTATTTCCAAAATCTCGACATTTAAGATCATTATCAGAGCCATTGCTAAGATTTGCCTGAGCTGGGAAAGAATCTGCAGAGGAGCCCACGACGCTCCCTCTGAGCACTGCATTCCCCCCCTTGCTTTCTAGCAATTTCCTCTTTTTAAACAACAGCCCGGACAACCCACAGAGTTTAAAGAAACAAAATACTATTTTCCTTGACGCAGTTTAAGACTTGACTGTTAAATCTAATCAGGAATTTTATGCCCATCAAATGGGTCTTTCATAACCTTTATTTACACTTTAAGAAAAGAAGGTCCCAGAAATATCCCAACTGAAGTATTAGCCCAGAGGTTTGCAGTGGATTTTGCCCAACAGTAAAGTTCAAACAATAACCCAACGCTTAACTGCTTGCCACACCAGCCTCGCCTGAGCTCAAGGAGCTCGCTCCTTGGCTTCTGGTCAGACATGAGGTCTCTTTGATTTTTTTTAATTGCAAATATGAATTTCTTGCATGTCACTACACGGAAACTCCGAAGATGGCTGTGATGATAATGAGTTAAATATCGTATTCAGGACTGGTAAACAGCTCTGTAAGACCCCTTGCTCACGATAAATCATGAGGGATTTTTCTTTTTTGAAAAACGGGCAGCAATTTTTTATTGAAAATGAACAGTAGGAAAGTTTAAGTTTGATGTAAATAGAAGTTGAATAAACATGCAAGAGTCACTGGGGAACTGGAGACTTAGGCTCTGGGCATTTAATGTCACTCTTGTTTTAAATCATATTAAAATGGAATCAAGTAATTAACATTAATAAATAAATCAATATTGTGCAATAAATGAGATATACAGTCTACATTAATATAAAGGTTTTGCTCTCAGAGCCCCATATTTTTCCGAATGAGGGAAGGAAAAAAAAAAACACAACCCAACCAATGGGTCCATGCAGATGTAAATTACTGTTTGTAATAAAGCATAGGTGGACATTACAGTTTTCTCCTCTAGCAAATGTCAGGGCTAAAAACTTGAGGTTACCAGACGTGCCAGTGGGGTTTAATTTTCACTGCCTTATCTTCCTAATCCTTATTACTCGTGATACGATTTTTTTTTTTTTTCTCGACAGTGCTGACGATCCTCATACTTGCAATTTGCTGTGTTTGTGTCTCATTATAGGAGGGGGATGGGAGAGAGGTACGCAAGGGGCTAGATATTTTGCAGATGCCTTCAGTAACAAAGGTATCACGATAAATATCTTATTTTAAAAATAGGCTGGAATCCGGGAAGCTTTTAATAAAATTGCTTTCATTTACTCGATTTCAGCATTTTATTTAGGGTGACTTTTAACGCGCGGACTGTATATTTTATACCACGCTGTTATATTCCAGGGAGATTGAAGAATAGCTTTTATTTAAAAGAAAAAAAAATGGCTACAACATTGTGACCTTTCTTCTTTTAATAAAGCAACTGTCACGTTGCCCAGATTTCTATGTGCCATATTTTCATAGAAAGAGTCGACGTCTCGGCTGAGGGCTCAGATTCCCTGGATTTTTTTTCGACCGGGGGGGGGGGGGAGAGAGGAACATACTGATGACATTATCCCTTTTCCTAAATAGAAAAGCTTATAAAATAAACAAGATACCTCGCTGCCCATTTCTTCAGAGGTGTTATTTCTGCTGTGGGGAGCGCACGGTAGCACTGTCTGTACTCGCAGCTTCGCCCCCAGCCTCAGCCCTTCCTCTGCTGTCTTTCCATATTTCCGTGCACACAGAAGCACAGCCCCGAGTTATAAGATTTTAGCGGGGAGGCTGCTCGGCGGTTCTGCCCTCAGCTCCGGCATCTGAGCTACACGTTTATCTTCCGGCAGATTTCTGTCGAATTAGAAATTCTGTCAGAAAATAAGCAAACGCCCTATTCGATCTCCTAAAAGGACAAGCTCAAAGACATTTGGAAATAGCCCCCAGCCTTTTCTTTCGAAAAGAATAAAACAGAGAAATGAGGGGGGGGGGGGGGGAAATACAAAAGATAGACTCTCACGGAATCATCACACTAACACGATGATTGAAAAAAAAAAAAAAAGAAGAAAGAAAGAAAGAAAATAAAAAAGAACAAAGCGGCATTCCCATAGTCAAGATGTTGTGTTTTTTCGGTTGTTGTTTCTTGGCTTTTTCTTTCTGTGTGTGTGTGTTTTTTCCATCAACAACAAACACATCCTGGCTCCAATCACTCGTTTACATTCTCTGAGATCGGCCTCACTGTAATTGCGAGGGGCTAAAGCATCCCGCAGAAGCCTCAAGGCTTTGGGGCTGGTGTGGGCTCTCACAAGAAGCACTCTAATGCCAGCAAAAACAAACAAGAAAACTTTGCTAAATCTTTCCCTTCCGAAATAGGTATCGCCACCGAGAGACCAGGGCATTTTACTCCGGGCTCTGGGTCCGGTTAAAAGGGGCTACCTTTGGCGTCAAAGAATCCATGGATTTTAGTTTGCACAATGCCATTTTAACATTTTATCACAGACGGAAAGGCTATTTCTAGGAAACTGTTAACAATGAACTTCTAAAAAAAAAAAAAAAAAAAAAACAAAAACAAAACCCAGCGGTCAAAGTGCCAACAAATGCTTTCACGAGAGATGGGGCTTTGAAAATGCGGAACATGGCTGAGCCAAGGCGAAATAGATTTCGATGAACTCTGCAAAAAAAAAGCAGAAGGAAGCGAAGCCCTTTCTTCCGTGAGATTCTGTGGAAAAGTGTGCATTGGAGGACAAAAAAGAAAACACAAAACCAGAAAAACGGAACATACTCGGTCGCTGGAAAACGTCCAGGGAATTCATAAGCTTCACTTTAATTTTCTAATCTCTAGTTTCATTTTAATAGATCTCCGTAGTGTTTTTAAGGAGAGGGATTTCAATCAGCAAAGCCTTGGCAAGGTGATGTTCGGATATTAAAAATATCTTCGCTTTAGTCTCTCTGTCTCTCTTTAAAAAAATAAGCACTCTCAGCATCTAATGTTAATCTCGCGTTTAAGTAAAATACGTTTTTAAAATTATGCTTTCTGTACCGATAGGTTTATTTAAGAAAAGCCTTGAGTGAGAATTGAAAGATAAACTGTGGAAACGCCTGTTTTTTATATTATTTTTGTTCTACCCGCGTTAAGGCTGTCCTTAAAGGAGTAAATAGTTTTTCGTTCTAGGGAACGAATTCTGAATATCTTTTTTTTTTTTTCTTAAAATTATGTGATTTTTTTTAAAGCTCGGATGCATTATAAAAGATTACGACCAAAAAAATTCTTTTAAAGTGGCATATTTCTCGAACACGTCACGGTTATGGGTTATTTGTTTAATAAATCTTTTTGATGCTTTATTTTCTCATTTGGAAGGCCCTGAAATCTTATCGTTACTTATATATTAGATATTTTATTAGCAGTGGAATTATTATTAGGAGCAAAATATCCTTGAACATCAGGGCTGCTGTGCGCATTACAGCACATGAGCGCGCCCTCCTGTGGCATTTGGTGGCGAAGCAACAGGGAATTTCTCCTCACCCCAATTTGCTTTCAGTCGTGTTTTTTTTTCCCTTTATTTTTCAATAGAAACTTAAAACTGCTATAATTGAGCATTTATGCAAGATTAGTGCTGGGGCGTTTAGGTTTCCGCGGCCCTCTTTTGCGGTATCTGGACATTTTAAAGGGATAATAGTCCTCTAAGATAGAATGTTAAAGCACTGCAGGGAACAGAAAATCAGAAGAGTCGTTCTCGCCCTGTGGATTAAGACTCGGGAGAGACGCGAGAATTTTGCTATAAGGTCAGGCGAAATGAAATTCCCCGCGACTAGCAGCATTTCCAATGTATGGGTTTTGCGGGGAAACGCGCATCTGGAGAAAAGCTGCCGAAATACCATCCTTCTCCCCAGATTACGAAGCGTTCCTTACAACCCCCCGCATTTTATTCGGAGCGACAAAAGCATTTTTTCTTTAGGGCTAAAAGGGGAGATTTGGGGCGAGTTCCCGGGGCACGGAAGAGAAAGGAGAGGGAAGCGGGGAGTCCGCTGGCGGGAACGGGAGCCGGGTTTGCTCCCGGCACGCCGCGGAGATGCTCACCTCGACCCAGCTGGGATTTTCTTTGCGTTATGATGCATTTGCTAATATGGCCATCTATGCGGTACTCAGCGTGTGTGTGGTTGTGCGTGTGTGTGAGAGAGAGGGAGGGAGACAGAGAGAGAGTGGGTGGTGGTTGAAAATAACAGAGGAACCTTAAGGCGCCTAATTATTCAGAAAGGTTAAAGGTGATGACCTTGACATTTTGGAAGTTCAAAGGCATACACTTATGTTTTTCTTGCTAAAGGGTTTTAAAAAATTTTTCTAGCCATGCCTCCCTCCGCTCCCATTTCTCCATTTTTTAATTCTGGGGCCGTTCGTCACTAATTTGCCTAGTTTTGCCTTCGCTGAAAGCAAGCGTAGCGCGAGCCGCTCCGTCCTATTCAAAAACGCCAAATTCTTTCCCCGCTCCTCGCCTTTATTGCACATTGCGGAAATCTCTTTTTCACCCACCAGAAGGTGTATAATATAACCCAATTAAGCTGTTTAGAACCTCGGGTTTTATGGTGTTGTCTAGACAGTTCAAGGTTTTGTAAACAGCCCAGCCAGGTCACGCAGCATAAAGCGGAGGGGACCTCCGCCGGATCCCTGCCCGCCGGAGGACGCAGGGCCGCCCGCCGCGCCCGCGGGAGCGGAGCGGGAGTTACGCGGCTGCGGAGCGGGTGCGGAGCGGGTGCGGAGCGGCCGCGCCCGGCCAGCCCCACTCTCCGCACGCCCCGCCGAGAAATCATATTTTAGAGATCCTCCCCTCTGTCTCCAAACTTTTTTTTTTTTTTTCCCTCCCCACAAGTGCCAATTGTTTATAGCTCCCTCTTGTCTCAACCGCTCTGAGCCCTCGTTCTGGCTTACCCTTCACTAGCAAGTAAACAGTCATTGGCCTTCGGGATTCTGGGCTTGTTGGGAGCCTGACCAGTTAAAAAGCCTTTTTCGTTGTTTATAGTAATTGTAGCACCATCAGAAGTGATGGTCTGCAGACAGCCATGTTTGCTCTGTCTCACACTGAGGGGGGAACAGGGAAGGTTACACATATCTACAAAGGGAGAGTTACAGCTCTAAGCTATTATTTATTTTAAAATGCATTTAAAATAACCCGGCTTGGCTTCCTCCCGTTATTATTTAACTGAACTTGGCTCTAGCCCGGGAAACGCTAGGATTCTTTGGAGATGGAAATCCATACAGTGCACGGAAGTTATAACCTTAACTTTACTAGAAACCATTTATTCACATGAAAAAGACAGTGGCCCATGCTTTTGGATGACAATAGAAACATATATATATATATTTTATATATAGCGAACGTACATTTACCATCTCTTAAATAAACCGCATTCACTTAAAGGGAGGAAACTGTTATCCTAGCTCAAAAGCAACAACATGGCCCCCCCGAACTCAATTAATTGTAAGCAAAAACTACCAGACACACTGCAGGTCCATTGCTGGTACTGTGGGAGAGGAAAACAAGCGCCTTTGGCGAGAAACACCCGAGAATGGACAGTTGGATTTACCCTAGTTTCCCCTTATCAGGAATCTGCTGCGCCAAGCCCCGAAATCTCCAGTGGCCATTCAGTGTGGGGAGCTGCACGTGAAAATGAAACTTTGAGTTCCGCAGGGTGGATGTGTCATGTAAACCAATTTACTTTTGCATTCAGATGGCAGGTCAGAGAGACTGATATATTCATTTTTTATCCTTCTTTCTTCCTTTTCTCTTTCTCTCTCGATTTTTATTATTTTTTATTTTCTTTTTCTTTATCCTTCTCTTTCTTTTTTTTTTTTTTTTTTTTTTTTTTTTTTTTTTCCTTTCAAAACAAGGGATTTCCAGTGAAATATTGGAGTCGATCTCTGTTCAGTTTCTTTTCTTTCATCCTTCGATTCTGGAACCAGATTTTAACTTGTCGGTCAGTGAGGTTGAGCATTCTGGACAACTGCAGTCTCTTCTCTTTGTTTATGTACACGTTGAAGAAAAACTCACGTTCCAGTTCTCTTATCTGATATTTGGTATAGGGGCACCTCTTTTTCCTTGATCGCTGAGGAATCGCTGAAAATCAAGAGACAAGAAACTGAGTTATGCTGCTGCTACGAACGCACTCAGATGGGAAGAGATCAGAGACTTTGACAATATCCCATCGCCTGGAAAGCAGCCCTCCAGCAGTTCAGAAAATATTCCTGGGGCTTTTACTCTCCGTGTGCCTTAGCGAAAAAGCGAATATTTCCCAACTTCTCCTTAAAAGAGAGCACTTCGAGCAATACAGAGAGATATTTAAATGGGCTGGAAATATTCCAAGTTTCTCAAACTCCTCTCCCCCTACCCCCCCTCACCAAACAAACGAAGATCTCAGGCTCTAAAACGAAGGCAGCTCCGAGCACTACCTGTGAAACCTCCCTGTGTCCCCCCTCCCTCCGCCACATCAACAATTTAATAACAATTAATATCCTCTTCCAAGAATACCTTAAGCCCACCTAAATTGGTTTCCTATCGTAAACACGCTTTACAACGGTAAAGGAAATCTTATAGGATATATAAAATCCTTTGGATGCTTATAAAATTGCACATAAAATGCGGCTTGACAAAGTGTTGGCCTTGTACTCTTGCCCCCAATTTACTACTGATACCTACCTGAACTGTTGCTCTTCTCTGCAACAGCCTCACCAGAAGGGGAATCGGCGCTGTTTGCTGTTGTCACTTTCTTTTCTTGGCTGGAAGGTGTTTTACTGCAAGTGCTGTTCTGGGGCTTCAAGTCGCCCTTGTCCGCGTCCCCCTCGCCCTCGGAGTGCTGCTGGTACGGGGGTCCGGGGGCTGTCTCGTAAAACTGGTCGAAGCCTTGCGGCAGGATGCCGTTCCTCCCCACCGAGCTGTAGAAGTTGGAGGCAGCAGGAGACGGTCCATGGTGGCTGCACACGGGGTCCGTTTTGAATAACATTTCCGTCCTCCTGTTCGCAGGCTGCAGAAAGTCTCTGTGCATCACCTCTTCAGCTGAGTAATAAGGAGCATAACTGCCCCTATACTGCCATTTGCTGCGCTCTAATCCGTATTCCCTGAATGCTACTTCGCGCACAGGTTGGACATGAGGTAAATTAGAAGAATAAGGAAAAGTCATTTGACAGGAAGACGATTGCGACAAAAAAGAGGGTTTCGTCGAGAAATCTGAGGGTGAGACGTAATAAGCGCACCCTGGCAGATACATATTGGATGCGCTGTGACTGCAATCGTCAAACTCGGTCATGTCTTCCTTTTTGCGATTGCAAGCAACCAGGAGGCTTCAATGCATTGAACAAGATCCATCTATTGCACAAGAGGGTTTGGACAGGATCAACTAAGAAAAAATCCCCACCGTGTGCTGACGTGCAATTCATCTTGATTGATTCTAGTGGTAATTATGTCACGTGACGCAATGTAGAAATGTCCTTATATCTATATCAGCCCTTCGGAAAGGCTCCTAAGAGCTCTCCAAAGAGCCCTCCCAGCACGGAGGGATGAGCGGAGCGGGTGGGCGCGCACCCTCGCCTTTTCCCCCCGTTTCCCCAGCAGGCGAGGAGGTGCCTGGGGGTGCCGCGAGTGCCCGTTCACCTGGGGCCGCGCCGCCCGGGCACCCGCCGCGGGGCCCCGCGGCGCGCCCCCGCCGCATCGCCGCCGGGGGAGGCGGGCGCGGAGCGAGGGGGGCTCCGTCGGGGAAGGTGCCCCGCGGGGAGCGGGCTCCCAGCTCCCCGGGCTCCGTGGCGTGGCCGCTCCCCGATGGCAGGAGCGGTGTCCGCCGGTCGCTGGTCGGCGGATGGGGAGCGGGCGGTGGTTCACTCGGGAGAGCCAAGTCCCAGTTACACGCCCTAGCACGCGAGGGAGGCTGCCCGCTCGGCTCCAGCAATCCACAGTTGGCACCGAAATCCGTTCCGAAATTCAAAGCACGAGTCCCGATCACCTCGTTTTCCCTCGCTCAAGCCCAAACACCGTGCGCTTGTACAAGGGCGCCAGAGACAAACTGCAATGAGAAATAGGCAAACGGAACATCTCTCAGCAGCGGATTTTATGAAAGGCAGGCACTTTCGGGCTCTTCTGGAAAGAAAAGGGCTAGGGCAGGAAAAGAAGTCCACCAAGCACGGTTTCCTTGGGAAGCAGAGCAGCGCACAAAGTGACCTCTGTTCCCGTGCCTCCAACTCCCACCCAAACGTTCACTTTCATTGGAAGGGAATAGCAGGGTTGGGAGCAGGCGACACGCACAGCACCCGCCAGCCCCACAGCCGCCCTGCCCTCGAGGGCTCATTTTTGCCAATTTTCTTTTTTTCTCTCCTTGAAATATTATTTTACATAGCCGATCACAAACAGGGTCACAAAGGCTGAAAAGGGAAGAGAATGAATAATATGCGCCAGCAATAGCCTTATGCTCGAGCAATCCCTCATTCCAGAAACGTTTGCCAGCTCTCTATGGGAATGCCTTTTTCCGCCACTCTACAGCATAGCCCGAGTGGCCCCGCCATATGCCGCTCTCCAAATTAACCCGAAATCCGGCCGAGCTCTGCACGCCAAGCAGGGTTGCCCCCTGCCACCCAGGCGCTCTCCGGGCGCTCTCTCCAGACATCAGGCCCCGGGTGGCTTCCCCAAAGGCGGCCACCACCCAGCGAGCAGAGAGCCCGGCAGGTACAGAACCGGCCCCCAAGCACCGGGGGCGACCAGGGGCAGGCCAGGGGGCTCTGCGAAGCGCCGCTGCGGGCGTCGGGCTCGGCCAGCCGCAGGCTGCGCGCCCCGCGGCCCCGCCGTGCCAGGCGCCTCCTGCGCGCCCCCGGCTCCGCGCTGCGGAGAGGCTCCGGGGGCGGGAGCCCCCCAGCCCGGGCTGCGCCCCGCAGCCTGCCCCAAGCCCCTCCCGCCTCCCCCGGACCCCCAAAGCGGGACAAGGCTGCCCCGGGGGCTTCCGCCCCGCAGCCCCGCGTGCCCTCCCGAAAAGCGAAAGACCCAAGCCGGGCAGATAACATGAAGCTCAGTCCTTTTTCCCTATCTCTCCCTTTCTTTTTCTTTTATCTGTACCGTATCGTATTTTTTTATCATTTAATTTTATTTTTTTTTCGCTGCCTTGGTGCCTCTCTCTCAAACCGCCTCAAACGCCGCAAATCGCTGCCAGCAGATAAACTCCCGCAAGGTATCACTAGAAACCAAGGCACAAATCCACCATTTCCTCCCTTCATCGGTAACTTTCGAGCCTTCTCGATTTTGCTACAACACATGAACAACCTCTTAAAAATGATGCCTGCGCAGTTAAAATGGCTCCTGTGTCACTTACCACCCTGAGCTTGTAGCAGAGAAGGGCAGGGATCCGTTTGGATTGTGCCCCAAGGTTTCTGATCGCCAAGCTCATCAGGAGAGATGGCTCTGGGAACCTATGAAGCCTCATTTTCTTTATCGTTCAAACAACTAATTACATCTTAGCCAGAATCCTTCACCTTACTTTCGATGCAGCAAGCCCAGCATCAATTAAATTTTGGCGCAGGAACCAACCGGTTTCAACTAATTCAAGTTCAAAGACATGGCGACGATTTGTTAATACGAAAACAGCCCTTTTAGGAAACAGACCCTTAAAAAGCGATCTAATTTGTGGAATTGGAGTCCAATATCGCAGCAGAGACCCCGCTGCAATAAGGCAGACATGGGGGTCCCCGCCTGCCCAGAGTATTTTCGCCCTGGGGTCGGTTCCCAGCCCGGCTCTGAGCATTACGTTCCCCCCCTTTTTTCGCCTTGCTCAGATTAAATAGCATCGACACACAAATGCTCATCATGTACACAGTCAGGCGCATACTTTACCGTTAGGCGTCTTGAAACATCTGCAACCGTTGCCTGGAATTACCAAGTATTCTGGTCCAAGTGACATTTCCAAAAGCCCTCCGTGGAAATTCAGACGACTTGCATAACGTTCAGGTTTAAAAATATACCCGGTCCGGCTGGAGAAGATGCGGTATTTTTGTGCCACCCAAGATAAGACACTAACTTGACCTTAACTTTGTTATGGCGCCCCTAGTATCTGGAGAACGTGAACAGACACTGTCTGGCAGCTCTCGTAAAAACTGACTGGAGAAGAGATTCTGAGTCATTTCATTTATTGCCACTACAGTTCTGCAAGAAAGCTTTTCCTCCCTGCCAAACTTTAATTATTTATGCTCTTTTAGGAAGCACAAAGGCATCCAGAGCCATTTCGAACAATCCGAGTTGCGTTTGCAGCCTTATCAAACTCGCCGCAATGGAGAGCTCCCCTCGGAAGGGCTTTATCACGTTTAGGCTGCGGTCGGAATGCGAAGATGTTTATGTTGGAGTAAATAAAGGGACGGACGGTCGCCTGCATGCTGCGGAGGGACGCACGCATGGGCGCAGCCAGCGGGTGCCCGCTGCTCACCCCCGCACCGCAGCCACCTGGGGGCTAGGGGGGGCGGATTTCGGCGGAAAGACGCCCAAAATTCCCCGCCCGGGGGGTTTGGGGTGCGCACGCTGCGGCGGGGCGCATCTCCTGCAGGCGCAGCCGGGGTGCCGCGCCCGGCGGCGGGCACGCGTGTGCACACATGTGCCCGGGGCGGCTGGCGAGGAGGGGGGCGCGCACGGCCCCGCGTGTGCGTGCCCTGCCACACGCGTGCTTGCCTCCCCGCATGCCCGGCACGACTGTCGTCGCCCGCAGCTTGGGATGAGCGGCTGAGACCTGCAGTGTGCGTGCACGCCCGCAGCCGTGCACCGTCTCCTCCCGCGAATGCGTGGCGTTGCTGTGCGGCCCCGCAAACGCGCCCGTCTGGGGTTGCGCGCACACGGGGGCTGTGCCATACGTGGAGCAGTGCACATACAGGCACATACACAGACACACAATACACGTACTTGTGCATCACATCGCGTTTCAGGTCCCATCTCCTCTGTTTTGTAACCTGTTTTCTCCTTTCGAGGGCGATTTAGACTAGCAGCTTTGCGTGAAGCTATCGTCGTGGAATCGGATGCGTTTAATAAACAATACATGGCATTTCACATCTTTTCACCCCAGGTTCCTCTTCAAATTTCACAGCACACGTGTAATAAAGGACATGGTTGCACTGGGGCGGGTTGGGACGGGGAAGGACGGCGTACAGAGTCCATTTCTCAAGGACAGCAGCGGACTCAACGGCACCCCAGGAGGGAACAAGCAAGGGGGCCGTATCTGCTTTGCGCTCGTCTCCTGCCTCACATCCTTGGGGTTGCCTCCAGATTTCTTAATTAGGGGGACGCCACCCAATGAAGAGCCGTTCATTGTCCGCAATGCGCCAGCTCCCCGCGCAGGGGGTGGACGCCTCGAAGCTTTCGAGGGCCGACGGGGCGGCGGCCGGCCCTGCGGGGCGAGGCGTGCCCGGGGTGTGCTGCCTCATGCCCGGGGTGCGCTGCCCTGAGCCCCCGACCCGCAGCCACCCCGGGGACGCCCCGGGCGCTCGTGGTCCCTGCGGAGGGCGAGAAAGGCGCCTCCAAGTTGGTCTGGTTCGCCTTCTCCCTCCCGAAACGCCACCCCAGCGTTACCTTCGGGGCTCTCTGGAAAGCTCTCGGGAAGATGGCTGCGGTGCTGCCCTCCCTGCCATCCGGCATTTACCTCCAACCCAGCCGGACCACTGTGCCCTTAGGAACAGTGCTCGCACGCAGAGGACCGGGTAGGAGCAAAGTTCAAATATGCCTCCTTTATGAAATAATGAGTTTATTGCCTCCAGGAAGGCAGTAGTCCTGAATAAATAGGTAGCTTCTTTGTGCCGTTCCTTGTGACTATTTAGCCTTACTGCATACGCCCCGCACAACCATATCTGAGCCTATTTTATACACCAGAAAACAAGGCAGGCTCCGCCAGCGTAATTATTATTACTGCTGGGAGAGGCAGCCCGAGGTTTCGCGTGTGGAAACGCCTCTTCATTAGAAACAGATTTACGTGGAAATTGCGGCCAAAAGATGGTTTGATCTGGAGCTAAAATTCCCTGAGATTTTTTGTCTTTTCTGAAATGTCAGATCGGGGCAGTATCTTGCATTTTCCCTGTCTGGGCAGCTCCGGCCAGCCCCAGTGCTGTGGTGCTGGAGAGGCTGAAGGCTGCAGGCACCGAAAGCCTGTCAGCAAGATGCGGGGAAAATCGATTTCATTCCCGTCCTAAAACAATAATCAGACGGCTTGGGCAATGCTCCCAGCCCCTCTGGTTGGGTTTCTCCTCTGAGGTTTATAACTGGACACACACAAGAAAAAAAAAAAAAAAAAAAAAAAAAAAAAAAAAGCGAAAGCTTTCCCCCTTTCCCTCATAAAAACCTCTGCGGAAATGGCCATGGGGACAGACTCAGAAAAATAATCAAACCCACAGAAACCTCCGGGCTCGCCCCTCTCCTTCTCCTACAGCACCCCGGGGTGGGAGGGAGTCCTGCCCGGCCCCAGCCCTGACCCCGGCCCGCAGCGGCCTCGGCACCGCCCGCTCCCCCCCTCCCGTTTGCCCGGGGCCGCGCCTGGACAAGGCCAAAGTCAGCGGCGCTGGAAGGGCAGGGCCCGGCCCGGCCACCTGGGGCGGCCACCGGCGAAGGCCGCTGCGGCTGCGGGCCGCGGCCAGGTTCCCCCGGGGCCGGGCGGCTGCGGGAAGGGGGCGGCGGCGGCCCCGCGCCCGGCCCCGGCGGAGAGCGGCGACCCCCCGGCGGGCAACGGGGGCCCCGCTCCGGCCGTGCCGCCGGCCCCCGTCGAGGCCGAGCCGTCGGGGCGGGCGGCGGTGGAGCGGAGCGCGGGGCGCGGGGCCAGTCCCGCAGCAGCGGAGCGGGCGCGCAAATTCCGCGCAGGCTTTGCGCGGGCATCACGTGCCCACCGTCTGCGGCTGGGCGGGGGGGCGAAGAAGGAATATCTCTCTATATATATGTATATTAAAAGGTTTATTTGGTAACCACTTTCTCCGATCTGTGCTCGAACAGGTTATTCCAAACCACAAAACAAGCAAGCGCCGCATGCTCGCCTTCAGAAGCAGGGAACACATGAAGGGACCAGCCAGGATTTACATAGCTGACGTCTTTACTAGGCATTATTCCTTTATTTTATTTTATTTTTTTCTGCAAAATGATGTTTACATACAGTTAAACGACATCGATCTTAGTTTAGCACCGCTCATTCTCCAGGGAAAGGGAGGGTAAGAAGCAGGAGAAAATCTATATAAAAGGAGAAAGAAAGGTAAAAGCTGATAATACAGGTTTCCGTGCTGGGCTGGCTTGTTTTCTTCATTTTGGCTAAGAACTCAGCATTTGCCAATTTACACAGGGATCCTACGCGCTTGGAGATTTTGGTTTAAATGGTAAAAAAAAAAAAAAAAAATCAAACAAACACAAAACCAAAATCACACTTCCCGCATTTCAGCCGCGAATATACTCTACTCTAGGGGTGAACACTCCAGGCATAAGTTCATGCAGGACCGGGCGGACTCTGGTCTAGTACATAGAAAGCGCCTGCTCACGCATTACTACTCTTTTCTTTTTCATTCGTCGGTTCTGAAACCAAATTTTAACTTGCTGATCACTTAAATTCAGTCTGTTTGATAGTTCTTTCCTCTTCTGTCGGTTAATAAACTCATTGAGGAGAAACTCGTTTTCCAATTCAGCAATTTGTTGTTTTGTGTAAGGTTTCCGTTTCTTTCTTGATCTCCCCTGGGTGGGGCACCAAGGCAAACCTACAACAAACACGTCGATAATTTAGTGGATCATGTCTGTGTATTAAAGAGAATATGCAAAAAGCGGCAAGATAACAGGGCAAAACTAGGTCGGTAAAATCTGGCAAAGCACATCTGACAGCACAATTCCTATCTAGCTCCGAGTCAGATTAAGCGATTACCATTCCGAATGGCTTACGGGGGGGTTACAAAACAATTACAGGCATCTCTTAGAAAGCACGTATCGCTAGGTCGCCTCTAACTAAAGCGAGATATTTAAGGCATACCATCCTGCACTGAAGGTCGGAGGCATGACTGGACTGCTGCGGGCTGAACTGTCAGGTTCAAGTTGACCGAATTCTTGATGTCCTCCTTTAGGCTGGAAGTGCAGGAGTTCACTTCAAAAAGAGTAGCCGAGCCATGCAAACTTCTCTGCAGGCTCGAGTGGTCATACTTTACGGGCTTTAAGTTGGCTGCGTGAGTAATAGTTGGGTCATTTGCGAAAGATTGCCTCTGCCTGCATCTTTCCTCTTGTTTGGAGGTCGCATCATGGGCGTAATATTTATTGTTTTCTTCCAGGCACTCTTTGTTGCTGTTGGAGTTGATGTTGATTGGAACAGAGCCGGGGAGGTAAGGCTGCGCCGCGCCGCTGAACGCGTGGCTCTGCGGCTGGGCTGCGCACGAACTTGAGCAAGTCCACGGGATCGAGCTTCTGGGGTAGGAAATGGTGGGCAGAGCCGCCAATTGACTGCCATTAGCCCGCAAATTAGGAAAATAAAAGGAATCTGGAGATTGCAAATTCAAGAGAGAACCAACGTAGCCAGATCTGTAGAGACTGCGATCACACATTTCCAACAAAGGACTTCAGCTGTTCTTACAGCAGTATTTAGTTACAACAGGGAATAAGCGGAAAGCCTGAAACGATTGGACGAAACTTTGCAGACAGGTTCTTCAAAGCCGGTAATTTCAGCACCGCCTCCAGCCACCGAGCCACGGCGTCCCCCCCTCTTTTTTTTTTTTTCCCCTTTTTCCCCCCCTTTTAAAAAGTCTTATGATAACACTCGAAATATGAAAATACCGGACTTGCAAGGGGGAGGGGAAAACAAGCTCTCCGCTTCTATAAAAGTGCCTGGGACCTGCTGGCAAAGCTACAGCGCTAGCGGAAAGATGAGGGGGAACCAAACATTTGCCAAGGCGCAGCGGAGACCCGGGTGCTCCGGGCGCGGCCCCGAGCCGCTCAGCCCAGCGCACCGGCCACAGCCGCCGTGCGAGAGCCGCGGAGCGCCGGGGCGGGGATGCCCGGTAACCGGGCAGCCGGCGGGCTGCGAGCAGCGAGCCGCGGCTCCTTCCGTCGGGGGCAAGGAGCTGCGGCGGTCCCGGGCACATGCAAGTGCCTGTGCCCCCGAGTACACCTTGTGCGCGGAGCGCGTAGTTTATCCCTTTTATATCCGCGTTTCTTTTAACTGCCGGCAACATGATATGCATCTGCATATGCTTGCAATTAACATCTTAATTGATCGGATATTACCGGGATTGTCATTCTGGTGCACTAATGACTAGTGGTCTCGGAGGTTTTCCTAGCGCGTCTGCCCTTTTTACCCCTTCTACATTTAATCCTCACTCCAAAGCTAGACGAGTTTTCAAGCAACGCTTCTAAAACTGGGGCTCGTTTAATTTTTTAAACAAACAAGAATAACAATATCAGCGACACGGAATTACTAGAGCAGAACGCCGAGGCTATAAATAAATAAATAAAATCTAAAGGCTGCAAGGAAGAAAACACCCGCTCTGCTCTGCAGCGGAGGGGACGTGAGTGCTGCGGGGGGCAAAGGAGAGACAGCCTCAGCTCAGTACCTCGCTGCCATCTCCTAAGTCGCATCTCATGATTTGTTCTCCCCCAAGAAGAAAATTGCTCTTTACGGTCAGCCGTTTGGGGGGGATATATATAACATAATATATCTCACATTTCTGAGAGCTTAGACAAGAGCCCACTATACCGTTATCCCCCTTATTTTTCTCCTAGCTCCGGAGTACAAACAAAACCGTGTCTGAAAGCATCCTCCCGGGAGGTAGTTCGTGTCCTTTCCGAGCCGTGCGGGGGGCAGGCAGTTCCCTTCCCCGGCGACAAGCCGAGGAGCCGTGCGCTCCCCCCGCGCCGCGTCGTTCCCCGCAGAAGCCGGGGACGCCTCCGGCAGAAGCGGCCGGCCAGAGCCCGGTCGAGGCGCTCGGGATCCGCGGGAGGCTTTGAAGGCCCGGCCAGGCAGTGCTGGCCTCGGCCTCCTCTCCGACTGCATCCCCAGTCCGAGCGAGCAGACCCCCGGTGCTCGGCCTTCGTCACTTTCATTACCTCGCTTAAAAACTCGAACCTAGTTAACAGGTAGGGTTAATTTTCCCCGTTATTGTCCTGTTAATCATAGTTTTAATCTCGGTTTTATTTCTACGCCGAGATCAGAGACGCTGCTCCGCTTGACATTTTCCTAATCAAATTCATCTCTTTGTTTAATGGGAAATTGAGGTAAATTCTGCGGTAATTTCATTGTCCTGAAAGAAATCTTTAAATGATTGCCCTCCTCTAGGCCACACAGGACCACACAAGCATCGCTGGAGGATATTACTGACCACTGCCTTTAATTTTTATTGTTTGAATTATGTCTCGGAAGACAGAAGGAACATTTTGTGTTCAAAGACTGTATTTTTGCCCGCAATAAACACGAGGAATGGATGTGAGTTCCCAGTTACCGGAAAGAAAGGTGACACTTTAAACTAACTTTTATGAGGTTAGAGAAAACAGAGCTTTCAATTAATGCTCATCTGTAATTGCTAATTAATGCTGCGAGAAATATGAAAAGCAAAATCTCGAGTAGCTGGAGACACAGCTGAGGAAAGCCATGTTTACGTTTAAGCCTGTAGGGAAAAGACCTGACAAAAACATCTTGTTTCACGGGAGATTTGCTGCCGCCGCGATGCAGATAGCCTCGGATGGACTTTTGCGATTTTATTTTATTTTTTTTATTTTTTCCAGACACAGCCGGCTTCTGGTTTGGAGGGCGGCGTTTTAATGCAGCGGGTGTCCCCCTGTCTGTGTCTGTACAGGAAATATCACTGCTGAGGAACAGAGCGACCCGGAGCTCTGCTTTCACACGCTTCTTTTCGCTCCTTTTTTTTTTTTTTTTTTTTTTTTTTTTTTTTTAATAGGCAATGGGATCGGCCTCGACATCAGAGCTGACCACACCGTAATCTCGCTGGCGTAGTCCCCCGGCGGAAAGATGCGGGCTGCTCTGCGTGTGACCGCGCAGCCTCCCGTTCCCATCCATCACTCGCAATCACGGCTGCCTCGGCCAGCCCGGGGCTCCCCCGCCTATGCCAGGGGTTGTCCAGGAGATGGCAGGATTGCCTCAAACATGGCTCGGAAATCTCGCTGCCTGACAGCGCCGCGGCTCAATGGCAGCCCCGGCCGCCCTGTAGTGCATCAGCAGCGTGCCACCGCGCGTCTGCAGCCGACTTTCTCGAGGTGCCTGCCGAAGCCAGGAGCTCTGCCCCGCAGCCGAACCGCCTCGCCCCCTCCTCGCAGCCCCAGCTGGGGGAGGGGGAGGCAGCCCCGGGAATCGACCCCCGCCGCCCCGGCAGCTCGACGAGCGGCGCTGGCCTCGCTGTCCTCCCGGCCTCTTTCTCAGTGTTTCCGCACGTTGTTCCAAGAGGAGCAGGAGGCTCCTCTCCATCTGGTAGCGATTTGCCAGCCCGCCCGGGTTTCCTCCTGCCCTGGGGAAGGGGGTCTCGGACGTGGCACGGCTGCGCCTGCTGGGAGGCCGGGCAGCGGCCGTGGAGGGAAGGGAGGCACCGGCGGGGCCCAGCCGGGAAAGTCGGCGGGTGAAAACTCCTCGGGATTAATGGGGCCGAAGTATGTGTGCTGGGGGAGGTGCCGGGAGGGAGGAAAATAAGAATTTAGGGAATCTTTCTCCTGCGGATAAAACAAGGCTGCACCACCACAGCGGGCTCTCAGGCACCGGCGCGACGCGGTCCCGGTCCCGGCTTCCCGGCATCGCACAGAAAGCACCGTTTGTGAAAGAACCGAGTGGGAAATCCTCCGGGTCCGGTCGGAGAAAAGAAACCCCTCAAAAGCCGAGAATGTGCGAGCGGAAGAGAAGGGGGAAGGAAGAGGGCGGAGGCGGCGGGAGATAGCTCCCCGGTGGATGCAGCCGGCTGCCGAGCGGCCAGAGAGCAGCGGCCGCGGAGCTCCGCCGGGAGCACGGCGAGGGCCGGATCCGGCCCCGGGGGGCACAGGAAAGGCGCCGGGCAGCGGCGATCCCCGCACAGGGCAGGCAGAGCCAGGCCGAGGGGGGAGAGGAGAGAGGCAGGGGAGAAGCTGCCCCCCGGCTCCTTTCCCCGCGTACTTCTCGCCAGCAGCATTTCTTCCTCAAAATTACTTTTCCCGGCGAAAAGGCCCACTCGGAACGCCTTTCCCTCCTTCAGTGAGACACTCATCCTTTCCTCCTCTCCTCTCCGAAGGGCCCTAAGTAGATCCCACGCAAGCCTGGAGCTCGCGAAAAGCCCTGCTGCGAAAAGAAGGCGAATTTCGTCCTCTTTTTATATATATCGAAAAGAAATCGTTTTATTAAAGGCGGTTCAGGAACAGTTTGGCAACATCATTAACAGCTGGGAAGTTCAGCCCATATTTCCAACACAAAGTAAAAGCAGACTTTAAGACAAGAAGGGAAATAAAAATGGTTTATGGAGAAACAGTCTTACTGTATGTCTTACCCACATACACTGGTAATCAAAGTGTTTAGAGCAATAGGATATTATAATAAATAATACTAGTTCGGAACACACACATTTTAATAATTAAACGAGGCACATTAACAGAGAGGTACCGCTTCTCTCTCCTAGTAGTTGGCTAGCGTGTCTGCCCACCCTGTGTATATCATAACATGCACACTAGGTTTAAAATAACACAAACTCAGCAAAGTCCTAGCCTTTCGGCCCATATAAATTATGGCATCTTTTGAAACTAATCATTTATTGCTTCTGTCATTAACACCCGTTTAGTTTTGCAAATTAAAAGTTAGCAGTTGAGCTTCACTTCTCCGACCAGGAGTTTTTTTTAAGAGCCGTGGTGGGAGGAAGGCGAAGAGACCCGTGCTTTTCCGGGCACACAGGAGAGAGCAGGCCGGGCGCTTTTCGGGGCAGCCGCGCAGATTTACGCACACCTCTCGGAACCAGCTTCTCCCGGGCCGAGCCGAGCCGTGCCGGGCCGTGCCGGACCCCCCGGAGGCGCTCCACGCCGCGGCCGCGGAGCCCCGCGGAGAGCCTCCAACTGCGCGGCCGCGGAGCGCCGAAGCCTCCGGCTGAAAAACGAAAGCGCAGCCCTAAAAACCTGCGCGCCTCGGGAGGGAGATGGGCCTCAGCCCGGTGCCCCCGAGGAGCTCCCAGCGGGTTCTCCTCCGAAAAAGCCCCTCGAAACCCGACCGCGCACGTTACCGCTCCGCGCGGTGCACAGCTCCCTCCGGCTGCCGGCGTGCTCCGCGGGGGCTGGAAGCAGCTCGGCGCTGCACGGGTCCCACTGCGGCTTTCTCGTGCTCTCCGACGGATATTTTTGTCCCTCGGCACGTTTTGAAGTTTACGGTAGCAAATCAAAACTGACACTTTTTGGCACTGGCTGTTGTTCAGAGACAAAAATTACAGACAACCCCCCATCCCCCAAGAGTTAAGCATTTAAGAGAGTTATAACTGTAACCGTTCAACGTATTTAAATTCGTTTATACTGGCCTAGAGGGAAGAACAGAAAATATAATTAATATTAATATTAATATTATTTTTTTTTAAAAAAAAGAAGAAACAGAACTATAAAGTCAAGGTTTGTCAGCGCTCCCTTCGACCGAGAGAAAAACGCTGACGTTCATGGAAATGGAAAACAATTCACAAAACTTCGCCACCGCTGGAAGGAGAAAAAAAAATTAAATATGTTTTCAAGTCTTTCCAAAAGTCTTTAGCTGGTCGTAAATTGAGTTTATATATCCATCATTGTCCGCAACTAATAGATCAAGAAACGTTGTCTTTCAGTTTGGAGACTATTTTCTTATCCTTCACCCTCCTGTTCTGAAACCAAATGGTAACTTGTCTCTCAGACAGGTTTGTGGCTGCGGATATCCTTCGCCTCTTGTCCTTGTTAATGAACTTGTTAATGGCATATTCATTCTCGAGTTCTTTAAGCTGGAGTTTTGTGTACGGCACTCGCTTCTTTCTCCCACGCCGGTAGACACACATATCTGGCTGGTTTAGTGCAACGTCCCCTATTGTAAAAGACATTATGTGAAAAATTAGAATTTTATTACAGGCGTTTAAAGCTTAACTGATACTTGTTGGGCACTGGTTTTCACGGGCAAATAAATAATGCCAGGCTGTTTACAGTTTATTATTATTTACACGGCCACATTATTTGCGCGTTAGTAAAGCACCGAAACCTTGATGGACTGTCATCACTTTTCAGGCATGCATCGCTAGCGAGCATGCAGGACGGCGGGGGCACTGGCTCGGGGGCTGAGAGCAGGTCGGTCCTGGCAGTGCACAGACATCCCTTTGGTGTGGGTTTGTTTGCATGTGGTTTGTGCCTGCGTGCCCTCGCTACTCGCAGTCTCTTAAGTGCTCTGGGGCCGGGTCAATCGCCAGCCGGAGAAGCGGAGAAGCGCAAGCCTTCAAGCCATCATCGTCCTGCAAACTGCAAACGTAAATACAAACCGAGGCCCCGTTAGGAGAAGCAGAAGAAGGAGCCCGAGGCCGCCCGGCGCCCGCGGGACGGGGACGCGGGGCCCTGCTGCTAAGTGGCCGGGGGGCGCCGGGTCTGTCCCGCGGGGCGGAAAGCACGGGGGGAGCTTTCCTCGGGGCGGGTGGGGGGCAAGGAAGAAATCCGCCGTCCCCCCTCTCTCTCTCCGCTCTGTGCGTGGCTGTGCGGCGTGTCCAGCTCGCCAGGCCGCTCCTCAGCCCTGTGGGGGGGAGGGGACGGGCGGGCGGAGGAGTGCGGGGGGGTTCGGCTCAGCCCGGTTCTCTCCCTCTCGTACCTGGAAAGGACGATTTCCAAAAGTGTGAGCTCTGTGTCTGATCTTTGGCACAGTAAACCTGACTATTCCAGCCATTAGCCAGAGTCCAGGACTGATAGCCCTCCATTGATATGTATGTTTCGTGTCTCGGTTCCCCAGAGCCAAACGTTGAGACCATGTCTATGTACCCAGGAACGTGCTGGTAGGGGGTTGTATAGCCCTGGTAGAAGGACACTTCCTTCGCCCTGGAGGAGACTTCATTGGCGGGGACACTCGTGCTGGTCAGACTGGAGACGTCCATGTACTTTTCCACGGGAAAGCCGCCAATGGAGGCATGGGGGGGAGACTTCAGGGCGTTCTGCTGGATCCCAACCCCGTGGGACATCCTGCAGCTATAGTATCCATTGCCAAAGTGATACCCATAGCCGAGCGCGGGGGCGGCGGGCGGCGCGCCGGAGCCCGGGCAGTCCTTGGCCGGGGGGTCTGCCCGCGCCGCCGCCCCCGGCCGCTCCCCTCCGCCGCCGTAAGCGAACCCCGAGGCGGCGGCGGCGGCGGCGGCAGCGGCGGCCGCGCGGCCCGTGTGCGCCGCCCCAAAAACGGGCGAGGAGAGAAAATTACGGCACTGCCCGGGGGCGCCGCCGCCGCCGCCTCCGCCGCCACCGCCGCCGCCTCCCCCGCCGCCGCCGCCGCCGCCGCTGGTGTCGCCGCGCAGTCCGTCCATCTCCCAGCTCGCTGCCTTGCTCATGGCCTTGCACATCGCGGGCGGCGGCGCGGTCCCCGGCCGGGCATGGTGCAAATTGTTATTTGCCTCCAACAGGTTGGATCCTGGCGGTACGTTTATAAAAACGAAGTCCACGTTGGGGGGGGGCCGGGGGTGGGGGCGGCCGGCTCCAGATTAGTTTGCCGCAGCCCGGGGGGCTGCTCATAGGCTGCCGTCGGAGCATGTGACCGGCCCGCCGCCCGCACTGCCCCTTTCGCCGCGCAGCCCCCGGCCCGCACCGACGGCGCCCCCCCGACGCCGCGCTCCCGCCCCGCCGCGGCCCCGGCGCTGGGGAGGGGCCCGTCCGGGCGGGCGGCGGCGGCGATGCCCCTCCGCGCCGGCCTCGCCCCCGCCGCTTTCATCCCCCCGCCCGCCTCCCCGCCGCTTCAAAAGGGCCAGCGGTGGACCCTCGATCCTCTGCTGGCCCTTTCCAAGCCGCGCGCCTCGGGGCTCTCCCCTCCCCGGTTGCCCGCAGCCCGGCGACCCTCGGCGTCCCCTCCCCGCGGCACAGCGAGACGTTCCCGAGCCCATTGTTGCGGCCGAGGTGGGGGGAGAAGCCGCCAGGGCCTCTGCTGCCCATCCTCCGGTCTTCCCTTCTCTCTCTCCTTCCCGGCTTTGGTGTAGGGTCCTACCCGCCTGCCCCACCGAGCTCTCGCCCGTGGCAGACCCTCCCCCCGACCCCTCACCCCTCGTCCCTTTGCTGCCAGCCGGCAGAGCCGCGGGGCGCGGAGCCTGGCGCTCCTTAGCCGTGGCTGCCCGTCTCCTCGCAGCGCCACCCGTGTGGCGGTGAGGCCGCCTGGTCAGGACAGCGGGCCCTAGCGCTGACGGCTGCTCGGGGGTGACTTTCCGACACTGGGGCAAATCCTCCTGCCGTGTCTCGCCGCTGTCCCGCTGAGTTGGGATGGAAGCCGCAGGAGTGCAAGAAGCCGGAAAGGGAGCGCGCTGCGAAGACGAGCCCCGGCCCCTGTGGGCCACGTCCCGCCGCTCTGCGGGCTCTTAACGCGCTCCCTCCCGGGCACAGGAACTACGAGACTCCGAAAAGGAGGCAGCCGGGCCTGACGGTGGCTCAGACCCGTCAGAGGCGAGGGGGAACCGCCGCAGAGCCGCCGCTCGTTGCCGGCACCGCGGCCGCCCCGGGCCCGACCTCCGCAGCCGGCCTGCGGTGGGGCCGAGCGGCGGCAGCCTCCAGGCCCGGGCTTGGTGGAGCTTTGTGGCCGCTGCAGTGACCCCCGGCAGCTTTTGGGAGCGGGGTGAGGAATGAAAGGGGCCGGCAGTCACAGCAATAACCGGATGGCAAGCACAAGTTCACGTTCATTAGCTCTACCCACTTGTAATTGCTGTTAATCTTTCGTAATCGGCCAAGAAGGCGAAGAAGCGAGCCAGGCGTGATTACGTGTCTCGCTCAGATTTACGCCGAGGCAGCATTCACTCTCAGGACACGAAGCCCCACGTAATTAGTAGGAAAGTTTGTGGAAGCACAAGTTTCTCATCCTTTTATGTCCCTGCACACAGCTTTCTAGTGAAACCATTGCTAAGACAAGTGAAGTCCCCAGGAACGATGGACTTTGTTTCTCTGGATATCTTTCCAGTTGCATTCCCATCTCCCGTTGTGTTTCTTCTTGTGACGAACTTTTATCTCCCTTCACATTTTTCATCAGGCCACCGAAAGAAAAAAACTCATAAAGCCCAATGTTTGGGGGCCGTTTGAGCTCTCTGACATCAAAGCAAACCCCAGTGCCGCCGCACGGACGCCCGGGGAGGACGGCAGCCCCGCCGAGCCCCCTGCTCCAGCGAGACCCCCTCGGTGGCCAGAGGAGCGGGGTCTTTGGGCGGGTTTATGACCAAGAAGTCATTAATGAGCCTTTTTGTGCGGGGTGTAGAAAACAGCACTGCCCTGCGCACAACCAAAATAAAGAGCCCGGCAGCCGAGGTCGGAGCTTTGAGAGCATCCACGATGTCCGCGGGGCAGGGCGCGCCCCACATCCCGGGGGCCGTGCGGCGGCCTCGGCCCGGGCTGCCCGTGGAGGCCGGACTTCTCCCGGCCTCGCTGCGGGACGGCCTCCCTCTGCCTGCCGGGGGCTCCGCGGGTGCCCAGTTCCACTCACACGCTGCACAGGAAACTGCGTAACACCCGAGCTGGGCAGCATCCCTACAGAAAGCGCTGTGCTCTCCTCCCGAAAGAAAAACACGATTCTTTTTCCCCCTGAAATTATATCATTTCCTCTAATACATTTGCTAGGATCTAACAGAGTTAGGAATCCACGCAAGCTTTTAGCACTGAATTTTAGTATTTGTTGTCTGTTCTTCCCCTATTGTTTCCCAGGAAAAAAAAAAAAAAAAAAAAAAGACTCATTTTTTATCACCTTCCTTACTAGGATTTGCCGTTGGTAACTGTAACTTTAGAAGTCACTTCTCTTGTGCACGTTTGCTGCAGAACAATGTACATTTATACATTTACGCATAGCTGTCCAGGGAAACGGAGGATGCAAACGAAGAGAAAACTATCCATTTATATTTTCGACAAACTTTCCCCCATACCCACGGCTTTCCGTTGTTATCTTTTAACCTGGGTGGACTTTTAATGGCTGTAGAGGCGATCGTTTATTTTTTCCTAGTATTTTTTAAAAAATAAATAATAATAATAATTAAGCGCCAGTTGCGATAAATAAAAGATTTAACAGCAAGCAGGGGGAAAATTTTCAAACTATTTTTTCCCTCCAAATCCGTGCCACAGCGTCCCATCTCTTAATCTATTTCTGCTTTTAGAAAGTCCATTCCGAGGGTTAAAAAGTTGTCTTGGGACCCCCTGAGCACCGGCGGGTGCTGAACTTGAGCCTTGGGGTCACGACCGGCGCTGGCCGCCCTCCGATTCCCCCCTGTGCTCGGAGGCAGCACCGGGGGGACCCCGGCCTGGGACGAGCTCCTCGACCCTCCGCAGCTGCGGCTGAAGGGAACCACCAGCCGAGTGTCTTTCCGACCGCAGTAACACTTTAGCGTTTAAATTAAAATCTGTGCTCTCGCAGGGCCGGCCGTAGTGGACATCCCGCAACCATTAACCCCACAGAGCTGGAGTGTCGCAGCCCAGGGGCCGCGCCACTCGGGGATGCGCTGGGGTCGCCTCCTCCTCCTCCGCCGTCTCCCCGAGGGGCAGGGGCGGGCAGTGGGGCCGCGGGCCCCCGGCCGAGCCCCCCGACACCGCCCGCTCGGAGCGGCGGGGCTCGGCGGCCTCCGGCGGAGCCGGGTGCAGGCAGCGCTACCGCGTAGCTCCGCGCAGCGCCGCGCAGCGCCGCCAGGTGGCGCCGCTGCCCCTGCCGCCGCCCGCCGCGGGCGCTGCGCGGGGCGCTCCGCTCCGCCGGGCCCCCGGGGCAGCCCCAGCGCCGCCGACTGCTCGGACCCCCCAGCCCTAAAAATCCCAGAGCGGCCACGTCTCCGCCGTCCCCATCACCCCCCGAGCCCGGCACCCGCACCCCGGGCATCCCGCGGGGCTGGCCCCGGAGGCGCTGCGCGGCCGCGAATGTTCCGGTGGAGCTGCGCGCAGCCCCGGGGCCCGGCTGGCAGCCTGCCCCGCCGAGCAGGAGGCAGCAGCTTGCCCCTGTCCAGCTTCCCGAGCACCCTGTGACTGGCTAAAACCTGACCGAGATGCCGTTCGGTTGCCTTAATACGAACTGCGTTTCAATTAAGTTGTGATTTTTTTTTCCGGCTAACGTTTAATAAAAGAGGACTGAAAATATTCTTTGATGCCTCGAGGAATAACTTTCAAGGTAAAAAGAAAAAGAAGTTTGGCCATAGGCCTGCGCAGCTCTTTAAACTTATAAGAACAACTGAGTAAACAGCGTCTGAAAAAACTTTGCATATTTCGGCAGTCTCTGTAACTTCCTCCCCGTTTGCCCACTAATGTCACTGTGATGCCGGAGGTCCTCTAGGCTGAGCGGCTGGTTTTGACGGACTATAGACATACGACGAAAGATTTTTCGGTTGTGCCATTGTTTGGGGAAAAAAAATATCCACAAACAAAACCAAACAAGAAAAACACTGATAAACATTGATTCAGTAAATACATCTGGTATGCTGGGAATATAAATATCGGATGACTAGTTTATTAGTGGGTTGAAGGTTTAACTGATTAACTGCACCGGGGAACGTTTTTCTTGCCCAACATCTTAGTGGAAGATTATTAAGGTCCTTTATGGCATGCTATTTCCCTTGCATAGGAATGCAGCTACGACTTGAGATATTTCGGACATAAACTAAGGAATCAGAATTATTTAAAAGGTGCAAAACACAAACCAACACTAATAAAGATCACTCACAGCCGCACTTGCGCGTAGCCTGCTCTTCTCACACCGGGACCTTTCAGACAGCCTGCCCCCAAGCAGCATAGCACTAAAGGCGTGTCCCGTCCCCCCCCCCATGCCGCGGTGACCCCCCGGAGCCCCGGGTCGTGCCGCGCTGGGCTGCGCGCCCCCGCCACCGCGCCGGGGATGTGGCTGCGCCTTCCGAGAGGCCGGGGGAAGATGCTCGCCCTGCTACAGCGTTTAAGAAAACAGACGAGGGCGCCAAACGACAGCAATAAACCCCGCCGCAGGCTTCCGCTCCGCCGGCGCGGCCGGGCCGCCGGGGCCTCGGGCAGCTGCGGGGGGAGCGGGGGCTCCGGCACCCCGGTACCGGCGGCTCCGCCCGCCCCGGTTCGCAGCTCCCCGACACCGGTGCGGTGTGACCGCGGTGGATGGCAGCCGGGGCGGGGGATAGCCGCGGGGACACCCCCGTGACCGCCGGCAGGACCGGCAGCGCAGTGTCGGGGTCCCGGTGCCCGGTGCGGGGGCTGCCCGGTGCCCCGCCGCCCCGGCCCGCACCGCCGCCGCGCCCGCGGGCAAGGAAAAGTTGATATTTACTTTTGTCTGGTTTTGGAGCTGTAAAACGCAGGACACCACACTGCAGTCTAAATTCACATTTCAAAGGGCTGACATAAAACGCTCATTAATGGAAGGCTGGATTTTGCAAACAACGCCTAGAATGTTTCCTAAATATTTCGTGGAATGTTTAGGGAGACTTTAACACGTTATTAAAAAAAAAAAAAATCTGACAAGTATCCCATTTTCGAGCTATGAATCATGCGCAAGAGCACAAGAACTTAGGAGATGTGTGTGACTAACATTAGCGGGAACAGCTCTCCTCGAAAAAAAATCGACCCCGCTTTTAATCACAGGAAACGTTGGGGTGTTTCTCCGGGCGATCAAAACTCTCGGGTTCTCAGGGTCTAAATACTAGATGATGTGGGTGAAAAAAAATCACGGCGAGAATAAAGGCTGGGCAGCTACTGAAGAGCACTCCAGAGATGCTAACGACAAAGGATTTATCTTCGTTTAAATGGTTGCCATCAGCGTCATTATTACTAGCAAAGTTATCACTGAAGGGAGACTTTCCGACTGTCACGTCTGCCGAGCGTGGTAGCCCGTGTCCCCTGCAGCGCCCAGACGCTGCACTCCACATCACCCGGAAAAGAGCGGAGGGATGAGCTAACCGAGCCACAGGTAACTTTGGAGACAGGGGGTTGGAGGTGATATCCCGGCTGCTTCCATGCCTGCAGACAATAAAGCCGCGTATCGCCTATTTCTATCACTTCTGATAATAATACTTTTAAGTGGGGAGACTTTATTGGCGGTGGGGAGGGAAGAAGGAAAGGGATGGAAAGAGAAACCTGCCGCCAGGATGAGATGGCACGACGGCGGGGTGTTTTAAATCATGGACGCATTTAATGCCCTTCGGTTCTTCTCCCCGCTAGAAGAGCGTACGAGAGAGAGCATTGTCCCAGAAGGGGAGAAAAATGGCAGGCTAGCTTCGTAGAGAAACGAGATTTCAGAAAGTAGAAAGGAGATCGTGTTTAAGGTCGCAACGAATGAAAGATATTAGAAACCAGGAATTCTAATTCCTATTTCAATTTCCAGGCGACTGCTGTAGGTCCGCTTGAACCGGCGTGTGCCGGCAGCAGCGGGCTTATAAAGTCTCAGTGTAGGGTTCGCGAGTGTGAAGGATGCGCGGGGGTGCTGGAGTAATTCCTAAATAAAAGTACTAATGCAGTCGGAAAAATGGGAGGGAAGAGTAAATAGATGTCAGCGGCAGGGGATTCTCGGTCCATCGCTCCTCTCCCAACGTTTCCTCGCGTTGCGATCTAAAATCCGCCGTAGAGATAATAATAAAGAAAAGCGTTATCTAATATTTAGCATGTAGTTCTGTCCGAGGACAAATGAGAAAGAAGCTGCATCATTAGGACCTAAAAGGCAACAAAACAAAAATCAGAGCATAATGATGCACCTAAATGAAGGGGGAAATGTTGCACAGCTCATTTTATTAATCAGACTGTCAATTTCACCCCAGAGGCCAAACCCCAGAGCAATTCAAGCAAGATCTGATCAAGCTAAGGACAAGAGCTTTACTCCTCACTTCTTGTCTTTCTTTCTTTCCACCTGGATATATTTGTCTGCTCAGAAGCCGCCTTCATTATCCACTGACAGGAGCTTGTATTTATTTGCTTATAAACCTGTTACAATAAATGATTATTCGAACAGCGTCATTCGTACCTTAATGACGAGCACTACTTTTTGATGAATGACATTTCGGGCTAGAAAGGATGTATGGGTCATTTTGACCAGTCATTCCCTCGCTTTGGCATCCCACAATTTTTACGCCTCCCTCAAAAAGAGATAATAATATTTAGAGACACTTGCCGGGCTGAATGTGAATTAGCCCCTGCTGCAGCTCATCATTAGTACAGGACCAGCCCTGCAACTTTGACATTTTTTATAAAGCTGAGATGATGGAAAGAATAAGAAAAGAGATGATCCTGATGGAGAGAGGACTGCACAGCCCTACAGCTGGCAAAAGGCTCTCGAATTTGTCAGACTCAGCTGGAAATGCGGTGCTGGAGGCCCTTGAAAATTCTCAGCACAGTGGTCGCCTCAGCCCGAGACTAACTTCCGCCTCCCTGCACAGCGCGATAGGGGACATCTCCGCCAAAGGCAAATTCGAAATAGACACTTTATTCAATCTTCAGCACCCGAGCAGCGAAAGCGCCGTCTCGTCCGAAATCCCGCCGTCGGAAAGCAGGAAGAAAATCAGCCTTTATTCGGAAGTTGCTCAAGAGGCAGATATGAACAGTGATGTGGAGGTGGGCTGCTCCGCACTCCGCTCCCCGGCCAGCCTGACTTCCTCCCAGCTGAAGGAAAACAGTAACAAAGGTAACTCTTCGTTTCTCATCTCCATCTAAGCCCTGCGCTTTGCCAACCGGGTTTAAAAAGCCAAGCGAACCCACCGACACCGCCAAAGTTGCTCGCCTCTGCAAACGGCGCTCTCTCTTCTGCCGAGACAGAGCTGGAGGCTGTAAAATATTATTGTGATTGCTGCGCTATCCCGATAGCCGGGACACTGCCCGGGCAGCTCCTCTGCGGGTGCGTGCGTGTGTGTGCGTGCCCAGATTCATCTGTATGTAGCTAGATATCCAGAATAGCTGTGGGCACGAACATCCACCCACCTGGATTTAGGGGAACCTTTGTCCTTATTTTTTCTCGCGCTCTTGGAGCCCTCTGCGTCCCTCAAGCCGTGTATATGTGTGTGTGTATACATACATACATAGATTAAATTAGAGAGAGAGGTAGAAGGGTGAGGAAACTGTCCGTATTTGTCTGCGTTTGTCCTTCTCTGTTTATATGCAACGTGTCATCCCGTGTCCATTTAAGAGTAATTGGGCATTGTTCACTTTTACTCTGTTTATAACAGAGGAGCTGGAACAGCCCTGTCTCGTTCCTGCTTTGCGGGGCATAGTGATGGACGATGGCTGTTATTATCGCTGTAACTGGGGAGGGGGGGCGGGAGCCAGGTGAGCGGTGGATTTCCTAGGGGCCACAGTGCATGCCTTTTCTCCCAAATGTGCCAAAGAAAGGAAGGGATCCTCGACGGAACGCGCGAGAAAAATTGGCGCTGGGGCTGCTCAGACTCGGTTCGTCTCAAACGAAACCGAACCCTTCCAAGAGCGAAAGGCGAGAGGAGAGCCCAGGGTTCCTGGCAGCCCGGCCGAGTCCCCGCACACCCTTCCCGGGGCTCGGCGGCTTCGGGCGCTGCCGCTTTGTAGCCACACAAACCTCCCGGTTTGCCCGCACTAAGGCGGCTCTGTGACAAAAAATAATAATAATTAAAAAAAAAAAAAAAGGAAAGAAAGAAAGAAAAAAGACTAAAAAATATCCCCCCCCCCCCAAAAAAAAAAAAAAAAAAAAAAAAGGAAGGAAGGAAGCAAGGAAAAAGCCCACCCCAGACCCAAGCGTATCGATCCTATGAAGGGCAGCAATTTGTCCGGGTGACAGCTCGCGGGAAGGCCGGGCGGGCCGGGGCTGCCCCCGGCCTCTCTGACGGTGCGCTCGCCCCGCAGGCTACGCGGAGAGCAGCCCCGCGCCCAGCGCCCCCGCCGCCGCCGCCGCCGCCCCCGCCGCCGGCCTGGGCAGCCTGCACAGCACCAGCGCGCTGGGCGGCTCGGCGGCGGGGGCCGACCAGGTGCGGAGGTACCGAACCGCCTTCACCCGCGAGCAGATCGCCCGCCTGGAGAAGGAGTTTTACCGGGAGAACTACGTGTCGCGGCCGCGGCGCTGCGAGCTGGCTGCCGCCCTCAACCTCCCCGAGACCACCATCAAGGTACGGCGCGCCCCGCTCCTCAAACTTGCCGCTTGCCTTGGCTTTATTTTTAGTTTCCTCGGCGGATTTTATTGAGCTAGCGCGTTTCCTAAGGAGGAGAGGGGAGAGAAAATAAACGCAGCTGGTACCCGGGGCGGGGAGGGGGGAAGAGGCAGAGGGACGAGCGCGTCAGTACCGGAGGTCACGGTCCTCCGTGGAGGGGGAGGGGAGGGCTCGGAGGGAAAACGTTTGCTGCGGATCGAAGGGATCCTCCCCGGGCACAGGCTCAGCCGGCTGCTGCGGGCTGGCGAGGGACGGAGGCGTCGGTGCCCGCCGGTGCCTCGGCCGGGGAGGCTGGGAGCGGGCCGGGAGCGGGCCGCGGGCTGCGGGCTGGGGGCTGCGGGCTGTGGAGCGGAGCTGAGGCCGCGCTGTGCTTGTGTCCCCGCCAGGTGTGGTTCCAGAACCGGCGCATGAAGGACAAGCGGCAGCGCCTGGCCATGTCGTGGCCCCACCCGGCCGACCCCAGCTTCTACACCTACATGATGACCCACGCGGCCGCCACGGGCAGCCTGCCCTACCCCTTCCACTCGCACGTCCCTCTCCACTACTACCCGCACGTCGGGGTCACCGCCGCCGCCGCCGCTGCCGCCGCCTCGGGCGCCGCCGCCGCGCCCTTCGCCACCTCCATCCGTCCGCTGGACACCTTCCGCGCCCTCTCGCACCCCTACTCGCGCCCGGAGCTGCTCTGCAGCTTCCGACACCCCGGCCTCTACCAGGCGCCGGCCGCCGCCGCCGCCGGCCTCAACAGCAGCGCGGCCGCCTCGGCGGCGGCGGCGGCGGCGGCAGCTGCGGCGGCGGCGGCGGGGTCGGGGCCGCCGGGGGGCTCGGCGCCCTGCTCCTGCCTCAGCTGCCACAGCAGCCAGACGGCGGCGGCGGCGGCGGCGGCAGCCTCGGCGCTGGGCTCGCGGGGCGCCGCCGCCGCCGACTTCCCGTGCACCGCGGCCGCGCAGCGCTCCGAGAGCGGCTTCCTGCCCTACTCGGCCGCCGTGCTCAGCAAGGCCGCCGTCGCCTCGCCGGACCAGCGGGAGGAGGCGCCGCTCACCAGATAACTACCCCGGCCCGCGCCCGGGGCAGGGGGCGTTTTGTAGGGGGGCGGGAGGGCGGCGGCGGCGGCGGCTCGGGGCCGGGGGGCGCCCCGGGCCCGGCCGCCGGTTCCCCCGGCGTGGCTGGCGCTGACCGCCCCGTCGCGGCGGGGAGCGGGGCCCGGCGGAGAGGGCGCTCCGCGTCCCTGCGCCCCCGCGGAGGCGCCCCCGAGGAGGCGCCCCCGAGGTGCGCGGAGCGGCCCCGCGCCGCCCGACGGCCGGCCTGGTGGGGCCGCGGGCCGCCGGGGGAGGGGGCCGGCCCGAGGGAAGGTGTTTGTGTTCCTTTCTTACATTCTTTCCCCCACTTTTTATTATTATTATTATTATTATTATTTTGGTCTGAGTTGGAATAAATGGGAAATGTCTCGCGTATTTTACGCACGGAAAGCGGTAGCTAATGAGGCTGCTGCGACGGGCCAGTAACGGGAAGGGAGGTGGGAGATTGACAGCATTGGGAGAGGCATTTTTTAAGCTCGTGCTTTCCAGCTACCATAGCCCACGCAATCTGGGAAATACTTGAATCTCTCTAGGTGTAGGATGTTGTCCTGAAGCATTTACCTTACAGACACTTTGCTAAATTTGATTTTTTTCTCTTAGCGTGTTTCTCTTCTTTCGGTAAAACGGCTCTCGGATTTATTTCTCACACATCTCTGTCGCGCCTTTGCCTCTGAAAAGCCACCGCTGGGTAACTGAGACCTGCTATACCAAACCACTGCTACTGGAGGGACTTCCTTGAACTTGAAGAAAGGCACATCAAAAACCACCAGTGTTACTGCCATGTCAATTTTGATGCTAATAATGTGCAGATTATGACGAAAATTGCCAATCATGTTCTCTGATGGACCTCCTTTGAATGTGGAATTGGAAAAAAGTTCCCCGCACAGAGACCTGCTGTCAAGTACTAACAACCCGCTAAGGGAAGTCATTAGAAGAGACAGATAAGAGACTTGGTACATAAAACATTGTTCTTGGTGCATAGAATGTATGTTATTTAATGTTATATCTGTTACCTGAAGTGATTTCGCACAAGAAAGCCACTTTCTTATCATCTCAATTGCCAATTTTCATTTTGGTAACTTGGACGCCCCGGGTAGACTTTTCTCTGTTAAGTTGATATTCTACCAATGTGAAGAGCCTCATTAAATCAAACCCAGATATTTCCATAATGCTCCCTACAGAGCCACTTCACTCTTCACATAATGAGATTTTTCTGAAGAGTTGAAGCCCTCATCTAACTTGCTATTGCTTGTTTAGGCCCTGTGTGAATGTGAACACACACACACACGTACGCTCTCTCTCTCACACACACAAAAGTCTATTATATATTTCGAAAAAGTGTCCTGAAATACTTCTATTTTTAAGACACTGGATTTTTTTTTCATATTCTAATAATGAACTTTCAGGAAACGATTTTAAAGGCTATGCTGTTTTGTTCAGTGAACATAAATCGTAGTGATTTTTTTTTTTTTTTTTTGGTCAAACGGGACAGATTTCTTGGGCAGGGGTAGGGAAGGGCTAAGTAAGAAAAATCCCAAGGCTTCTGGAGCGGATTTCTGACAAGATGTGTACATTTACGGTTTAGAGAACTTTAAAGTGCGCTAGAAGATACCTAACCCATCAATCTCTCATTTTGTAAAGAACAAATAGCAAGACTACTTATGTAAAAATATTGATTATACCAGCTGTTGTTCACTGAGTTTACATTTAAATTTTTTATTAATATATAATTTAAGGCTAAAGAAACTAGACCAAAACGTAGCACTCTTTTACCAGCTTAACCTTTTCGATTGTTGGAATCATTTGTTATGATCGCGCAAGTATTGGATGTATATACGACGATTTTGGCAATAATGTTTACATTTTTCCAAAATATATATATATGTCTATGAAATGATCGATGAGGACGCTGGTTGGTAAAATTAACATAAATTCGTTTTATGTTAGGTCCGTTGGACCTGGTTATTATATGAAACTGTAAATAAAGTCTTTGTGCTTTAAATATTGCTGGCTGTACGAACTCACTGTAAAATATTTTACAAATGTGCAATAATTATAAAGCTTTGTATATTACGTTATTTATTGTGTTTGGTCATGTAAAATAAATGTTATTTAAATCAAAGCGAGGTTATTTGTTTAAGAGGCTGCAAAACATTGCGTACTGATGTTTGTTTTTAAATATGGCATCCAGGGTTATGAGAACTTCTTAAAACAACATATTTAAATGCCTTTTAATACACATATCAGATGGATTAATTCATACTAATCAGTATTTTTACTGCGAATGCTGTGCATTACTCATGTTTATAGCAGATGTGTAATAAGTCCAAACATTGGTTTAACATTAATTGGCTGGCTAAACAGATGTATGTTTACAAATATTCTATAGATATTCT